>NW_018127932.1:3470328-3474256 GCF_001952655.1 Monopterus albus | reverse complement strand
GCAGGCCTGCAGCATGCTACTGAAAAGCAATGAAGTTGTGACCCCTCATGGGTTAGGCGGTGCCTCTTTCTTCACACCCTTGTAGAGCTTTGGGACTTTTTTTCCACCTAACAACAACAACAGATCATTAAAAACTCTCCAGATAAGGGCTGTGATGGTCATTTTAATAAAATGATGAAAATGAAAATACCTGTAGTGTAGAAAACAAGCACCAGCAGCAAGCACCAGCACCAGGGCAGCAAATGGAACAAGCAAATAGTAGCAGTAATGGCCTGTTAATCCATCAACAGGCAACATTTTACTTTACATTAAACATCCAGTAGTTCATTTAAATAATGTGTTTAAGCATGTTTAAAGGCTACTGAAGCTTATTCACTTTCTTACCAGGAGTTGAATGAGACAACAAATTAGTATATTTGTGTTTCAGATGGAAAGTAGAGTAAATCATTGCCTTGTGTCATTTGCACAAATTTAATAGCTTATCCATTTGTGCTGTTAATTAGCACCAAACAACAGCCATAACCAACTGTGCAGATGTTGGCTAGCTAGTACCGGACATACCAAGAGTCTGTGGCGTCGGCTCTGACTGATCTCAGACACTTGTGACATCAGAGATTTTTAAAGAATACACAATTCTTATGGATTCAGTTACTGGATTATCCAAATTAAAAACTTTTAAAGCATGCAAATAGTGGTTTTATTGATGCACCACAACAGTTTTCTTTATCTGATTGTTTATGATAAATTTGCCTTTGCCCTTTACTACCAGTGATGTCATTCACACTTTCATTCATGCCTTCCTGCTCAGTTCAAATCATTTTTGTGTTATGGCTGTTTTATAGATGTTCATGTGATAAGATGTGGCCCATATTTGATTAAAAATAAAAAAATACAATATAATTTGTCTTTGTGTTTATCCCTACCTCTCCGAGTCTGACGCAGACCAGCACTTTGACTGCAGTTGGCTGTTAAAAATAGAAAAACCACAAAGTAGAAAGTGCCAGTGGCAATCAGTATAACATACCACACCTCTCACATACTGCAAATTTCGACAGATACTCACTGGTACAGTTCGCGATCCGTGTTTTCCCCTAAGCAGTAAAAACAGAGGGACATGTGGAAAGAATGTAATTATCTGGGCTCAGCAGAGTAATGGCATTTATAAGTGGATTTCATTAACTATCTCTGCTGAGATAGTTATCTAAGTGTAATGTCATTTCCCAAGGAAACTACAACTCTTTAAACCTTCTCATCTGACATAAGTAATGATTTGGACTGGAACACTGTGTTACATAATTCAGAGTATCTAATATTGGTGAATAAAATAGCTATTTTATATGTTGGGTCAGTGTGAGGTTAGTGTCTTTTTCCACATGTTAACAGTGTAATACCTCAGAGATGCAGTCGCGCCTGTAGTGGATCAGATCTAAGCAGCCCTTGATAGTAAGAGCCGTGTTGTTATGGTTCACCACTACCTCATCAGGGTCGTCCACATGATTTACCAATAAATGATTCTGAAATAAACAACAGAGAAGATGACATCAAGAACAGACTGAAGACTCAAATAACCCAGTGACCTTCAGGCACATATCTCTAAAAGTGAAATTTGAAAACCACATGACTGGAGCTGTGTGATTGTTTGCTTTAACACAGTTTGCATGTCAAACATGATGTAATGATCACCACAGTCTGTTCCTACTGAGCATGCTGGCGCACTGCCATAGCTTGTGGCACGCCACTGATTTTTGTTACACTTGTGATTTTTCCTGCTAGGAAATTAAAATGTTTGCCATAAAAAAAGGGCCAATACAATATTGTTCTACCTTAGGCTTATTTCAACACAGAGAACAAGTGTCATTCATTCATTATCTCTGTCTTGTCTAACTTACAGTCGCGTTGGCCCACTGGTATTCGCATTGGGTGCCCCTGAACTCCTGGACTTTGTAAGCGGTTCGTCCAACATCTTGAGTGACAGAACAGGGAACATACTGTGGACAGCAACACTGTAGAAAGTCTGGGGGAAGCACATACATTGTCAGCACAATTTGGCCAAAGCCAATTAATCTAAATGTAATAATACAATGATTCCAGTGACTGCTCCTGGCACTGCTGCTGTAAATGTTGAGCCCAGAACAAGCCATTGCCTCAGTTATTTAATAACCACAGGCTCTCTCAGTGTTAGCTCCAAATTGTTGATATTGTACAAGTCCCCTAACAAATGTGCACTTAATAATCAAATCCTAAGTGACACGCAGTTAACCTGGGTTTGTGTGTGTGTGTGTGTGTGTGTGTGTCTGGGGGGGTTGTCTGATTGGTGCTTGTGCTAAGTAGGCATAATGGACCTAATACAAATATGACATGAGAACGGTATTCCCCGAGGCTTATTGTCTCACTCTCCCCTGTCGGTCACGTACACACTGTTGCCATAGCAACCTCCATTCATTCCCCTATCCAGCATATGATGAAATATTGCCAGTCTATTTATATATCTCACATTCCCTGCCTTGTTCTGTGAGTAACGCAGTGGGGCTCAAAGTCACATGGCTCAACAATAAGAACACGTTTATAAATGACAGCTCGTCGAGTCATGTATGATGCTTTTCATTAGTAATAAGGTTTTTCCTCTCCTTGCGCAAGCACTCGTCCCTACTTGTTAACGTCCTGGATGTATTCTAACAAAGACAGCCTAACTTATCGTTACAAGTGCTCCAGTAGTGGCTTGTGATATTATCGCTTTTCTGTTTCAAATGCACTTCTTAAAAAACGTATAATGTAAACGATGATGATCAGTACTGCAGAGGTTTGACTTTCATTCATTTGCAGGCTGCGGGCTACCGGCTTCAGTTTTTTAGCTTAATAAATACTAATAAAAGTTTAAATTACTTACAATAAAAGAACCAGAGGTAAACCATGCGTTTCATCGTCCTAGGACAAGCGTGTATCTCCTCCTGCATCCTCTCACTAAATGCTCCTGCCTAGGACAAGCGTGTATCTCCTCCTGCTCTGCCTGCATCCTCTCACTAAATGCTCCTCTGAGCCCTAACTTTTATCACGTGGTTTGCGGTAAAAGACGGAGAGTTACTCACTCGTTGTAGGTGTCACGCCACTTGAGGAGGAGGGGCAGAGGGCATAACTACTCGGGCTTTCTGCTACATGTCTCGGGGAGTTTAGCAGGTGTTTACTGTCACCTAAAGGTTTTGAAGATATCACAACGGCCGGTTTTGTGCCTGCACAGTGGGCAGTAGTCTGTTCTTCTCACAGCCAGAAAAGAAATGCCACCACTTTATTTACGCAACAAAAAAGTGAAGTAAATAAAGGAGCTGTTATATGAAGGTGTGCACCATCGTAATGGAAGTAAATACATGTTGAAATCCAGTAGCAGTTTTAATCAGTGAGTCTGCAGCAACTTATTTTCTGTAAACTCGCAATAATTGGTTTTGTTTTGTTGTTGTTGTTGTTGTTGTTTTATTGTTTTCTTGTGGGCAGTGGAAACAAGTTGTGAACACAACATTGACATATCACCTTTTAACAACTTATACATTACATTACACGTCCAGCAGTTAATGTTGTATGTCTCAGGAGTTAACTTCATGACTTCTACAGGTGAACTTAACATTTTATTAACATGCTTTGTGTTCTATAGACACAACATGTTACATGCACCCTGACCTTTAAAGTATAACACATTAGAATACACAAACCACAATGTATTTATGAGCAGATCGTTTATCATAATGATCTACAGCTAAGCTACATCCATTCAAAGTCCTGTTTGTGTCCACCTGGTGATGAACTTCAGCCTAACAGTCACTGGTTCAGCTCTTTTTTAACCAGTTTCTGAGGGAGGTATTTGGCTCTTTAGCTACTAAATCCTCCACTATGTCTTTGTGTCTGTCTGCCATTTTTTTCTAAGCAGGTTCTGTGGGGT
>NW_018127932.1:3463512-3470279 GCF_001952655.1 Monopterus albus | reverse complement strand
GTGGATTTAAGAAGGAAATAAGGAAGACAGCTGTTTGTAAGTAAATATGCAGCTATGCATATTTCAAGAGTCACCTTTGCAAAGGAAATGAGGAAGCAAATGCTCTCTGTAAACTTGTTAGATGTTAAAAAAAAAGAAACTACACTGAGTATCCATAAGCAAAAGCAACTCAAACACAACCGTCCACAGGACATAAGTACTTCCAGACCATCTGTGTGCATTACTTTAACCACATTG
Organism: Monopterus albus; assembly: GCF_001952655.1. Lineage (NCBI taxonomy): Eukaryota > Metazoa > Chordata > Actinopteri > Synbranchiformes > Synbranchidae > Monopterus > Monopterus albus. The sequence continues at coordinate 3,470,042 of NW_018127932.1, read as the reverse complement.
CTGTTTAATAAAGAATTACACTGCACTTACTTAGCAACCTAGTTCCACTGTACAGCTTCTCTACCACAAAATCAGAGAACCTGTAGCTACCGGTTTCCTTCCCTTTTGCACTTTCTGATGCTCATGCTACTGAGGAGAAGCGCCTGGCTGCAGGGGTGAGCAGATGTTAGAGTCAGTGGCTTTAGGTGCGTTGATGTAGGACCACGCTCTCTCCTTCACCATCTCAATGGACACCTCCATCTGCTTCTTTGCTGGCTTGGAGGCAGGACACTTCTGAGCCCTGCAGGAGCCAGCAGAAGTGTTTGACTTGAACTGTAGCATGTCTGGCTCCAGGTCACAGCTGGGATGGCGTTGGCCCTTCGTGGCCTCCCTCTCCAGTGTGCAGATGGTTAGAGACTGGGGCTGATGGTTTGTTGTCTTGGAGTCTGCTCTGCGTCTGCTGCCATACACCGAGCCGGGCATGGGCCTGGCCTTGAAAGCCTGTCGCTCCTCTTTCTGACCCAGGTTCCCCAGCTCTGCCAAGATCTTCGCTTCCCTCTTCCTCATCTCTCTTTCCAGGAAGTGGAAAGGCTGTGGTGAAGTGGCAGCTGAGGGCAGGTTTCTTCTGGTGCCACAACTATTACTGCTGCTTCTGCTCTGGCTGGATCTCTGACTGGAGCGACGGCTGATAATTTCATAAAGGGGAACGTGTATGTGCGCTGGCACAGGCGATGCCCGGAACTTTTTCTGGCATTCTCTGAGCTCCTCCAGCTCCCGTCTCAGCAATGTGTTCTCCAGTTCAATCTCTGAACGTGTCCGCACCTTGTGCTTCTTCCTCTCCTCCTCTCTCAGCATCATCTGGAAGGGTTTGGGCACAGTGACCTTGGAGCCGGACCGTCTTCCCTGTGGTTTGGAACACAAGGACTTGGGCTGGAAGAGCAACATGTCTCTGGGAGAAAACAGTAAACATGACAGTTCACAGCTGAGAGCTTGTATCAGCTTCCACTTCAAGAATAACAAGATTTAAAAACTTATCTGTAACTACTTCACTAACCTCCTAAAGGTTCGATCATTTCCAGGGGTCCTTCCAGGACCGTCCAGCTCCAGTTCCCACATGCTGTCATCTCCACAGAGCTCTGATTGTTCAGAACCGCTTGATGACTCATGGAAATCCAGTTCCTCCTGGGAATTGATTCTTGGGAGTTTCCTGGCAGCACCACTCCTGCAGGGTGCAGAGGGTGGATATCAGGGAGAGCATGACATTAACTTACTGCAAGTTAATTACTGCAAAGTTCCATCAGACGGCTTTGATGAGTGGATGCAACTCGACACAACATCACCACCCCATGCATTAAATGATTAGTACTCTGTATCCTGTTGTGGTCACATATAGGATGCTTTCTCAAAAGTCCCCTACCTTGTGATGAAAGCGCTTAAGAGCACAATCAATAGAAGTGGGTTTCTATTTTAATATACAGTATAATGCATAATGATTGCTGAATCTTTTTTGTGTAGATGATTAATTTATGCTTTCTTTTAAGAGTGTGTGTACATCCATATGTTATTTTCCCTCCTGTTTATTCATACTTCACTGGACATTTCCGACCTGATTGAATACTTGGCCTCTCTGTTTCGCCCTCTTCCCAGAGCTCCATCATCTTCCTCTCTGTGCCACTCCCTGCCCTGACTGATGTACATCCTCTCCAGCTCAGCCATGTTCATCAGGTGAGCACTCTCCAGCTCCTCCAGCCTCCTATAGTACTCCTGCTTGGAGAAGTAAGCATGCTGCTCCCGCTGCAGACCATAGATTTCCAGGCTGTGAATGCCTCTGCTACCTTTTCCTTCCTCGCTGAACTCTGAGGCCAGACCATACTCCTGAAAGGTTGTAAATTGTAAACATTATGCCTTTGTATGCAGATGCTATCACCCCACACACTTGTTGATACCTTTGTTTTTCTAACACACACTGGAAGTACCTATGTGTTTTTGCAACATCAGCCTCAGATTCTTTTCCTTTGAATCTGTTGATTCACACTACAGTAGTTTCAAAAGTAAAGACCTTTGTCACATGCCTGTGCTGAGGATGTGGGTTAACAGTGTGAACTCAAACAGGGGATTTTTGTCTGTGTAAATGTATGAACATATAATATGACATACAAATATTTTTTGTCTCTTTTTTGAATAACTCCATCTGTGACATATTAAAAAAAGATATTGCAGCTTGTTTAATTATACTTCCACCTGTAAAACTGATTGAATTGATACAAATACAAATAGGCTATTTATATATTTCCTTTTGTGCTTAAACCTCATAAGCCATAAATTCCAACTCTTTGAAGAAGCCTTACAGGCTTGAATTCAAAGTTAAAATCAAAGTTATTGCTGGCATTAACTTGAAATATGAATAAATCCTAGTGGATTCACTTCTATGTTTTGCACACAGTTTAAAGATTGAATGGAGGAGTTGCATCTTTCAGTCCTCACCTCATCTCTGACACAGTAGTGGTCTCTTTCCCCTCCATACAAAGCCATTAATTCCTGGATTTCCAGACAAGGAGATCGATACATTGCTGTTCTATGTCCTTATTCTCCCAAGACACTGGAACTTCACAACCAGCCAGAAGCAGTGCAGAGTTTCTTTGTGTTCACCTCGGTCTGCACACTGACCTGCTAAGAAAGCATGGCTAAGTCAGGGCAGGACACCACTAAAGATTAACATGCACCTTACTGGCACACACAGACTGGCAGCCTTATCCTCTTACTATTAGGGGGATTGGCGATTTTACAGTCATCGGTGGTGTCGTTGGCCAGATGGTCCATATGGTCCAGTGGCTTTTCACCTGAAGATGTGATTCAAAGTGAGATAGATGTCAGTGTAAATGCTCCTAATTTGATTTACAGATTAACTTTAACAGTGTAAGTGCTGATTTACAGTGTCCTGAAAAAGGACGTTGGTGACTTACAGTAGGACAAGCCTGCTGTGCAGATATTTATTTGTAATTGGTCATGTAATAATAAGTCCTGTAATGTCTGGTACAAGTAAAGGCACAAGAATCAACATGTTAGAGTTATTAATGTAGTTTGATCCATCATGTATGAAAGCACTTATCTCAGGTAAAGGGAAAACATGGGCTGCACCAGATAGAGTTACTCAATTTCCACCTGTAGTATCGGGGCAAGTAGACAAACAAAAATCAATAAGCATGAAATCTGATGCACAGTTAATCTCCTGTGTGTTCTACACAATTCAAAAAGCATCCTTCACACTCCAACTTGTGGGAGAACCTTTTTCCTGGGCCAGTGAGGGTCCAGTTCCCACGCTCATGGTTCTCACTCAAATCCCACCTCCACATATTGAGTGTGTCATCTACTGTTCATATTACAGTACCATGCACCAAAACACAAAATATTCAAATGCAGATGCTTGAAATGTTGATATTATCACAGGTTTGATCTTTAAAATAACTTTTACATCATTAACTCTAATTATGATGTGTGTGAGGTAAATAATGACATGTTTAGTGTAGTGTTGTGTGATGGCTTGTGTGAGAGAGTTTGGAGAGGTCACACACTGAAAAAGAGAGCTAGAGCCTGCGGTACATTGTCAGGTAATTCTGAGAGTAATGGTCCTAGTTTCATATGCTGTAAAGCTACGTTATGCTTATGATGACTTGTCAGTGTTCTGTTGCACTGCTGATCTCTCTGGTTCAGTGGCACACATGGAAAGCTCCTGAGCTTTTGCTTCTAAATGCCTTTAGGCTGAGATCAAGTGAAGTGACGCCTGGCCTCAGGTCAGCTGTGAGATTTTTGGGATTTGACAGCTGATGCTGGAGTGGAATGACACCTACCAGAGCACACTTTCTTAATCTGTTTACTCAGGGTGCTGAGTGCTGTTGTTACACATCTTCACCTCATGCTACAGCACCTCCCCCCATCTGTGACCTGTCTCTCTCTATGCAATCTCCTGCCTGTCTACCTAATGGAGAGGAGGAGTAGTAAGTGAGAGGATGATATTTCAGGGTCATTAAAGCATCACAAATGAATGAATACCATTTGAGCTGAAGGATTTTCAGTGTGCTAAAAGGGTGAAAGCATACAGTATTTTAAAAATAAATAAAATAAAAACAAATCCTTTCTTCTTTTTGTAAATTTTTCTTAGGACTTAATGGTGTAGGGCCTGACCCCTGGTTGGGAAGCACTGCTTTAGGGTTACAGCAGACAAATATTAGCTTAAAATATAATTTAACTACAGACCACTAAAGTCACTTCTTACAGTAGTCATGTAGGAATGTTACAGGCTTAAAGACAGAGGGAGGTGGTAAAAGCTGCATGTTAACATATTATTATTTATAATACTACAGTGTACTATACTGTCAGTGTTTGTAAGCATCCAGCTGTTTGTCTACATTATAGTAAGTTCTTTCATCCTTTCATTCTTTGCTTAAAAACATCATATTTATAGTTTTACCTGTTTTTATCTTAGTGCCACAGAGAATAATAAAATCTTTATAGTGTGAATGCAACATTGCACCGACCGCATCTGTCCACTAGATGGCACTCTCGTATTTTATAATGTTTCCATAATCTCTGTGACGCAATGAGACGCTTCCAGTTTCTAACCTCCTTCCACTTCAAATGTAATACTATTTACCTGCCTAACAGACACCACAGGTGTGTGAGTGACATTTGATGGTGTGTACTCATCTGCACTTTGAATGAATACTATTCTGAGTAAAATAGTGGGTTTACAGTGTTTTCTTGTTTCCCTCTTACACTGTACTTTTTGGAATCAGGGTATTTTTGTTTATACTCCCCCTTTAGATCTTGAAACACCTTTGCTCTCAGTTCAGAACACTTCCTCCACACCCTGTGAGGTACACACTCTTAATTTCTGTGTCCTTGTGTGTGTTAGAGAGAAACAGAGACAAAACAAACCCAGGTGAAAGTATCCACCCACTATGAGAAATGATACCTGTTCAGGACCACTGATAGGTTAGAGGGTTCCCCTGGATGTATAGAGAAAAGGAGAGAAATACACAATGCATCTTTTTCCTTAGAGACTACTGGCCACTGTGAATTGTACAGCCTTCTACATTAGGAGACATTTCTTATGTCTACTGTATGTGTGCATCTAGTTTTCCACTGGGCTCCTCAGTGTGTTGGCGTGGGATGAATAGTGGCAGTGTTCAGTCAGTGGAGCTGAGTAAACAGTCATCACAAGCTTGGCCGTCCTCTGCCACACAGAGCAGTGCAGCTGCACAAAGCCACAGTTCTGCTCTGCTTTGTTTATGTGACAAATATGTGATAATAATAGTAATAATAAAATGTTTGTCTAATTCTGAAACTCCCTCTCATGATGCAGTAGTTTTCAGATCCCCTAATATAACATCTTCTGTTTCAGTACTCATTGGTGAGTTTCTTCCAGTTAACAGTTATGTTTTCTGTCTTCCCAACCTGGCCACGCTGTCCAAAACTTTCTAGATTCACCCCCAACTGAACCGACACATTTACTCCTTAGTTTGTTACAACCATGCATTTGTAGTTTACATTGTCTCTGGGAAACAGCAGCAAAGAGCAGTTAGGAGCAGCTTATGGTGTCACTTAGCTGTAGGGAGTCTCACTAGACCCTCTAGACTGAAAAAATAGAGAAGGTAGCTTTAAGGTGCCATAGCTGAACAGTTAGTTGTTGTCTTGTACTGACAAATAAAATTAAATAATACAACACTGTAGTGCGTTTTGGATTACTCAAACCACTAATGCAACAGAGCCCGGGCTTTGGATGAGAGGCTGACTGCAGCCTAAGTATAAGACTCTCACAAACATGGCTACTGCCCTGAAGATAGATGCAATGATAGATAAAGTTAACTGAAGTCATGTTCCCAGAAATAAATACAGGTGTAATGTTTGTGAATGTCGTAAGATTGTCAGAAAATACACAAATCAAATACTTAAAACTTCAAATGATACTACAAAGCAAAATATACTGTATGTGTATAATGTTTTTAGTCCTTTTAATGCAGATTCTTATTTTTAGCTCCTTGGATGTGATTAGCAGAGGAGGAGTATGCTGTAAGTTAGGACACATCTGCCTGACCTTTACCAGCACCCTGTGCAGTACCTACTGCAGGTGACATCTCAGAGGACGACCTCCTGTGCAAAGGCTGGAGTCTGTTTTCACCATAACTATTCATGTCAGGGTTGAAGTATTTATAAAAGGACATTTAGTGTGCATTAGAACAGGAAAGCCAGAAGCATTGCATGGTTAACTGATTGCATAGTTCCTAATGGTAAAGTTACAGTGGTGTGAAAAAGTGTTTGCCCCCTTACTGATTTCTTATCTTTTTGCATGTTTGTCACACTGTAATGTTTCAGATCGTCAAACAAATTTATATATTAGTCAAAGATAACACAAGTAAACACATCATGCAGTTTTTAAATGAAGGTTTTTATTATTAAGGGAAAACAAAATCCAAAACTATAGAGCCCTGTGTGAACAAGTGTTTGCCCCCCTGTCAAAACACTGGTTTATCGCACCTGAGTTCAATTTCTCT
>NW_018127932.1:3450577-3462643 GCF_001952655.1 Monopterus albus | reverse complement strand
TAATCAGGCCTGGGTGTGGCTAGAGAAATTGAACTCAGGTGCGATAAACCAGAGTAAAACAGTGTTTTGACAGGGGGGCAAACACTTGTTCACACAGGGCTTTGTAGTTTTGGATTTTGTTTTCCCTTAATAATAAAAACCTTCATTTAAAAACTGCATGATGTGTTTACTTGTGTTATCTTTGACTAATATATAAATTTGTTTGACAATCTGAAACATTACAGTGTGACAAACATGCAAAAAGATAAGAAATCAGTAAGGGGGCAAACACTTTTTCACACCACTGTATTTGAGTGATTCTTTCTGGGACAAACTGTTTTCAATTTCTGGTTTATTTGTACTTTTCTAGAATGCTTTTGATACCTCCCAGAAAACAAATACAACCCTGCCGGAAGGTTGGTTGTTGATGACACATGAGAAATGATACCTGAAGTGAGAGCAGGAGAGAGAGAGAGACTTTGTTCGCAGCACTTACTGTAGCTGCAGTGCATTCTGGTCTACTGAGGTCACTCATCCCTTGCATGCCTACTGTGCATGTCATAAATTTATTGGCAGTCTTTGTAAACTTATTTATCACAGTTTGAGTCTTTGTTTTCTTCTTCTTCATCATCTTTGTAATTCTTTTCCTGATTCACCAGTGCTCAGGGGCACTAATGCCGCAGACCAGCAAACCCAGGAAACCCCCTTGAGCAACTGATTTAATGCCTTTGTGACATGCTCCCCAGTCACACATCACCCCTTAGTGTTGCCTGGGTCAAAGCGCTTTCTATTTCTGTGTGTTTTATTACTACAGATCAGTTTTGGCACACCTATTATAGTATTACTTTTTACGTTTTGGCTGAGGGATCTCTTAGATAAAAAGTGATCCAACTGCAGAATTGCTGTTTAAGAAAATGGAGTTTGAAAAAAAAAAGAATGCACTGTAGCTGAAGTGTAGCGCCTTTTTTCCTGTTTGTGGTTTAGGTGCATCTTTAACTTGCACATAGGGGTTTACACCTTTGAAGGTTTACACTAGTTCTAACCTCACTTGCAGCTCTGCACAGCTTGTCACTGTGCTTAAAATAAGCATGAAGCAGCTTGTTCTGCTGACTTAAACATAACACTTACTTCATATGGGTTTACGTTGAGTGCTAGATGCTTTTTTTTTACATCTTGCTCTTAAATGTCTCTCACAGATCATGAAATTGGGAACAAATCGTTTTTGATTGTTAGAGCAGATGCAGCTTTACACACCTGTTGGAGGGGAAACACTGCAATTAAACAGAGAAGTAACAGAACAATAACTCACACATCAATAAAATATTGAAATTATTTTATTACACACTTCAGGTTCCTCATGATCACTCACATGGGTACTCTTGAAGTAAAATATACTGTAATACAAAGGTATTGTGCCAAAAATAAGGACAAAACACAAAATAAGCTACTGATCTTGTCTCTGTGAGTCTGACTGAATCAAATATTACAGTAGTGAAAATCTATGTCACTGTGAAACTAAAAGGTCAAATATACAGTATGGAGCAGTTAAATGTATACCAGAAACATAGTGCCACCAAAAGACTGCATGTTGAAAAGAAGGTTGTGTGGTGGCCTCAAGGAGGAGACTTTGTTCAATTAGTTTAATCAATATATGACAAGTTTAATATGTTCTGGTGCATAATTCTCCTAATGGAAATCTAATGAGTCTTGGCAGAGCAGCGTCAGAGGCAGATCTCAGTGCAGTTGATGTGGGATGTAAAGGTTTTGCTGGTCAGACTTCACCAAGCTTAAATGCTGGTATTGAAGTAATGAAGACAGATGCTAATTTACTCTGCTGCTGCCCACATCTGTTTAAATGAAACAGATGTGAGCAGAGAAGTAAAGTGAGGTCGCCCCCTTCCTTGTTTAGTTTGAGCCATGTGTTCATGAACACTACAATCAGTTTTAAATATCTATTTGGCAACCATCTTGCACAAGTGGAAGTGAGACAAAGGCTTCTCTGTCTCTGTGGTTGATCTGCAGAGATCGACCGTGGTTGGTCTTTACAGAAAAGGAAGTTAGTGAATCCGCTTCCATTTTAGAAGCATCACAGGAGCTTGTTCAAACAAACAGAGAGCAGCCAAAGTTCCCCAGGACATAAAACCACACCATGTGACCGTCATGGTCATCATATTTAGTAATCATTTTAGTGATAATAACTCTAATGTACATTCTTTTTTCTGTTATACAAATGATAAAGACTACATGTAGTGATACTCCAGTGCATATTTTACTTACTATCAACATGAAAAGACCCTTGTTCTGGCGTTTAGTGAGAGAATCATCAGTTTCTCTTGATGCTGTGTGTGATGGTCAGGGAGTTGGGATACTGCGGTACAGTACATTTCCTCCTGTGGAGTCACTCCATAAATGCACACTCTGTTCAGACACACCCATAAAAATGTTGATAACAGTCTGAGAGAGAGTCTTTGGTTTTACTGCAGGAGAAGTGGCCCATTAGAGTGGTTTGATTCAAAACTGTTTGTGTCTGTTTATCTGCATTAAGATGGCTGAGCATGTACATGTGTGTACAGTGTGTGTACAGTGTGTGTACAATGTATGCCTGCAGCTCTGCTGCGACTGTGGCTCTTGACAAAAGGACTTTGATGTTGTTCCAGCGGTGGTTGGTGCTGGGATTCACTCATGCTGCTCTTCTCATCTCTTCCTCTAATCTTTAAAACACAACCTGACTGCTCTGTTGCAACTCTGATAAGACTGCCTGTCTCTTTAATTTGTGTTGCTGCCAGAGCCACAAAGTCTAGGTCAGTGCACAATCAAACTAAAAGCTTCATAATCTATTCCACATCATCGGTCTATGGTGCCTGGCTTCTGCCATCTTGTGTTTAGTAACTATTAGGATGAATGTTAGTAGTGTTCTCCTACATGTATCTGTTTTTTAAATCCATTTACCCTTATTACATAAGACCCCCTGGATAATGGACACTGGCTAATCCAGACATTTGACCGTACACAGTTTTCAGTGGGACTATATCAACTGTACAAAGTGGTTCCAATAAAAAAAGTTGGTACTGAGGTTTTTGTATAAACCAAAGGATCAGGGACTGCTAAGTTTTTAAATGTCCACTGTGCTGAAGTGGAGAGAGATCAGCTGATTAAAACTAAAACATCATGGCTGTAAAACCATCGAGTGAGAAAATGTTTTTCTGATTTGGGTGAAATTTAAGATCAAATCTGGCCTTAACAACACAGACATCTACAGTAAAATCTTACAGCATGTCACTAAAATCAAAACGCAATTCATTAAATATATCAAAAAAAAATATGGAGAACTTATGGTTGGGGACCTTGAGTGGGAGGAGAGAGGAAAAATCAAGCAATTTGAAGAAAATTATAGTGAAAGCATTTGAAATTTATAAATGATTCTATTTCACTATATTTACAGTAACTGCTGCTGTAAACCTGACATGAGCTAGCACTTTTTAAACGCATACAGACAAAAGAGGAAGTGATTCTGTGTGCATGATACTTCAAAGGATTCAGTAATACCATTTATGAATAACAAACCACAGACAAAGTTGTGTGACATGTGGGCACTAGACACTAAAAACCAAAAAGAAGTGGGCACAGCTCCACCTGTGCATTTACTGTAACCTAACTGTTTCTGTGGAAGGAAAACCAGTTCACAGTTATCGCTTTCTGGTGCTTTTCTTTTCAGAGAAACAGAAGCAGACTGGTGACAGTAAGCCTCACTCTTTTCTCATACACAATGAAGAGCTGAACTGCACAAGACACATTATTTCTACACAGTCTTCACCAGTATCCATCACAGATACTATGGTTTTTGCAGCAGACACAAAAATTGTTGTTGTTTTTTTTTTTTTACATATTTCACTTTAGTATGAGAGAAGTATCTCAGATTTTTTTTCATTTCAGAATAAAGTGGAGTTAACTAAAATGCTAAATTCTGTTTCTGTTTGTGCATAATAACCCTGTGTTTATTACTGCAGCCATGACAAGAGAGGTTATTTTAACCCAAGCTAATTTTTCTAAACCTAACAAAGTATTTTTTGAAAGGATCCTATGGGTTGTATTCTAAGGTAGACACAGGCTTCTTGTGTTGTCATTTAGGCTGGAGGTCTTGTTGTCTGAGGAAAATTAGAAATCTGCAGCCATGCTTGCGGCTTGGTCTACTCCAGCACAGTATTGCTTTGAGCTAAATGCTAACATCAACTTAACATTGTTTACCACGTTTACCATTTAGCATGTCAGCATCCTAACATTCGACAAAGTACAGCTGAGGGTATGTTTTGCAGGAATTTGATTTTAAACCAAAGTATTGGACGTATTGGAACGTCAGAGGATCATCAGAGAGATCACATTACCCTAAGAAAGACATGAATGTCTGCACTAAACATAATATGAGTCCCTTCAATAGCTGTTAAGACATTTCAGTCTGAACCAAGGTGTCAAGAACAGGAAGTTCACCTCCAGTAGTGGAGCTGCAGAACTGTTCTGCAAGTTGGCTTGAAACATGGCAAAAAATACAGGACGAACTATTTTACCACAGTCGATCTTGAAAAGCAGTTTGTATTATTGTTCACTGTCTTGGGTGAACATCATCTTTAGAGGTTCTATGAAAGCCTATGAAATGCACTCTTGAACTTCTTAGAAAACTACTCCCTGGAAAACAGTCGTTCAGTGCTGCTCTGGGATCAACCAACAAATCATTACACATTGGTATCAGTCCCACCTTTGTGGCTGTCTCATGAAATCAAACTGGTTCTCTTTCCATATAACAGACTCAATCCCTCACAATTTGTCAGACATCCAGAAATGCAGTACTACTCCCCAAGATCTGGGAATACACTGCGATGTGTAAAATAGTGGAGTTCCCTTTAAGTGTTTTGTTTAACTATAGTAACTGCTGGTGTTACTCATTCACTCACCTCCAGCTGTTCCTGGGATTCCACCCATCAACTTTCCAGGTACCTGTCAGGCCTGCAGGCTAAAACCGCCTCAGCCTTCATGACCGCCACATCAGCAATGCACATTTACAGATGAACAGGTTACATTACCAAGCAAATGTTTGTCTTCTCTAACATTACCCATGTTCCTCAGAGTCAGCGGTTTTTTGAAAAGCACTTATCTGCAATGCTGCGTTCAGACTGGTTTCACATTCTGGCAAATATAGATACCAAAGGTCACAGAGAGACCATGTGGGCCAGGTTATAGCTGTATTTAGCCTTGTGAAAACATCTCATCTGTTTATTTCTGATTATTGGTTTTGTCTTCTACTTTTAAAAACTCAGTCCTGCCTGATTGTCAAATGCTCCTCTTCCTCTTACTGTAACCATAATGATGAAGGTCTACTTTGTGAAGTACTTACAGTATTTGAACCCAAACCATGATCTTTCCTAATCTTTCTACTCTAACCAAGATGTTTTTGTATCTAAACCAAACCATTCCTTAATGTTAAACTAATTTTTGTTATTGGAAACATGACAAACAAGCCTCCTACTGTAGCAGCAGAGTAGTTTGGAGAGCTACAGGTAAATATGGATCAAAGTGTCAGTGAAACCCAAGCACCCTCACACTCTCACATTCCAATTTTATGCTAAAGTTAACACCTTCCTGTCTGTATTACACACACGCAGGGTGAAGTTGCAGTGTATTGCAGCCTCTCTGAGCTCAGGTGTTTCAGACCAGAAGGTGGAGCTGATTTGCTTGATTTCATTATTCTCAAATGAGTGCGTATCACAGTCAACAGCAGATACAAAGCACATCAACACCCTGGGCACAATACACACAGCATCATGTTCCAACAAAACTCCTGTTTGTGTTCGTTGTGATTCTCGGCTAGCATTACTGGCACACTTCTTACAAATTAGAGCACAAAGTGAAAACTGTTGTGACACAACAGGACAGCACATGTTGGGCAGCATACGTTCAGGTGCAAACTATAGACCTGAATTTGTAAAACATTAAAATAAATAAATTTCAGCCCTGTCATAACAGCGAAGAATGAAATGTAGAACCCAAATGCTGTCAAGCTGATATTGAGGAGACATCTACGATGCCTCCCCTTTCTATATGATGTAATGGTGACGCTGCTCTTTGAATTTTCATTAACTGTAACCAACATAGCTTCAGTGAAGTGTTGCAACAAACAGCCACGTACAGTATGTTATAATGTACACAGTGTAGTATTGCAAGTTGTTAAGGAGTTGAAAACATGCATGCAGCATGAAAAGTATTTGAAGAAAATTGAAGTTGTAGATGGTATTTTAATTTAACTTGTATAAAAATCAGACTACACACTTGGCAGCTACTATGACCCTCAACACTCAATTTACTTATAATTTCAAGAAAGGAGAATCATCTTTGTCTCCATTTTCCTTCCTCTGACTCCAGATCACAGCGGTGAGGGGCCCATTTATGGATAACAGCAGCAGAGTTGGGAGATGGCAGTGATGTTCAGTTACAGTTTGGTAAGTGGTATCTGAGGAATTTCTTCTGTGAGGAGGATTTGTAAAAGGCAGCAGGGGCTGAGACTGTGTGCATCTGCTTACTTGTTTTCTTAAAGAAACTGCACACGGCGAAGAAAGTGTAAATACAGTTTTTTTTAAATCATCCAGTGGGAATGTTTCTTGCATTCATAGATCCATGTTCATACACTGGATAAACACACTGAATGAGAACACAGCACCACAGTGATACACTATAGTCCTCCAAGAACATTATAGAGCTGTATATGATGATTTAAAGGTGTTCATTTGTAATATCTGTTTGTATTTTTGATCTTTTTAGTGTAGAATGCTGTGCGTAATTAACTCTTCCAGCTGTACACTTGGGCACCTCTGGAACCATTATGGAGCTCAGACTCTGAAAAAGGCCTGTAGGGACTTAAGAGCTTGGGTGTTTGATGTGCTGATTCAAAAGCTAAGCCAGGTGTGCTCACATCTTCACAGTCTCCTATTATGTCAGTTGAAATTGTAGCTTAGTAGTTATATATACACTGAAACAAAATGTTAATTAATCAAATTACCACACAGAGTTGATACTGAGTAAACCGGTGGTGTTGAGGACGCCCTGGGGACCTGAGACCCCAGGGCAGTTGCTGGCTTTGCTCTATGGGTAATCCAGTCTTATTTGTGTAGGATAATAAAAGAAGAAACAGGCTTTTGTGGATGAATGTTCTTTTTCTCTAAGATAATAAGCTCCTCTTCAAAGGCCCCTCTTTTCCTGACCTACCAGATACGTGCACCAAAGTTTCATTTACACAAACCACAAACAGAAATAATCTGCAGGGTGTTAAATCTGGTTCTTGTTTCTACTGCATGCTTGAGTTTGAGCGCTGTGAAGTCAACTGTGCTACATCACTAAGATCTCGTATACTGTATGTATTGTCTGTTCGCTCAGAGACTAGACAACAATTTGTCACCTGACGCTGACACACTACCCTTCTGGTGACCCAGGAGGAATGACCAAGTCTCTATGGAAACTGCTTCTTCTTTCCTACCTGTATACGAAACACAAAGCAATGTAAGCATGCAGCATTTTACCTGCCTAAAGCAAACACATATTTGTTTGCATATAATATTTCAGTTGAAAATACGTGGCTTTATTTTATCCACACTGTATTTTTTTATTTCATCAGGACTTATCCATAATATTTGCTACTTAAATGCAACTTCCATTTTACATTGCTAGCTGGACGTCATGGGAGGATAAAACTCACTATAGAAGTATGAGCCAGCACTGCTCAGTGTGGTCAGGTACGTTGTATTGTCTTGTCTAAATTCTTCATCTTTTTCCTGCTGTGTAACACGAGAACAGGCATCGTATACAGGCTCTCGTTTCAAAGCCTCTCCCACACCACCCAGGATTAAACAGTCTGAAAAGATGAGTCACTAATGACTGCAAGTTAAATTAAGGGTTTTGTCACACGGGTTAAGTTATGTGGAAAAATTTCCCTGTGTTGACACACAAGGGAAAGACAGATAAACAAATACAGTACGGTGACTCAGAGAGAATGTGAGTCGCATTAAGCAAAATACCTTTTTTACATGTTAAGTCTCAGAGATATTTTTAACTATAACCCCAAGCACATGTCAGCAGCCTGACCTGCCTCCTACCACCAGCTACGCAATATGAATTTGACATTTTAGGATTCTGCATGAATGACTCCAGTTAGAAGAAAACCTATTTAATTTACAAGTCTTTTTATTAGGGATGTATGAACATCATTTTTAATTTATCACAAACTAACTATTAAATAACGGTTATTATTATTGTACTAACAAAGCCGACATTACCGACACCTTCCTTCTTTGGACACACACTGTGTTTTATTCTATGTCACTGTAGAATACAGTCGGTCACATATGTGTTGATATTATGAGGGAAAGTCACTTTTTAAACTTTGTTCATCTTAGAAACTGTCAAAACATTTGTTTAGTTTTTATCTTCATAAACTTTTTGGAAATACAGCTCTTTATGTTTGCACTATTGTTATCTGTTGAGAACTACGTTATAGTTCCAGTGTTGGTCGACATTAGTCATCTGTGGTTTATGTAAGCGTTATTTTGTTGACCTTGTATCTGTACAGTGTTTGCATTGTACCACAGTGTTCTTCAGGGCAACTAAATTTCTCATTGCAGTCACACTGTTCACATTAGAGCAAAATTAATAAAGGTAACCCAGTAACAGTGCAGGAAATGAGAAACCTGATAGCACACAGTCAAATCTTTTTCCTAATCTGGAAATCTAACAATTTAGTATTGCACTTCTTCTTCCACTTCGAAGCGTTGTCAGACTCACTATGTTTTTTTTTTTTATTCAATATAAAAAATGATGCAGGGACACCAGAGATATTGTCTTGTTTATGCCACATGTTTGTCTTCCCTGTCAAAACCTGGCGCCTACATTACCCACAATGCAACTCTACCATTAGCTTGTAAAATTCCTGACAGGTGTGTCAGATGTTCTGGTGTATTATGCTACTAGAAGCAGAAGTAGCCCCGAGCTGAGAGCAGGAGCTGCAAAGGCTTGGTGAGCTGACTTCTAACTGCAAACCCCCAGAGGGTTTGTTATCTTCAAACTTGAAATCTTCGCCCCAAAACAACACCGCCTCAAACGAGGGTTTCATGTCTCCTCCTTCTGCTTGAATGAAAATAAAAGCTCCCCACTGACTTAAGCTGACATTTCTCTCTTTTATTTCTGCCTTGTCTGTGCTGCACCCAGCCTGACACAGCACTGTGGGGAGGACAGACACACATTGGGTTGTGTTTTGACACAGCATTTCAAAACTTCATGAGACGTTCCACACATCATGGTTTCTGATTGTGTCCCATGACCCCGTGGGTTAAAAGGTAAAGATACAATCAGCAGTTTTTTTTCACTTCTAGTTTTATATTTGCTCTCAGAGAGAAACTAACAAACTAGTTGCTCTCTGGCCTGTGGTAAAAACACATGATGGCAAAAACACATTTTAAACACATGATCTGTAAAGATGAAATAAAAAAACAGAGTTTGTTCATTAAATACCGCACTGATGTGTAACAGCAGTCAGAGACACAGATCATCCCACAGTGGATATGGTCACAGCTAGTGATCAACAGTTGAGGCAGCTCTGGGAACCTCCCACATACAGTATATGGACTGAGTGCACAGCTGAGCAACATGTTCATTCCCATAACAGCGCGTCACCTTATATAGTAGATACCAAACTTCTCTCCACAATAATCTACCATCCAAATGTTTGGACTGTTACTGTGATGTGTTAAACACAAGCCTGACCCGGTTAACCTAACATGATTCATATTACTGAGGTAAGAAATTATGCAAACCAGCCATTTTGTCATTATTATTAATAAGGATTAGTGTTGGTTTGCTCAGTGATCTACTCATTTTTTTATGGATCATCAGTAACGTTTATGACACAGGTTATGGCTCAGGTATCAACTACCGTATTTAAATATCTTAAGCTATCTCTTTACAGCTGTAATAAAGTAGGCAGTTCTCAGTTGTGCCGGGTTTTATAGCCAAACACTTGAATTATACTTGATCTGTGCCACGTCAATAAAGCTGCAATGTGGGAGCTACAGTAGGTGATATATTTACTATGCGGGGTGTAGTTAGCACAGTTCACAACCAGAAAAATGTATAAAATACTGTGTCTTGTTAAAATTGGACTTGTTGGCCTTCAAGTATGAGCCAACTGTAATACAACTGGTCAAGCAGTAATGTGGTCTATCAGCCATCTAATGGTCTGACAGTCTTCTGATCTGACCGCACCAATTACAGCGAAAGAGGGCTTGGACTAAGAAGCAAATGCCCGGTACTGAAAGTCACAGGACCTGAGAACATTGTTGCCAGGATTTGAGCAAAGAGCTACAAAGCTGGTATTGTTGCTCCACGAGGAACCTCGAGCAGACAAGTGACAAAGGGTTTCAAGCACGCTTCTCTTCACATGCAGCTAAAGCTGCTGTTGTGGAAAGAGGAAGCAATGCCAGTTTTCTATTCTTTTAGGCTGCAGCGTATTTTCAAGGTCACCAGCTCACTGGTCTTGGATCTGGGTGTTGTCACTATTTCCTTTATTACTGGAAGAGAAAAATGGCTTTTCCTTGAACTGACCTCATCTGAGCAATAACTGAACAGTGTCCCTATAGTTATTTATAAACTCAGCATGTGAATAAAAACATCTGTTGGCACATTCGTAGTTGTGAAAGGAAGACGTAAACATCTCCTAAGATACAATATCTTAAACTGACTAGAGCAGTGCAATGTCATAATGTGTGCTGCTGTAGGACTTTAGGAACAACTGGCACAACAATCCCAGTCTTTCCTTGAGCACTTGTTGCTGGGTGGCTGTTTCATGTGAAGGTCACAGGATGTATCTTAAATCAGTGTGTGTGTGAGAGACACTGCACAGATGTCTTAGGTGATAAAGGGGGAACCCCTGCCAGCCTGACCCACAAGAACAATGTTTACATCACCCAGAGACGTCACTGGAATTTCCCGTCATAAACCTGGATTCCCCAAATGACATTTTACCGCAGTTGGCTGGGGTTTAAATTGCCCTTTTCACGCTGTTCCGTGCATTTGCGTCCTTCTGAAAAACCTTAACAAAACCTAGGCAAAACCCCAGAAATGTTCAAAATCTAATAAACAAACAGACGCTATGAAACAAGGGAGCATGAGGCAATGTGACTGGCTGAAAGGTGATAATGATATTGTGGAATAAAAATAAGTGTCGCTAGAAAAACGCCATTATGAACTAAAAGCAATGGAATAAAAAATGGTATTCTAAAACAAGAAGTCTAAATTTGAAAATAAAAATAGCTCATAAATTTCAGTTTCTATGGAAATCAGAATGATGAAATAACATTTTATAACAAGTTCAGTCTTAACAAATAAAACTCAAATTATTATTTTGTTTATATATTTTACACAATTTATTCTTATGACAATTTATTTTTTATCTAAGCACTTTGAGGCTCTGTGCTCTAAAAAAAAAGCTTTATTTAAACACCAGAAGGTATTTGTCAGGTCCACTCGGCCCGACCTGCCTCCTTCTTTTTCCCTCTCCTGCTCTTCCTTTTTGCGGGATCAACGCCTCAGCTGTGTCACATCGGGTAATTAGTGACTCGTGGGTCGGTGCGCACACCTGAGGCGTATTCCGGTGATTTGTTGGCTTCCTTATTTATACCTCTGGCAGACGCCCCGTCGTCGCCGGAGCATTGCGACATGTAACGGACAATACTTAGCCCTATGTAAGTGACAAAGGTTGTGTTTGACCCGCATATTTTTAGACGTGTGTAAGATGCTACGATGACAGTCTCTGTGCGTTTTGGCTTGACCTTATCACGCTAATTATGCGGTTAGCAATACAGAAATACGAGCTTTGTCTTCCACACTGACAGTCTCTGCGCTGTGGATTGCATTGTTTACGTTGGTTCTTTTTGTTCACCTGTCCGTTCTCATCCTCCTATCATTAGTTTGTGTGTTTACCGTCCTGGTCTCCTTAGTCATCACTGCCCTTCCCTTGTTGTATGTATGGACCCTGTTTTGTTGTCATGTTGTTTT
>NW_018127932.1:3441499-3450064 GCF_001952655.1 Monopterus albus | reverse complement strand
TACCTGTTCATCCTGGTCTCCTTAGTCATCACTGCCCTTCCCTTGTATGTATTATGGACCCTGTTATGTTGTCATGTTTTTATTCCATTAAACCTTTTTTGTACTAGCACCTGGGTCAGCCATCTTGAGTCCAACCCCATAACAGCATTTAATGCATTAATGCACAAACCGTTTGAAGCATCTTTGTGTGATGTCAGGCCACAGCCTGCCCAGAGTAGTAGGTGTCTGTTCCATGTAATGCTTCTAGCGGTTTCATTTCTTAGTAGTTGGGGTTTGTGTGCCTTCTCAGGAAGTGAACACTTAGGGTTATAAATGTCATGTGTGGCTCCAGATTCTCAGCATTCAATGGAGAAATGAAAAGGCAGAAAGTGACTCTTCTGTCTACTAGTGCGTACTAGGTTTAGCGCTCTACCTTATTATTGTATGTTACCATGGTACCTAATTTACTTTATATACAAAGGGCTTTTGCTGCAAATGTGCTGAGGGGCCACACCCACCTTTGCTGTACACTAGTTCAGTTTTAAGCGTGTCAGAATAATTTTTTAAATTAGCAACTTCTAGAATGGTAATTTAAGATGATTCCATGATGACCATTATCGCTCTTTAAAGATGTGAAGCTGGTCCTTCCGTGAATAGTAAAATTAGGTCAAATTAAGCCTTTACATTTCAGACAAATGGCTGAAATAGCACGTTGTTTACTCTTACTGGGCTATGGAAACATGGACTGTGTTGGGTCTTAGCTCAGTTCCCCTGCACGCTGTAATCATGCACGCCATCTAGAACCCAGCAGCACCACAGACCCAATAACTAGACAAATGAACACAAAGAACCAAAGCATAAAAACCAAAAAGCAAAACTTTCATATAAACATTTTTATTCATACACAGACAAATGAGCGTTTCCCAAACTGACGGACTGAATCAAAGTGAATCACATTATAAATTATAATTCATGTCAAGACATTAGTTCATAATTTCTTAGTTTCATTCAAGGAGGTAACATTTATCAAAGCTGCAGAGAACAACTGCAACTCTTCTAACAGCATAGCTCTGATGGTATCGTGAGTTACTGGGTGATGCTGGTGCAGACTGTGGCTGTAATGTCCTCATTGTGGCCACTGAAACTTCAGTTCCTGTTAAGCTTATCATTGTTTTTACATGTTTCAAGCAAAAACAAACCCTTCCTGTCAGTTGCTACAGTGATGTGTCCAAACTTAAAGTGAGTGAATCAATGTACCTTAAAACCAAGGTGAACACGGGTTAATCGGTCAAAACATTTCTTGATTGAATCCGTGTTTATAATCAGAGCGTACTGTGCACAGCAGCCACGTCGTTCTTCACTCTCTGTTCCCAGACCTCATTAACAACTTCATCTGTTAGTTCCGCTTTGATTAAATTGGATACACAAGCCGGGTGGCAATGGTGGCTACACGTGCCAGCGTGTGTTCTGCAAACACCCTTGGGTGATCACATACACAGCAAACAAAGTCTCAGTGACCACCTGAGACTCTAGAAGGGGGATGGATGGGACACCTGAGTCGGGGCCATCTCCTTTATGCCTACAGTGCTCATCCTGTCTCACTAACATTGTTAGTCAGGACAAGCACACTGCCCTCTGTCCTGATGACACAGTGATGAAACAGTTAACCCTCACCCACACATGCATGTATTTATGTGTGACTAATCTGTAGACACATTAGGCAACCAGTTGATAGCAACCAGAGTCATTTTCCATGGATGTAGTGTAATCAGTTATTTCATTATTAATCCTTGGCAACTTGAGGTTTTAATAGTGTGTCCCTGCTGACTGATAAAAAAATAAAGATTATCAAGTTGTTTACCAAGTTAGGACAAAGATGGCAGCCCTGGAAAACAAAAAAGAAGTTATTCAGGTGGTCAGAGGAGTCTTTGTGAATTCTGAAAATACCTTCAGAACATAAATGTTGTCCAAAGATCTTTTAGAGAAGCTACCGCTGTTATTCTATTGTGTGTGCTCATACATGAGTGGCACAGACTGGGGCTCCACCTTGAATAAAATGGTGTATCCACTAAGAGCTCAGACAGATTAGTCAGTCAAAAAGGAAATGTTTGATGTACTTTAGTAGGTGGTGTCCACACTGACAGCAGCCATGTTCTGTACTTCCTAACTGTGTGTTTAGGAAGTGAAATCACCCTAAGGTGTTCCTGGTGGTCAGGGGTGGACTTTGGCTCTACTCAGTCACTCAGGCGAACACTGACCAGCTAATAATGGCACTGTTCAATTGTGTGTGTGTGAGTGTTCTTGTACTTGCTACATAGTGAGGACTAAAAAGAGTATTTTTTGCTACAGAGTGAGGACATTTTGGCTGGTCCTCACTTTGTGAAACACCTTCTTTTTGAGGGGTAAGGCTTTTTAGCGTTCAGGGTGTAATTGGGTTTAGGTCAGGATAAGGCATTTTGTTCTGATGGCTACGGTTAGGGGGCTAGATAATGCGTTATGTCAGTGAGTGTCCCCACAAACATAGCAGTGTATGTGTGTGCGTGTGTGTGCACGCGCGGGTGAGCGAGAGACGCCTCGCTCCGCCCACAGCAGCGCCCCTGTTGGATCAGCTGGGAGTAGTAGGCGATGTGTTCACTGTGGCTGTGACTTCCAGCCGTCGGCGGAGTGAAAACAGGACCTGCTGACGGTGAAAAGACGGCGTTTAGCCGCCGAAAAGCTCTCATGGATGTATTTAACCGTTCGTCAATGTTGGGGCGACTCTGGGCTGACGGAGGACACTGAAACCAAGTGAGTCCACCCAGCGCATAGGGGTTTTTTTCTGTTAGGAGTTTAGGACATTAGACTCCAGTTATGTCACAGGCGAACATGTAACAGAAGTAACGTACCAGTCATTTCACTACTTTGTTGTGCAGGTGTGTGCGTGTGAATGCATCGGTTTAAAATAAGTGGTTATAACTGACTTTGAGTACCTTCAATAGAAGGAGTGCCACAATTAGAAAAGGGATAGGCTCCAGAATACAAATGCTATGGGGGAAATATGAATTTGTTTCGCAGTATTAAATCAGGAACTATACAGACAGACCTTTTCCCAGGATATGGGAGGTCTGGTGCTGAAACGAGTCGTGGGAATTAGTTTGTTGGTAGATGGTTTATCAACAATTGAAGTGATTTATCAAGCAAAATCCCAAATATTGACTGTTTTTAATCAGTTTGTAAACCTTTTTAATTGACTACTGGTCAAAACAAGCAGCTTAGAGTCATCACTTTGGCAACTTGGAGGCTAAACGGCTGATTTTTATGCGGTAAAAACAACCAGGAACCAGTAGTGGAGATTATGAATAGTTGCAGGCGTTGGCAGTGTAAACATGGCGCTAAATGCCAAGTGCCCCCGAAACCTTAGCGACAAGAACAAACAAAAGGAGCTAAACCCAGCTAATGTTGATCCAATATTTGAAGGCGCTAACTAAGAGAATAAGTTGAGGATGGTGCTTTTGTCAGTCTGTTGGCTGAGCAAACATGAAGAACTTGCTGCTGTGGACCTGCCAGTCTCAGTCTGGCCTTTTCTCTCTGTCCGATCACATGTGCGCTCTGAAAGATAAACGTTTTTAATGACATGAACAACATTTTCCAGTGGTTGCAGATGTGCGCGTCAGCCCTATGTTTAGACAGAGAAGTCCAAAGCACAATGTGGATGACTTGCCTCCATCCAGGTCCTGTCCAGGATAACCTCTGGCCTTGCTGGTATATAGTATTAATCTAATTCATGTCACCTAATGAACCACTCCACATTAATATATCAGTGGTTGACCAGCACTTTCTGTGGATGTGGAGATTGACAGCAAGGAGTAATTACAGGCACCTGTAATTATAATTTCATAGAAAATCTGCACTTGGCCAAACAAATGTCTGCATCAGGTTGACTGAGGTGCATGACTGTTTCATAGGAGACGTGCACTGCTTTAGGTGTTGCTTCCAGCAGGGGTCTGAATCTTTCCAGCTTTACCAGATTGTTCTGTTTTTAAAAACAATATTTGGCCATGTCTTGTAAAAGAAACGTGGTTTTGTAAAGTAGTGAATTTGGTGGCTTCTTCACCAGTCTTTCTCTCATTTCAAGGTCAGTAATTTAAGCACATCCCACATGGGAGACAAGCAGATACACAGGGGTGCTGCTAATTATGGGGCCGTTCCATCAGGTCTGTACTATAACCACATTGTTGTCCTTCATGTTGACACAGAAATAGGCCCTGTCCTGTCTGGAAAGACTGCCACACAGTACCAGTTTGCACATGGTTTTCAATGACACCTCAGACCAGTTTACCTTGTGAACATGTCACCTTACTGTTAACAGGAGCTCCTTATCACATTCTGCTCTGTACTAAGCTCACCTAAGATATTTGCATTCAGAACACGTGTTGAAAAGTTATTACAGTGTGGCCAAGCTGCTTGATTTCTTTATCTTTACCACATTTTCCCCAACGCCATCACTGTGTTTCCCCTGCTGAAGTTAAGCCTCATCCAGCCAACATTAGTGGGAGCAGCAGAAACACTAACATGACAGGTGCCAGCATGCTAATATGTTAAAACTGTGAAGTAAAGAGTAAAACATTTCAGGAAACTCAAACATACTTAGCTAGATGAGAAGGTTTATCAGTTTCATGCTTTTAGGTGAATGAGAGTGTATCATGGCTTGGCACCATCTGGATATATATATATATATAAAACTTGGTGGAACTATTTCTTGGCCAAGAGCACCTTCTGTGTGTGTTTTTATACAGACAGGTGACAAACTACAAGAAAAACCACAGCACTGAGTTTGTGTGGATAGATCTCAATCAGGTTTGCACATCTGGACACTGCAATTTTACACCATTCTTCTTTGCAAAACTGCTCAACCTCATGTGGTGTCTTGATGATGGTGGTGGAGACGCTGTCTGACACGTTGGTCCGACGTCTCCCATAGGCGTTCAACTGGGCTGAGACCTGGTGACTTGGGAAGGCCACAGCATATGATTCACATCATGTTCATACTCTACTGAGTGGGGACACTGCCATCCTGGAGGAGACCACTTGGTTATTCAGGTTTTTCTTTTCGTGTGTCACCCGTCTGTGTGTGTGTATATATATAAACACACTGGTACTACTTGGTGCATAAGACATTGAGCCACTGCTGTTGGTGAAGAAATACATAGTTCACCACAGAGGTTTGGCTTCTGTTTCTACACATCTTGCAGTTAACTGTGTGGGCACATTTACATTCATCTCACAGTTTTCCTCTTTATTAAGAGTTTTAAAGTTCTATAACATGTGGCTCCAGTAATCCTTGTACAAGCATCAGTGTTTGAGATTCCTCGTGCAGTTTACACGCTATCATGACTACACATACTGTACCTTAATAATCGTGAAGTTAATTATTACAACGGCCAGTTTTTTGCAGTTGGTATAGACCGTGCTGTGTAGCAATACACGAGGACGCACTGTTTCCCCACTTCCTTTTCATTACATTGTGAAAGAGGCTTAGCCATAGTTTTACCCACAATGCTACGCCATCCATTAACGTCTTTTCTGGCTCAAGTTTTTGTTTTTTCCTTTGGTTTTTTTAAACCAAAGGAGCGTATAGAAGTCAGAAATTATTACCTCTAATAAAAGTTAAACAATGAGACAAATTAAACTACAAAAGCAAAGTATACTACAAGTCGGACAACAATAAAAGAGAAGTTCTTTCATGACTAGTCTATCCAACTCTGATGTAACCTTGATAGACAGATAATGACTGTACTGTAAGCAGTCTAAGCCTTCATGTGGATTAGTCAAAATCCAAAACATCAGCTGCTATTAAAGTTCTTGGCTGCCACTGTTTTCCATGATCCATTAAAAACGGCTTAAAGAGATGGACAAATCTAATCCATAATGTTAGTTACTTTGTCCATAGCAGTAGCTCCTCCACACACAGGCTTTATCTGATACCTTGTCTCAGACAGTATTGGAACAGTCAGCTCTGTGCCCTAGCAAGCTTTAAGGTTAAAGTGGTTTAACTTTAGGGGGTAACACTGTCTAGGGGTTGGTGTCTTCATCCAGCAGACATCAGCAGACTCTTGGCTTCTTCTTTGGTGAAGTTGCATCTGGCCTGTACTGCAGCCATTCATTTCTTGTTTGCATCAGCATCTTTATTGTTTTTTTTGACAAGGGAAGTGTGATCAGTTGAGCTCAAATGAGGGGAACACTCTGTAGTTTTGACATTACATAAATGACTAAGAGGTTCCATTTATAGCTGAAAAGATTAGTATATGGTCAGAAAATTAACTGGCAAATCTTTTGACAATCTGTTAATCAATTAAGACTTTTTTTTTTTCTTCAAGCAAACATGGTTCCAGTTTCTCAAACATGAATATTTTCTTTTCTTGATTTTACATGACTTATTATCATATTCAGTAACCTACACGTGATGAGATGTACAATGTGGTGGTTCACGTAAAACAACGCTTAGGCTCAAGGCACCAGAAATTCTACCTTCTATAACACTCATAAGTGAGAAGTGACAGCTGTGCCACTACTATTAGGTATGAACAAAAATGTGTCATCACATGTAAGCATTCAGGTCAAGATGGCTGCGTAGTCCATGTCCAAAGTTGTGCTGCTGGATGGTGGAGTGGCTGTGGTGCCTACTGCAGTTTCATCTGTGTAGTAGGCATTTCAGGGAAAAATGTACGTACATGTGTAGTAGGTGACTTCAGACGTAATTAGTGGTTATATTACTGTTCCAATATGCAGAAAGAGACTCAAACCAAAAACATAGTCTCAACTGATTTATCGGCATCCTAAATTTTTAGATGTAGCGACAGCTGGTTGTCCTAATTATGCTCATCTCTCTCCTGGTTGTATACCTTTTCTTGACACTGTATGCATTGTATACATAACACCAGAAGGCTCCTTGAGTAATCTCTCATCAGGCTGACACTCCGCTTTGCAGTACACTACATGAGTGAGTGGAAGGAAGGAAGGAAGGACATTTGATTAGGGGAAATTGGTCTGTAGAGGTATTAGTTACAGCATGAGATAAACTGAATGAATATAATACCTCCTGCTGGACCACAGTTGGCAGAATTTGTCACAGCTAGGTAGAGCGACGTAGATAAGTCAAGTCTCTGAGTTCTCATTTGCCACAAAACTGGACACACCAACACTCTGTTAGTACATTAAAGCCTTGAACAATATTCTCTGCCCTCTTCCTGTTTGTCTGACTCATACCATCTACCTGCCAGCAGTTGCTGGGAATGCATAACATACTCATTTAGCCATTTATAGTTCATAATTCAATGTAATGCTGGATGTATAAGTTCACTGATGTTTGCACAGGAACTAATCAGACTTCCTTGGCTTGTTCCCAAATGGTTCTTGTTCCCAAATGGTTCTTTGTTTATAGTATTTAAACCACATTTGAGTGTTTGTTCTAAGCATGGCCATATACAGGATTTTAAAAATACCAAGGTCCAAAAATTGAGTTTGTGGGTTTGCCTCCTTCCCCCCTCCCCTTCCCCTCCACACCCTTGAAAAAAATGGTTTTGCTGATCTATATATGTGCTTTTTAAGATGTTTGGAGTGCAAACTGGGATACCAGTAGCTTTAAAACCATGGCATAAACGATCTGTCAAGCAGTACGGCATGAGAATCCGGTTAAACATTCCACACTACAGAAGAGGCTACAATGACAACGAGACATGATTGTGTGAATGAGATCAGTCACTGTAAAAAGTCTTATGATTATACTTTTTGATCCAATTCTGAAAAGTAAATAAAGTTATTAAATAAATGTTCGGAGTAAAAACATTTGCCCTGAAGACAAAGGATGAAGTAGCAGAAATTGAAAACAGTGAAGTAGGTTGGAGCACACGTTTCGGATGCCTGTCGTTTTTGTTGATAAACCAAAGAGTCACTGTGTTGAGTAAAGGTTCTGTAGTAAAGACACAATCATTACCTCCATCCACTGTAAAGCTATGACAGTGATCAGATGAGGCAGTCACTTATCTTAGCATTGCACCAAAGCAGAGTTTTATTATATACAGGTGCATCGCAATAAATTAGAATATCGTGGAAAAGTCCATTTATTTCAGTAATTCAACTCAAATCATGAAACTCATGTATTATATCAATTCTGTCCACACAGACTGAAGTAGTTTAAGCCGTTGGGTCTTTTAATTGTAATGATTTTGGCCCACATTTAACAAAAACCCACCAATTCACTATCTCAATAAATTAGAATATGGTGACATGCCACTCAGCTAGTCAACTCAAAACACCTGCAAAAGTGTCCTGAGCCTTCAAAATGGTCACTCAGTTTGGTTCACTAGGCTACACAATCATGGGGAAGACTGCTGATCTGACAGTTGTCCAGAAGACAATCATTGACAACCTTCACAAGGAGGGTAAGCCACAAACATTCATTGCCAAAGAAGCTGACTGTTCACAGAGTGCTGTATCCAAGCATGTTAACAGAAAGTTGAGTGGTAGGAAAAAGATGCACAACCAACTGAGAGAACCGCAGCCTTGAGAGGCTTGTCAAGCAAAATCGATTCAAGAATTTGGGTGAAC
>NW_018127932.1:3430222-3441213 GCF_001952655.1 Monopterus albus | reverse complement strand
GATGCTGATTTCATTTTCCAGCAGGATTTGGCACCTGCCCACACTGCCAAAAGCACCAAAAGTTGGTTAAATGACCATGGTGTTGGTGTGCTTGAATGGCCGGAAAACCCACCAGACCTGAACGGGGTATTGTCAAGAGGAAAATGAGAAATGAGAGACCAAATAATGAAGATGAGCTGAAGGCCACTGTCAAAGAAACCTGGGCTTCCATACCACCTCAGCAGTGCCACAGACT
Source organism: Monopterus albus (assembly GCF_001952655.1). Taxonomy (NCBI): domain Eukaryota; kingdom Metazoa; phylum Chordata; class Actinopteri; order Synbranchiformes; family Synbranchidae; genus Monopterus; species Monopterus albus. Next base: position 3,440,978 of record NW_018127932.1, on the reverse strand, counting down.
GATCACCTCCATGCCACGCTGAATTGAGGCAGTAGTTAAAGCAAAAGGAGCCCCTACCAAGTATTGAGTACATATACAGTAAATGAACATACTTTCCAGAAGGCCAGCCATTCACTAAAAATGTTTTTTATAGGTCTTATGAGGTATTCTAATTTATTGAAATAGTGAATTGGTGGGTTTTTGTTAAATGTGGCCAAAATCATCAGAATTAAAAGACCCAACGGCTTAAACTACTTCAGTCTGTGTACTGAATTTATATAATACACGAGTTTCACTATTTGAGTTGAATTACTGAAATAAATTGACTTTTCCACGATATTCTAATTTACTGAGATGCACCTGTACACCTCAGAAGAAAAAGCCAAGGTCCAAGACCTCAGTGATGGGTGCGGCCATTATCTTTTGCTTCTAATAAGGATATTGTGCGGTTTTCCGAGGCTCCAGCTTCATTATGTGTGAACTATGATAATTTATTTACGCACTTGATGGATACGGGAAATAACATCTGATTATCTTAATGTGGTTTTGGCTATAGCTGAGTTTAAATGCAGTTCCACAGACACAAAGCGACCGATAACAGCTGCCCAATGCAAACACAAACCTCTGTTTGTCCAGTGCGTGTGTCAGCTCATTATGTCCTGTAAGGAGAAAAGGTGTGTGCATGGTGATGTGGGTGTAGCTGACTCAGTGTTATGACATTAAATTGTGATTTCTTTTTTCTAAAGATTGTTGTCAGGAAAACAAAAGAGGAGTGACTTACTTTTGACTTAAAATAGTTATTTTATGTAACTGCAGAATGACAAGCATGTTGTTGGTTTGTTTTTGCTCCTTTTATGTAACTGATTTGACTGATGAGCTGCCAAAATACTAACCTAACCAGTCCCATAAGACAGCTGCCTTCCTCAGCACATTAGCATTAGTTGGATTACTGTAACGCCACTGTGACTGCCCATTTCCTTACTGGCACACACATCCTAAACTGCCTTGCTTGATCGTTGTAGCCATCTGTGTGATGTTTTCTTCTGCTCCTGTTTTTCTTGTGAAAATGTAATGTTTAACACCAGGAGACTGTTTTTCTGGTCATCTCTTTGTCTTCCTATAACAACTGTTTTCATTAGATGCATTTTGCCATTTTCGTAGTTCATAGAACTAGTGGACAAAGTGCTCCCTTTTTTGTGTGTCTGCACTGCAGGAACTGAAAATGATAAAAGTTCTCAGAATGCTGTTTTGAGGGATTTTTTAGCTCCTACTCCAGGTTAGGTAAGCAAGCACAATAGGAGCCATGAATAATGTACGTTTATGTTGATTGCAGCACTGCTGTCATCTTTTAAAAAACCAAACAATCAGTAGCCATGAGCTCCGGCATGGGGAGCTGAAGGTCACCAGCAGAAACCTCTGCAGAGGGTTGGTGGCTCTTTATATAATTAACATTAGCAACATCTAAAGAACTGGTAATGTATCATTGTGAGTTTTGTTTGGTTCATTACCACAGCGTGGACCTACTGGAGGTGTGAATCCAAACAGAAAAGGGCTTGTGAAGGTGCAGCATGTAGTTCCCCAGTGGGGCACTTAGAACTAAATCGCTTGTCCTGGTTAGGTACTGCTGCTTCATTTAAAATAACAATGGGTCATATGTCTGAAACTCAGAACTATCAACTCTCAGAGGTTTATAGTGTCTATGAGCTGATTGTTTTGGTTTCTGCCCCACAACTTTACCGTGATGGTTTTTAATGCTCCTATCATCCCTGTCTCTTACTACAGCACCACCTGTTGTGCACTGCCTCCTCAGCACCAAACAGCAGACAGACAAGGTTAGTGACTAGCTGGTGAACATTGGTACACTGGTAAAATGGAGCAAAAAGAGCGTGAGTGTTGGACTGTCAGGTGGCCAAAAGCAAAACTCCAGATTGATGATAATGTTGGTCCATATCTATTGGATGTGTAAGTTGTCACTCTTTTCCTGAGCTGGTTAAAAGGTTCCAGTTAATCCAGATTTAAAAGTAACTTCTCCAGAAATTACCATAAAATCTAGCCAACACAGTGGAGTCGTAGTTTTTTTGTAGTGACCACAGCGTTGCAGACCAGGAACAGTGAACACCCTGGACAGGTCACCAGTCTATCCCAGGGCTTACTCTGTATCGGCAAGTACTCAAATGTAAGTACTTGTATTTGTTCTGAAAAAAATTGGTACTGGTGCATCTTTACATTAGAGTATTTAGTAGAGGATTCATTTTGCAACCTCTGATACAGTATGTGCACAGTGTCTTTGCACACCACAGAGAGAGGTGACCTTTTGCAAGTGGAGTTGGAGTAACATGTATGTGTTGATAATGAGAAATTCCATTCTATTTTAAGTCTGTGTATATGTGGTAGGATTGTTGTCAAGCTGATACCAGGTTTTTCTCTGTTGCACCATTATTTTTGCTTTGCATACCTGTTCATCTATAAGATGGTGGGAGGAAAAATAAAAGAAAGATTTAACATGTTGGCCTCCGTTGTTTGCTGCTGTCACTGACCATGACACAGGATTTCAGTTGGCTGCAAGCACACAGTCATAGCTGACCTTGGCCCCCACAGGCATCAAAACACTGTCAAAGCACCTGAATATTTCTGTTTACAAAGGACAGATATCTGTTATTTAGGAAAAAGAAATATTCAGGTTCCTTTGTAATTTTTTTAAGGTTATTTGACCTTGATCATCACCTTGGTAAAAATACTGTAGCTACAGTATTTTGCAGACTAGATCCTGATGCATGAAGTGTTCATCGAAAAGCCCAGTTGTATGTCTTGTATCTGCTGACTAATAAGAACACAGCAGAGCCAGAACCACGATTTACTGCTCAGGTCTGTCGGAGGTTTCTTCTGTTAAAGGGAGTTTTTCCTCTCCACTGCCTCCAAGTTCTTTCTCGAGGTGGCATTTGCTGGGTCTGTCCTGTAATATGGTACTATATGGTCTAGACCTTGTATGTAAAGTACCCTGAGATGACTGTTGTTGTGAATTGGTGAATTGAAAGTCAAAATCCCCTGTTTCCCCTATATTGCTTATAATACCAGTGTTGCTGAAAGTTCACACGGTTTATTAATAATCTCCAGGAAGTATATTGACTGCTGCTCGTTCTTTCTACACTGTGCCCAACTGACTGTGACACTACCGCACCCACATATCATACAAGTGCATGCATGCATACATGATTACGTGAGGATAATGATAATAAACATCACTCTTTAGCAGTAGCAGCCCAACATAGATCTGTTTGTGTGCGTGCACATGCGTACATGTGCAGCTGGGCAATTTAATCAGGAGAAGCAACATACAAGTCTTCTAACAGAACATGCTTTACTTGACATTTTTGGCAAAGGCCGTAGAACTATGACAAGAACCAGAATTAATATATTACCATCCCCAGTCGTTTTGTTCCTGTTCCTCCACCGACACATATAAATATGGGTCCGGCACACACAGCACTGCTTATTTTTAAATAAATTATCTGGTACAAACTGGGACAGACTCTTTGGCTTTTAGCGAAGTATAGCTGGGAGGGGAAAAAAAAACAAATTCCAGTTCAGATACCCAATGCTAGTTAAGACTTGTTGCCAGGCAGAAGAGCTGAAACATTTTGTCATTATGCTCATCAGTTCGACCTTTTTAGTCAAACCATAAAGTTGTAAGAATAGTTTTGAATGGTCAGGGGTCCCTGTGTCTTCACTCTTGCCCTTCGGTTCAGTAAAGAGCGTTGTCGAGTGACCTGATGTTGCCTGGGTGGTGGGCGCTTGTCTGCTGTGTTGCCGCCTTATCTGCTATCAGATACGTCTGTGTTGGCTTGACATGCTTCGTCCTGGTGACCTCTTTCACACTAGTTGCACTGTGAGGGTTTGTTGCAGTGGTTAGCTGATTGGTGAAGTGGCTACACAAGTATACCTTTATATTATATCTGAGTTCTGGCGTTACTTTGTAGAAAAACAGCAGAAAAGCAGGTTTTGCTGGTCGTCATCATCAGTTGTGTTCTCAGTGGTGACAGTTAACGTGACCTTTTGTTGGAATTTTTAAATAGTTTGTGTTGAAGATTAGTCAAATTCTTTACACACCGTTACAAAGACCCTGCGGCAGTGAGAGATTCCAGAAGTAATTTGAAAAACCTTCCCTTCCTTCATAATGTGTTTTTCACTCTTTGTGGTTGGTAGAGACACAGGTGCTGGAGAAAGACTGCAGTAGCTTTACTTACTGTCAGTGAGTCTCATGATGAGGCATGTGTATTTCTCTGTTTGGTGGATAGGTTCAGGAAGGATTGTGTTCACTTTACATGCAAATACACCTTCCACCAATGCATTGCATAAGTGGAGGTCAGGTGCAACAAAGTTCTTGCACATTAAATCACTTGTATTGGCTTTCACTAGTAACTGGCTGCATGTATATAATATTTTAATCCAAAGCTTTTATTTTTATCTGAACCTTGCATTCCCCTATTAATACTCGCAGCGAGCAACCACACAAGATGTTGACTATGTTGTGGATTTTGGGTTCACTGTCTTGTCCAACGACACTTAAACATGTGGACATCTATCTTTATCAAGAGTACAGAAGAGGATTAAGGCCACAGTACAGACTTTTTTTCCTCATAATTCTGAGATTAAAATCAGAATTTAAATTTTGTCCAGTGGCCCTAATTCTCTTCTGTTCAAGAGCATTTGGTAATGTTAGAAAGATTCTGGTTAACCATCATTTAAGTGGAAAGGAAAGATGGAAAGTCAACGAGAACGTTAAGTTTAGAACGTACTTTTTTGTTGTGAAAGACACTCGGATTGAAATGCAGAGTACAAAGGTTATATTTACAGTAGATGAGAGTCAGTGGTGACATTCAGAAACAGTACAGATGTTCCATTGCTGATTAACAAATAATATCATACTTATATTAACAGTTTTTGGTGTCAGGTAATTTTTAACTGAATATTTCAAGCACTTTGCTTGTTAACACTGCATAGTGGAAGGAGACGTGGCTTTATCTGCTGAAACAGCACAACCAGTGGATAAATGACTTACAAAACCCGGTTGTGTGTAGGGAGCTTTTCCACATCAAGTGTCTTTGGTAAAATATTAGTCATGCTCCTGTTTTTTGTTGGTGCTTTACCCTGTCTGACTTATCCACCAAAGACGGTTCGGTTCGTACAGTTGCTTGGTGTGTGTCTGGTGTTGATCTGTTGGTGTTATTAACCATTAGTATTTTACAGTCTGTTGATAGTAGCTAGTAGCCTGGCAAATATAAAAAAGCATATTTACATTTGGTTGGCAGTCAGGCTTTGGGTGGGAGCTGACCAGCATGGTGTGTGTACCCTGCTAATGTTTACACTCTTCATTTGGCTTTAGTCTTATTTACACTTGGCAGTCAAATCCATCTTGTTTTGATCTAGTCACAAGTGGACGGTTCAGTTCAATAGCTTGTGTGCCAAACAGCTCGAACATAGGTTCCAGGTCTGACCATGATGCTTCAGCAGACCGTGTGTGTGTAGCAGTGCAGCTGCAAAGAGTTACACGTAAGAAAATATGACAAAACATTTGACAAATTTAAGACCGTTACCTGGATATAGACATTTTAGACCAGATGGCGTGTAAAAGGTCTGAACAGGACTTTTTTTTTTTTTCCTGATGTAGCACCTAGTGCTCTTTGAGCTGGTAGGTGCTTTATAAATAAATTTTATTATTATTATTATAGGACTTAAGAGTTATTTGTCTTCTAATGGGAGTGGTAGGGTTATTAAAGAGAGTGCTGCTCTGGGCACATCCCACAGTAAACAGGATGTACACTGAAACCTCTCAACTCTCTGATGGATCTGGAGCGCAGCAGCCAAGCATGCAGCAGCCTGTCCACATGAGAAAGACTGTAAGCCTGATCAGTGACATGACATGTGTGATCACCAGAGTCTGTAAGCCAATGAAAACCCCCCCAAAACAGCTATTAGACCAGTGTCTGGTTTCTCTGGTGGGAAGGACGTGTGTGACTCTGTCTGGGCCTTCTGGTACATAAACGCAGAAATCCCTCGTTGTTGTTCAGCACTGTATATACTGCATATAGGCTCAGACGTCCCCTTGTGCAACACATGAGGTCTTGCTGTCTTTATTCCACTAGGCTTAGCTGTCAGTCAGTGTTTAGATGCTTTAGAGTAATCAGGCTTAGGTTTGGCTTTGTGTTGCAATGCTTTCTTTATTTTAATGTACACAAGAAACCCATTTCTTCACAGGGGATTAAAGATGCCTGATTTCCCAGATAATGTTCTGGGAAAAGCTGATTGCTCAGCTGTGTATACACATACAGAATTGCTGATGTCCCTGCCCATTTAAGGATGATTGTTGTACTGTCTTTAATTGGTGTTTTGGCAATATGTACAGTAAGTGTATAAAAACCCTAATGGGTCTGCTGTGGTAATAAATAAACTCCCAAATATGTTTTACTTTTAGACTATAGAATATAGTATGAAATAGTCTAAGCATTCATCTGGCCAATGTATTTTGTGATCACTTTTATGCTTATTTTTGGGGGGGAGGCTAGTCAGGCTGAAAATGGGAAGAACATCATCATCGTCACAGCTGCTGACACCTGGTTGTATCTGCTTTCAGGTTCAAGCCTCTGCCACTCACCTTCCTCTCAGCTCCCTCACTTCCTGAATCCCTTTTCACCACTGGCTCCTGTTCCACAGAGGACGGAACTAAGTATGGGGTAAGAGAGCTGAGAAGAAACGCCAACACGAGACAAACTGAGGAGGCCCTCTCACCTGCACAGGTAAGTTGACATGCACATTTTAATATACTGCTTCTTTGAACTTGAGGCACTAAAAGCCCTGCTGTCTCACATCCATGCCCCACACAGCTGAGAAACCTCACACTGAACATTTGATCAGGTGGAAACAACAATGGTCAAACACAATCTGGCAGATTAGAGCCAGTTCTAATCAGTGTGCCACAGACCTGCTTTCTGTGCTGATCAGTGATGCTTCAAACAGCAAGTCCACCTGGCGCACTTTGTTTCTATCATCCATCCTAAAAAATATGTTGTTTTTGGGTGGGGACAACATGTTTACTACCAACTTATGGTACAAACTCAGTCAAGCATGTCAACCAGTAACTGTATTCATCCTGTTAAAAACTCTGTAGATGTTCCTCTGAGCGGACGCTCCACTCTGTCTCCTGCTCCCGCTGTTTTGTCATTTACGAGAACCCTGCCCCACTGAAGTCCAAACATTCTGCGCTTCCTGTGTTGTCACATTTGAACCTGGTGAACTATGTGTGTGCTCTGCACCAGAATCTCTTTCGTTCAGTAATTTGCATAGATTTTAGACACTTCCGATGTCTAGATGAGAAAACTATCCATCCATCCAACCATTATCTGTACTGCTTATTCTTGGGGGGGGGCTGCCGCTTCCTCCGCTCTAAACCAGACTTACTGGTTGCCCTCTTTGCGCTGACCTCTGACCCCTCTGTTGCCATAGTGAAGGACTGTTACCACATCTTCATCAACCTGTCAGCTGATGAGACTCTGCACCAGGTTTTGGTATCAGATGTCAAAGTTCTTCCAGTGTTGTTAAAGAACTCTGCAGCTGACATTGGGTAAGAGGCGAGGTCCACACTGGACAGGTCACCAGTCTATCACAAGGCTAGATGAGTCAACTATTCATTTATAATAAAATGGGGCATTATTTTTGAAAAAATCTGCAGTTAACTTTTGGTTTTTATTAAATCTACAGAAAGACCACCAAGATATGTAATACAGGTGTTAATATTAGAGGGAAATCACTTCATGTGATACCGTCTCCTCCAGTCATAAATCTGCTCTGGAAACACAAACAGCTTCTTCAAAGACTGTTTTTCAGATTATTACAGTCTACATAAACATAGTAAACAACGCTGAAACAAATGCCTTCTAACCAGCCACCCATGGTCCATCAGGCTAATACAGGCTGGTGTGTGTTCAACCTCAGACTAGACTGACAGTTACTCTAAGTAGATGTCTGGAACCCCCTCATTTCCCAGAAGTCTCCTTGTTTGTATGGAGATGCAGAGCACAATTATCCATGAGCAAAAGTAAGGACAGGCCTGCAGAGAAAAGGCTGTGTCTGCGCATGTCTCTGTTAGTAATACAACACTGATATACCATCAGGATTATGTATCATCATCCCGTGTTGTCACACGCCTTTTTCTCTGATTTCATGTAAATATGACCAAAATCTAAAGAGAAAGGAGTAAGTGGGGAGGGGTAGAAGACAGAAGACAGGGAGTAGAGAGAGCAAGCAGGAGTGAAGCAGGGCCAGGTTGTTGCTAGGAGGCCGAGAGCGCAATATGATACAGAGGCAGGAAGAATTCAGCCAGAGGAGGGTAAACCCACTGAACCACTTATCCATTTCAGCTTGTCAGGTGCAGTTGGCTTACATTTTAAACTGTTACCAGTTTTCTGGTATTCATATTTATCATGAGTGTAAGAGAGCCAAACCATCTCTAGCTGTCTGTCGTGCTACGTTGCATCTCTTTCTTTATGTTTGTCCCTCTGTCTCTCTCTCTACCTGTCACTTTTCATCTAGTGCTATCATCACCTGCAAAACTGACATTTACAGCCTCACAAGACTGCTGACTCTTTATTTCCTGTCTGACACAGATTTGGCCCAAAGGGTCGAGAAGTAAAGATAACTGTCCTTAAACTGTGGTTTAATGTAGCTATTTATTGGCTTGACTAGAGATCTTTATTGCATCTCATGCTTACACTCTGTGCCCTCACTTCCCCATATCTCTCTGCTGCCAGTTATTTAAATAAACACCAGGTTACTAATTATAGTCATTCAGGGTTTTCTGGTCATCTGGACTAGACTACAAGAATTTCAAAGGTGTAGCTCTGAATAACTGAATGATAAACCCTTCAGTTTTGTGGCTGCTGCACTGACAAGTACAAAAAAGGAAAGACGGCAGGATACAGATCTTCTTCACCAGAAGAAAGTGAGACGTAGTAAAGGGAAAGTTTTAGAGCGGATGTGAGGGAGGTTCACACTCATGTCTGTACTGGAGGTGTGTTGACACACACGTTAGAAGTGCTTGGTGAACAAACAGAGCACAGCGGATATTACAGAAACACCTTGGAGAAGGAAAACTATGTTCAAATCTTTTTTTGTAAAAAAAAAAAAGTGAGAAAAAGACCGATGTAAATCTTAAATACAATGTTTTATTTTTATTACAATTTAATTTTTCATTAAAGAAAAGACAAACGTGTGTGTGTATGCTGTCAGTTACAGTTCTTAGGAATAAAATCAGAATTGGCTTAAATTGGAATCAACAGGTCAGACTTTGAAGAAAATTGCAGTCGGTGCATCTTTAATAATGGCTGTGATTCCAGACTGACCAACATTTTGTTACAGTGTAACTCTGATGGTAAATGTTGTAAAATATGACCAGAGGTTTACTGCACCTTATAATAGTTTTACTGCTTGGTGCACCCACGGACACGAACACTCACACAAATCCTGCTGAGTAACATCCGTTGGTTGTTCATTTTCAGAGTTTGAAGGATGATTTTCTGACTTAATGTTGCACAATGGGCAAGTGCAATCCCAGAGCCAGGGCTTATGTTACGTAAAAACTGAGCATTAACCACCAACATGATTGCGAAACAGAAGAACACGTGCATAGAGAGCAGGTAAACATCTCAAGACGCATCGGGTGATCAGCTATGCATTACATCCAACCTGAGTGTCCTGTTGGCATCCTTGGTCTGGATCATTACCCACTGAGTCACTATCAACTCTGGGATACAGTTGAGTAGCTGTTTAGAGCAGCAGGCAGGAATAGCTCTACTCCACAGGGATCTACTGAAGTAGAACGCTGCTACACAGTTAACTACCATGGTAACAATAGGAGGAATAGAACTGTGTCATTTGCTGTGCTGATTTGGATTTCTAGACACCACCTTCTGCAGCTTTAAATGAAATGTTCTGGGGGGGGTGCTGCTTTATTTGACTCTGTGACTGTTGAAATATCTTCTCTTTTGATTACTTATCCTGGAAAATCAATTGGACAATGCTGTCAAGACTGATCAAGCTCACAAAGGGCTTTGTTCCAAGAAAGATCTAGTGCTGACATGTTTAATTGGACCTAAAGACACTGATACATGGTTTATTGACCAGTTTGGTTAAAAGTTACAGAAAAATCAAAAAGGACTGTTTGCTAATGCTGGAATCAGGTGCACATGCTGACACGATCACATGCTTTTTACAGAACAAACACACTGACTTGTGTTTATTGAAGATAGTTGTTCACTTTTTGATTGCTCACTCTACAATAAGTGACAACACGTGTGAACTAGTTGTCAACCTAGTGTACATTAATCTGAGTGCTGCCCTGCACCACATTTAACCAGTAACAGTTCCACAGCATTAATATCTAAGGGCTGTCTTTGATGGCTTGTTTGTTCAGCTGTTTTCCCTAAATTTGCATGGCTTATCATTGTAAAGTTCATCATTTGACTTGGTTACACTCTAATGCTGTAAAGATACCATTCTGTTAACAAATGAGTTATGATATTTGATTTGATTTGATTTATTCTTTCAAGTATGTAAAGACAGTTGATATGACAACACACATGATTGTAAACATAATCCAATATCAATGTGCTTATACCTAGTACATGCTTGAATGGAGTAGGAAGAAGTCAGACTTATCCAGTCCTACCCCATGACATCATCTTACCATCATTGGTTTGCAAGCAGTATCTCTACATAGATAATT
>NW_018127932.1:3428143-3429955 GCF_001952655.1 Monopterus albus | reverse complement strand
TCAACACACATAATTTTACACATATCCAACAAATGCTAATCCAATATCAATTTGCTTATACCTAGTACATGCTTGAATGGAGTAGGAAGAAGTCAGACTTATCCAGTCCTACCCCCTGACATCATCTTACCATCATTGGTTTGCAAGCAGTGTCTCTACATAGATAATTTTGTTCTACACCACACAAGTAATATATTAAAGAATTATTACAGAGTATTAACATTCATACACCACACCCACAATGTTCCATCTAATTAATCATTAAGCCTGTTCTTGCTTATATCTTGATTGACACATACCTTTATATTTATGTTTAAACTTGTCAATTCTATTACTATTTTTTATGTCCGCGCTTAAATTATTCCATAGTTTTACCCCACTTATGGAAATACACAATCTTTAGCTCCCCCAATTTTCAATTGAAGTTCATTGTCTAGTCTGCGATTCCCAAATACCATAAATTTAGTTTTATCCAAATTCAGAGATAGTATATTACTATCATACCATTTCTTTATCTTCTCAAGTTCCTGTGAAACCCGTCCAGAGAGTTGCTGTAGGTTTTCACCCGATGCCCATATGGTAGTGTCATCAGCAAACAAAACCACTTTCACTAAATCAGAAACCTTGCATATATCATTAATGTATAGTATAAATAATTTAGGTCCCAAAACAGAACCCTGAGGCACTCCACATACAATGTCCAGCTCACTCGATTGGTATTCACCCAACTTCACAAATTGACGCCTCTGTGTCAAGTAACTTCTAATCCAATTCAAAACCATTCCTCTGATCCCATATTTTTCTAACTTATCCATTAATAACTCATGATTGATTGTGTCAAATGCTTTTTTTAGGTCAATAAATATTCCCATCGTGTATTTCTTCTCATCCATAGCACTTGTAATGTCCTCCATCAGGTCGGTAATGGCCAAAGATGTTGATCGATTCGACCTAAAACCATATTGGCAATCAGAGAGGATTTTATGTCTATCAATAAATGTGTCTAATTTGTTATTAAAGAGTTTTTCCAAGATTTTTGAAAATTGTGACAACAGAGAAACCGGTCTATAATTTATGATATTTGTGTCTGTTGATAAGCAAATAAAATGTCTATAAGCAATAACGGAATAAAACTTGATGCAAATGTAAATGACACAGGTGTTTTTCCTGTAGCTACTGATGTTTTTCAGGCTCCTCCACACAGACGACAACCAGACTGTGAACATAATATTAACACCTTCTGTCCACTAAATAGTTCATACTGTCCTCCAGAGACTAGAGACCAGTGTTTCCACTGTATTCAAATGCAGCAGTGTTTTCCTGCCCTTAACAGCTTCCTTTTTGTTCCTGTGTGTCCACTCAGGAGGTGACAGGTGCAGGACACTGTCATGGCACTGCTGCGGCCTAGGATAAAGTTTCTGCTGACAGCAATGATGGTCAACCTCTTCCTCTTCATCCTCCTTTTCCGACACGGCAGCCAAGAGAAAAACAGGCATACAAAGGTCCAGATTCCCACCAAGCCCTTCTGGTCCAAACTGGTTCCCCATTCTGCTTACTGGAACCGCCAGCAGCAGATTCTGGACCTTCAGAATAATCCCATCCTGATGGCTAACTACAGTTCCACAACCATGCCGGATTGGATGCTGGACACCAGTATAAGCTCTGACCCCTGCCAGCCTGACTTTAGGGTTAAAACTCAGGTGAAAGACTATAGCGCCCTACCGGACCGCTTCAAGGACTTCTTGCTTCACATGCACTGTCGTTCCTACCCGATTATAATGGACCAGCCTGATGTCTGTAAGAATCCGCCAT
>NW_018127932.1:3417380-3428121 GCF_001952655.1 Monopterus albus | reverse complement strand
CCGCCGCCAAGCCATCCGTCAGTCCTGGGGACGGGCAGGAGTCATAGCCAATCAGACAGTGGTTACTATCTTCCTTCTCGGCAACGCCACAGCTTGGGACCACCATCCAGATCTGTCCATCAGCCTGCACGAGGAGAGCGTTCGCCATAAAGATATCATCCAGTGGGATTACCGGGATTCATTCTTCAACTTGACTGTCAAAGAAGTTTTGTTCCTGGAATGGATTCAGACTCGTTGCCCCAAGGCTCGCTTCATCTTCAAAGGCGACGATGATGTCTTTGTCAACACCTACCGCATCCTGGACTTCCTCAAGGGCCTCACAGAACCCAAAGCAAGGGACCTGTTTGTGGGTGACGTGATCACCGACGCAGGACCGCATCGGGACAAAAGGGTCAAATACTTCATCCCAGAAAGCATGTATGTTGGGAAGTACCCTCCCTACGCAGGGGGTGGTGGGTACCTTTACTCTGGTGACATTGCTGCTCGTCTACACAGGGTGTCACAACATGTAGCGCTCTACCCGATAGATGACGTCTACACAGGTATGTGTCTTAGGAAACTTGGGCTGTCCCCCGAGAAGAACAAAGGCTTTAGGACATTTGACATAGAGGAGAAATACAGGTCAAACCCCTGCGCCTACAAGAGTTTAATGCTTGTTCACCCGAGGACCCCACAGGAGATGATCAAGATCTGGGCCTGGCTCAGCAGCCCTGGCCTGAACTGCCAGTGATGGCTCCACATCAGCCAGAAACAGTCCTAGAGAGGCTTTTTGAGGTTATTCCCAAACTTTCAACTTTCAACTTTCAATTGACAAATAATCCCACGGGATTGCGACTTGAATGTTGGCAGCTTTAAGATAAAATATTATAACGTCATTTGACCTCAGCTCAGTGCAGATGATGCATTGTGCTTCTACAGATGAGGGAGGATGTGATGTTAGCTCCGTTTTTCAAAATGGTAACCATAGTATTTTGACTTTATGTCAGATCTTCGTAGATGAGCTATCCCTGTTTTAGTGTTGAACTAGCTTCACCCAAAGCGACTCTGTGTTTCTTTGTGCACACATATTTATATTAAAACTATTTATATGGCCTTTATAATGCTTTAACACTGGGTGTCAGCTCTGTGACAGAGCCGCTCAATGCTGTATTATATAAATAAGGAGACTAGAACCTGGAATGTGTCTGTGTTGTTTGATAGAGGGTGAAAGATGCTGTGTCAGGTTTTTGACGGTGAGGAGAAATGATCATGTCAGCACCCTTGAGTGTCTATGTCAAAAGTAATTAAAAGGCTAAGTGAATAGAGAATCCAGTGGTTCCCACGTATAGCAGTGTATTGCTGCCAGCTTGGAAAGAGCTTCCTAGTCAACGTTATCTGGTACAGTAATTGTTGCTGGAAATCTAGTTTGTGCTGCTATTCACATCCATGTTTCCTGAAGTATTTACTTGTGACTTACTCCAAGTCAGGCGCTGTTTGTCCTCATGAGGACCTTAGGAACAGAATGTTTATTGTCAAACCACTTGATTCTTGAAAAGGAGTTTGTTGGATCTTAGGTTTATAATTTATTTCTCTAAAATACATAAGTTTCCTTTTTTTTAATTTATCAATCAATAATTTGTTTTCTGTTTTCCATGTTTGTGTTGTCTCATTTTTAACCGGTAGATATGTCATGCTACAACTAAACTACAAATCATTATGGATCTTTGACACTGGTGGTTTGACGGAGTGAATACACACTTGGTTTGGAAACGGGCAACAGGTTTGACCCAGCACTTCTGGGCGTGGTTTGACATAGGTGGAGAAATCCAAATGCTGTCTCATTCTGCACCAGGTTCTCACTCTACACAAACTGTTTGGAGAAACCCTGAGTGCATATCAGTTACTGTATGTTATTTCAAGCTACCAAAGTCAAAATAATCGCTGTAGCTTTTCTGCAGTTGTCATGTGGAAGCAGTGAACAATGTGAAATGTTTGCTGTGATGTCAATGAGTCGAAATGCTTTAAAACACCAGTCTTCTGTTATGTGACAGATTGACTTTTCAGTGTTCGTTGATCATTTCAGAGGCTTTATTTTAAAATGTTACATGTCCAACTTTGGAAGAAGTTTCTCACTTCATTTATTTCCCATTTTAGGATGATATACTCGGTTACATGTATACAAGTATTTCAGTCAAGAACTCATAATTGATAGCTTGAGATATATTCAGTAATATATTTTATTTTCATTGCAGGATTTCTTTGTTGGTGAAGATTTTACAGCAGTGGGTAACTCATATTGGAATGTCAGCCTTCCTTTTATTTGAAGGTTGCTGCTCAGCTCGTGACCATGTAGCTTTAGCACCAACTGTCTTTGATTCACTTTATGAACAATATGCTGCATGTATTTATCTAGCACCTGTTACATAATGCTCCTCTTCAGCTCTGTGAGGCACAGACACCTGACACACATCTTTTTTTCAAATACACCGTTGTGATTCCCATCTAAGAGAGTTAATGACTACAAAGATAGAGATGCTCTGTTTCTCTCTGATAGTAAAGGTCAAAGAAACGACGTGAATGTGTTACACAGTCCACTTTAGCTCAGAATGTCACTGGACCTGATCTATGAAGTCAGCACTGAAAATACATGAACTTGGTGGTGGATAGGACCCGTGCCTTGTATTAAAGCGCCCCCTGCTGGTCAGGATGGTGCCCTTTCGTTTGTAAGACTCGGTGTCCCACAGACCTGGGCTATTCAAAGGCCTAGTTTATTTATGTTACATCCATCTGTTCTTTGTCTCAGACATTTCCTGTTCATATAAATCATCACTTAGAGGAATTTAATTGTCCTATGTATTGCTGTGTTACTGTAATTTGACTGTTGTAAATATTCTGGGGTTACTTTTAGCCTACATTGGTGTCAGATTGTTGGCTTTTGCCACGCAAGAAAAACTAATTTGAGACAATCGCCAAAAAAAGTGTGATTTGGTGCGTTGGGAGGTTGTCGACCTACTCAACACTAATTTAATCACTCATGTGGTAACATCATTTAGTCTCCATGTAGAATAATGCAAACACGTAAGAAAAGGAGACACAATAGGAGCCAAGGACGGGGTGTAGCTGAAATATTTAGGTCAAGTTTTGACACTGGTTGTCTTTTTCTTTGGGTCATACATCCTCAGCATCTTCACTGTGGTTTCTCATTGCTCTCACACCAATAAAAAGTGGCATTCTATCTTTGTTACACAGTTTGCGGTTATTTAAAAAGTTTACATGTTATTAAGTCATTAATTTTTATAATTGCTACTTCTGTCTGATGATTGGGTGTAGATAAGGAGATTTGTCTTTCTTTGTTGTATGTTTGAATTTAACCTCTCGCCATCACCGGCTTTTGTCTGGTCATTTAGTTTCAGTCTTTTTCAGACCCAAGTGAAGAAATTAGACAAGTCTTTTGACAATCAGTGTTTCTCTGGTTTTGGTGGCAAGGCTGTGTCATTTTTTCAATCTGTGTAGTTGCTGGTGGTGTTTTCATGACACAATAGTAAAATAACAATAAAAACTTGCAGCTCCAGCACCAGGATTGTAGTATACAGGGGGATGTAGTGATCAGCATGATGATCAAAAGTTCTAGAAATATTAAAGTCAGAGACAAAACATTTAATCAAAGTGTATCTAAATCAGTAGAGTCTTATCAGTTTGTGGCAGCTTTGGTTCAAAAACCCCTCAAGTTACCCAACAAACAGCTGAATGAGTGATGGCCTTCACTCTTTCATTATGTACAGTATATTGTCAATGTAATTATTCAAGATTTGGGTCTGGATTTTGTAAACCTGCAATTCTGGCTTTCACAAGTTAACATTGTTTCTGTAAGTAGCTTGCTGCATTAATCTTGAGTGTTTCAGGAGCCTGTCATTATTGAGCTATACGACACCTGCACTAGTGAGATGTTACCAAATCTGTGCCTGATGTTTCTATGTACTGTAGAAATGTTCTTCAGCTGTGTTGCACATGATTGCTTTTTTATCACTTTAAATAAGTTGATAATTTAAATAAAGTTATGTTTTGCTGTTTTGTGTATGCATTTTTCTGGCAATACAAATTATATGAAGTGAAACTTGTTCATCCATTTTTATCACTTTATCACAAGAAGATAATGTGTGGACAACGGCTGAAAGCAAATCTTCCTTCTCAGATTGTTTTCCATGAAGGTCTGAGGAGGCAGAAGTATTCTGTATTTTAAAAGAAAACGAAGTAAAATCAGAAAAAAATACTTTTGTGTGCCAGAAGTATGTGGAGTTCTTAAGTTTCCACTGTAGAAATATAGTTGTAGCAAACATAAAGCTAAAGATTCGTGGATGAGGATGAATCAGATTGTTACTGCTGCACAGAAGAAGTTAATGGGATAATTCAGGAGGAATTAATTTATTAGAATTTATTAGTTGGTTTAAAATCAAATGTGAGCTGAGCTTTCCAAAGTCATCCGAGCACAAGTAGGCCATGTACCTCGCCAGCAGAGGGCAGCAGTGGACTGACACATTCATTCAGCAGTATTCCAGGCCTGTCTGCTGCAACTGGTCTTTGTAGGAATATAAATAAAGACTGAGACAAGCACTTTGGAAACTTGGCATGTGATACTTTGAAAATATAATAAGGCTTTGGTTTTACATATGTCAGACCTAAAATGCTGCAGAATTAGTTTTGGACAGCAACAACAGAACATACTGTAAAACTGAACAGAATAAACTCGGCCTGTTCAGCAGTTTTACTGAATGATGTGCACTTAGTGAGGAACTACTAGTTATGAGTCTGTTTCTCTCAGTGTCCCCTCCATGTGAAAGCATGAATTTGCGTGTATGTTTTAGTTTTTGGATCATGTTTGATATCATTAGAGCTCTATTTTGAAGGTGCTCATCACACGTGCAGTAACACCTACAGAACCATGTTGGTATTCGGAGTCCACTGTCATATGCTAAATGTATTTTTAATCATCTATGATCACCTCAGCACTATAATATACGTACGAGTTTTTTTGCCAGGAAAATTGAAGCCCTGGTAAAACCAGAAACAGTTTGTGTTGTTTCAGTCTTATCATTAACACCATTTTAAAATTCTACATGATGGCTTTAAAGAAATTTTGCTAACCTGTGTTTTGGAACAAATCCTTTTAGTAATTTGGGTTTAACTGAGCCAAAAAAAGGCTCAGTCAGTGCAACAGCTTTGTCCAAAGACAAGTTCTCTGCTCTTTCCTCTCAAGGGTGTTTACCCTCCACCTCTTCACGTGGGGGAAGCTTGGGACGTAGTTGTCATGACAAATGTGTTCCCAAGGCGGAAGCAGTCATCATGTGGTGCAGGTGTGTGACTGCAGAAAGGTTCACAAGATGGATATACTGTACAGTGTGCTTTTATGTGTGTTCACACTCACCACACACCCTGATAAGCATCCCGTGACCTGCAAAGAGAAACACGTAAAACAAAAACAGACCAATGGTTTTTGGGCTCCAGATTTGTTTTAACAGGACTGATTCAGAGTTAATTTGTGAAACTGTTTCAGCCTAAAAAGCATCTATATTTCACAGAAACAAGATGATATCAAACCAGAGTTTTTATTTTATCACTGTACATTTAGTTAGTGATCAACAACAAATACTGCTTCTTAATAAATTAATAAAGACTTAATAAATCTAAGTGTTAAATAGTTTTTCTCTGATCTGCTTCACCATATTAAACCTTAATAAGGTGACTGCATGTCAGTCATTTCTGAGTCCATCATTTCTTCAGCCTCACAGTGAAGCATCCACGTCCTAGATGTAAAAAAATAAATCACGTAATTCCAAAACTCCACCTCAAGGCCTGAATCTTCCCAGCTGTTACAGTGACTTGAGCGGCATCATGGTATTCTTGTATATTTTTAAGTCCTGACCTTTGAAGGTGGTTTCCTTTTTCCTTTCAGAGTCCACAGTTGCATCCTGTTGGTAGAAATGTATTATTGTGAAGACTTCAACTCTTGTACCATCTCAGTTGTGTCATGTCCTGCCATGACTTCCTGTTTCAACTATAAAAGGTGCACCAAAAGGATATGTCTGAAAATATTAACATTTTTCATAACAATTCTCATAATAACACTTAACCTCTAGAGTCCTGAGCTTTGGAAACCCAAGCTGTGCGGTCCTCATATGAGGACGCAGGGACTCTAGAGGTTAAATCATCATTGAACCAATCCTAGTAACAAAATCAAAAGCTCTTACAAACACATCACTGAGCCACATGGTTGCACTGTTCCTTCATTATCAAGGGCACACACACATTCTAATTTATTTTGCTTCAGTCTCATTATCCATCTGTAAATACTTGCTGGGAAACCAAATGTGTATTAATCTAATACCAAAAATACCCATGAAAAAAATAACATATATTGTGATGAATGAAATAGAGTGAGCACAGTTTTATTGGTGGTCTTGATTTTTTAACAAAAGGGCCCTTAATTCTTCTCCACTTCTACCTTTCCTGGAAACAGAGGGATTATAAGAGGCTTCAGATGAGGCCAGAGGTGGGAAAATGACATTTTGTACTACATGGTTCACATTCACTCACATCCTTGATATGTGGGGTTTTGCTGTAGACGACACACAGCCGTGACTAGAAGCTTCTGCCCATCACAAAAAAGCAGCAGAAAGTTGATTCGCTAACAGCACACACACAGAGACACTGTCTCTGCCTCTCTTTTCCACCTACTGTCTGATACACACATACACATACACAGTATATGCAAACACAGCATACATTTAAAGCTTAGATAAACAAAAAGAACAAAGGTTATGGTAGGTACTTTATCGGGTGACTAATTGAATCCTTCAGGCTTAATGTGTCTGTATCTTGCAGCACTTTGCCACATAGGAATGTGAAATTCTGTTACAAGTGCACACACTGATGCTCAAAACATTTTTGTATTGCATTTTTACATCTAGACTGTATGTCATCAACTGCATGTCACAAGCAGTACCGAAGCTTTAAAGTAAATATTCAGCATTCTGGAAAACATTTACTTTTATTTGACTCAAATCTCATTACTGGTTTCCAACAACCAAACTTTAGTACTTTTTTCCAAACTGGAAAAAGTGAAGTGGAGGAAAGAGTCGGTCACAGTGAGAGTGCAGGTTTCTTCAAGGTTTGGTCAAGAATGTGACCCTGAGGGTAGCGAGTCACTAGCGAGTCAGATCAAAATCTTCACTGTCCAGTTAAATCACCAAAGCACAGAGATGTTTTTAAATGCCACTGGCACTGTTTTAGCAAAGAGACTGAGATATTGGGTTTATACAGTACAGTTGTTAATGTAATTTAATCTTTCAAGCCCACAGCATCAAAGAAATTGCATTATAAGTATTAACAGAAACGTGTCTTTCCATAATCAGTGTCAGTGTTACAGACATCATTGCAAAACTTTTTAAAGCTAATTTCTAAATGGCTGATTGGAGCTAGTGATGGTTTACTGATGTTCTCCACTAACTGTGGACCAGCAGGGGTTACAGAGATACACTTGCCTAAAAATGACTAACTAGAGTAATAAAATAACGATCCTGCTTAAACACAGACCTCGGAGACACAGTGATTACCCAACACTGTCAGCCAAACAGCTTGACTCTGATCATCATGAAGCTCTCTGCACACAGGAGGGCACAGAGGGTGGTTTACTGTAGCACGGTGCTGAAACTGTGTCCTAAAGGTAGAGGGGAATATGATGGATGATCCACCTCCTGGTTTTAATGAACATACATTGGTTCCACTCTGTGTTTCTAGGGGAGGGAGATATGCTCTGTCCCTTTAGGGGGCAGAGAAATGATGAGAGAAGGTGATAAAAAGGGAGACAACACAGAGTTATCGTGAAGAGGGGAAAGGATGAAAGAAAGAAAGAGAAGGGGAGAGAAAAGAGTAAAAGGTAAAAGAAGCATATGGAGAAAATGGAAGAAAGGAAAAGGAGTAACAATCAAAAATAGTCATTACAGGGAAATGAGAAGGTGAGAGGAAGTGTGAGCAGAGAGATGAGTGTACAAACACAGCAGCCCTGGAGAGCTGTAGCAGAGGATATCACCGCCCTGGCTCATGGAAAAAAGATAACCAAAATGCAAAGACTGCATTTCAGAGTGTCACTGCAGCACAGCCTCCAGACGGAGGATGTGCTGTTGACACAGCTCCGCCCTGCTGCAGCACACAGGAGAGGAAGAACCTCTCCCCACCTGTACATACTGTACAGCAGAAGGCCGGTGCCACACTGCATGGCAGACAGGTTCTTTCCATAATAATGAAATTAATCTTTTAAAAAAGGAACTCTGGTGCACATGAACTCATGATCAAGGATCCATGATGTTCACTAGAGATACAAGTGAAATAACAAAGAGCATGTGACATCTAATGTACCTGGTGCACTGGTGGCTTATAACAGACGCAGGGATTTTTTCATTTCCATTTCAGCTGCTAATTTCTGTTTATTTCACACTCCTGCAAACAACACAAGTTCTGCTTCATTAATGTTTTTGTCTGGAAAATCTAAGCAGGCATTTGTATGTTTGAGATACTGTATGTCAAATGTCTCATAAACTGTTCACCAGTTATTGTCTATTGTTCTGTGGAATATATATTTTTCATCTGCAGTATAATGTAAACCCATCAGTTCACATTTTGATTTTAATTCCTTTGTTTGCTGACTGGTCCAGCCTCCAGACAAGTTTGACTTTCAGTTAAAGTTTTCCAGACCAAACTCTTGCAGAAAAAATGAGCTTTTGAGAGCATTGCTAAAATCTTGGAAGCTGGCGTCTCTCCATCATAAATCTATTTTACATCAGCGAGCATCTGACAGGTTGATGGAAAACTCGAAACATTTTTCTGCTGCATGAGGAATTTTTGTTCCAGTTCTTGTCTGATGCTGATACATCCACTCATCCACAGGATATGGGGATATTACTGCCCCTCTCATGGAAAATCATGCAAACATTTTCAATAGCCTGTAACCTTAGATTTAAAATGTTTGATTCTCACTGCATCTTTAGTTTCAGCTCTAAAACTGTAGTAAGTGTTGGTGATTACAGAGACCTCCGTGAGTAAAAACACCTGAAATCCAGCTCCTTCTTTGTTGTGTTGTCCAGTGTCTCTTCCTCTCTCTCGCTCTTCTTTTTAAGTGAAATTCTTTAAACCAGTTGTATCATCTTTTGTTTATTCTGACCCACTTCTTCTCCCCTCTGTCCTTTCCAGATGACCTAACCTGCAGGCTGTGAGAACTTTTTATAATGATAATAATAAACTTTATTTATACAGCACCTTTGAAGACTAAATTTGTCATACCTTTGCTCCTCTCATCTTACAGCTCAGCCTGCTGAAAAAGGCCTCCTCACTGTATCAAACTGAACAAACACATTAAAGCTCATTTAATCTTTAGGCCCAGATAGGAGGATAGTGTTTAGAGTGCAGTTTTATCTCCCTCAGTAAAAGCAGATGTGGCTTTTACCCTGTTGCTAAAACAAGTGGTGACGCAGTATCCAGCTCATCCTTTTTCATGGGTCACTGGAGGTCATTCAGTGTTTCACCACTCTGGTTCTCTGAGAGCCTCCAAACCCTCTAACAGAAGAAATACATGCTGAATTTCACAGCAAGGAGAACCTGGCCAACGTGCTCCAGATCTGAGTCAGGTATAAATCTGGCTGGTGCTGTTTGGGTGATCTGGGCTGCAGCTGGTCTCATTTAGTAAAGGAATAGTGACAAGTCCAGAGACAGTGCTGCAGTTAAATCAAACCACTGTCTTATCTCCTGGGACTCACTCCAGCTCTGCCTCCTGCTCCACTTTCTTTCTACAGTTAGTAGGGAAACATCTTTTCTCTCCACTTTCTCATACTAGAACTGGCATTTTTCACATAAATGTTTACATTTCATCTCCACAGTGCACAAATCTGAAAATGTGTTCTTACAGTCTTCTCTGTGAGAACACAGTCCCATCCCTGGCACTGTGTCCCCTGGTGATGCCTGTCATTCTAGACCCAGGCCCTTGCCTTTGTCCTGTTTTCCTGCTCTTACTACCTGTTCCACCCTCACACCTGTTTCTCCTCTGCACACTCATCCACTTAATATTTAGGTCAGCAGTAATTCATCAAGCCTGAGTAAATGTGACTGCACTGTCCTCGTCTTTTTGTTAAAACTAATTAGATTTGCTTCTTTGTAGACTTCGTCCTGTTAGTGCAGAGAGATAATGTTAGTATAGATAAAAATTGGCAGGGCAGAAAATAAAATAGCTGTTATTTATTACTGCAAATACTAACCTTCAGACACTAAAACTGATGCAGCTGAAAAGTTTCAAAATCAAATCCAGAATCATTTATTCTAACCCTAACGCCTAGCCTGCAGCAGAGGAGAGAGGTCACCTCTCGTGATTAATGACATGTAAAAAGTACTATTAGTAATCTCATATCTGCAGTTTGGACCACAATAACCATGTATTTAAAACCTACACTCTACTAATATTAAATGATAAAATGGCCATTAACAGAGCACATTAGCAAAACTCAGGTCCAACCCAAGACACTGAACATGATTTAATACAACCCCAAAGTCATAAAGGTAATAAAAAAGGAGCAGACTGAAGGCTGAATCTCGGCTGATGTCTTAATGTCTCTTAATGGCTGATGTCTGTGTCTTTATAGTGGCAGAAAGAGACATTTTACTGGCTGAGCTGCCTGGAGTTAATTTCCCAGTGCTGAACACCCCCCCAGCCCCCCACCCC
>NW_018127932.1:3399754-3417337 GCF_001952655.1 Monopterus albus | reverse complement strand
GAGTTAATTTACCAGTGCTGAACACCCCCCCCCCCCCAGCCCCGACACTGGATCTGTGCATGTTATTACACCTGCAAGCAATGAGTGGGCCAGCAAGATCCTCTGCACGCTAGAGATCAACAACGCATACTATTAGGCTTCCCACTGCTGCACTTTCTCTCTTTATTTTTCTTTATCATGCAGCTACTTCCCCCCCACTCCTTTCATTCTTCTACTTTTTATTTCAAACCTCATCCGAAGACATTTGAGTGTTTCTGGTTCGGTGACTGCCTGGAGGGCAGTAAAGACCACTCCCCTATCATCTGCTTTTATTTTTCCACATAATTTCCATAACAAAAACATTTTTTGCTTTGAATTCTTATTCTTAACCTGCGTAGGAAACAGTGCCAAAGCTTTTACTGTTACTCTTCCAGCCCTCACTCTTAGCTTCAATATGTTTGGACAGCCAGGGAGGAAAAGTTGTAATAATAAAGTGCAGAACAGATCAATTATCCCTGTGCCAGTCTCAGTATGTGAGAGGCGATGGAGTAAGCTATTCACAGAAGATCAGCAGAGTCTGCGAATTATGCACAATAGTGCAGTGTTTCACAGGCTGCATTAGCAAATCAGCCAGTTGTTATGAAATATCTTCAGTAGTGTGTATATTCTTAGAAATCCTCTACAAGACTGCTGAATCATCAGCACTGGCATTGAAGCTTTGTTTGCTCTGTACTACTGAGTCAAGGTTATGTCTGTAATTTGGTCTTTTATACAACCAACCCGTTCCCATGTTCAGCAGTTGCTTAAATATTATACGTGAACACAAGTACTTGTACTTGAGAAATGAATAGTTAATCAGTTTGAGTCTAAACTTGTTAATCAGTTTGAACAGTTTTATAATAAATTAAATGTTTCAGTCACTTATTAATTGTGAGGATTTGGTACTTTTTGATCTTTTGATATAGTTTACTGAAAATCTTTGACTGTTGCTCAGACCACAAATGACATTTAAACACGTCACTTTTGGCTGTAGGAATTTGTGATGAACATAGTTTGACTTGTTGTTGAGTAATTGATCAACAGCTCCTCTATTAATGAACAAAATAATTAGCATGTAATGAAAAGAATCCTAATTATAGTCCCAATTCAAACATAACTGTTAAATAAAAAAAAAATAAACTCAAACTTTGGCCCTTAAAAAGCAGTTGTACTTTTAGAGATGTCACAGCAAAATGGAAGTAATGAGCACAGTTTTATAAACACCGCTCAGTCAGTAAAACACAAGCAACGATACATTGTATGCTAACTGCTAAAAACACTGCAGCTCATCTGCAATGTCATAAAATCTTTCAACAACACTAGACATGATATCAGTGAGATGTGTCCTAAAGAAAACTGTGAACATGTTTAATATCTGAACTGAAGTATATTAATGAACAAAAACTGTCAAACGTATTTTCCACTGTGAACTTGTGACCTTACAAAAAAGCTGCCAGTACTGTTCCTCACAACGCAAGAAGACATATTTCATAACTGTTCGTATCTTTTTGCTGTGATTTGACTTGGATTTGCAGCTCAAACACATTGTTGTCTCGCTCCCTCCTGTGAACAGAATAAATCACTGTCTGCTTTCTGGCTCCTGGAATAATGTTTTACAGCTAACACTAAACAGACAGAAGCTGCTCTCATCTCTTTGTTGAAGACATTATCATCCTCTGTACTTTTGTTTTTTCTGATAAACCAGCCCAAGGGAGAAGAAGGAACATTAAACAAAAGTCAAATAATCTGCTTCTTGATTCAACATGCGAGGGGAATTCACAGCCACCTGTTCGGAGCCAGATATCCACACACCACACATTTCTCAAGTACCACTTTTGCTTTGTTTCAAACTGCAAAGACTGTCACAGGATGTTTAACAAAAACCCTTCCACCTCCAGCATAGTTTGACTTCTGTGGTGATAAGCTGCTGCTGCTGAAAATTCTCATTCCAGAGTCAAACCTAAATGATAAATGGAGACGAGTATAATTACATGAATGAAAAGGAAAATGCCTACAAATAATATAACACCAACCTGGAAAACAGGACATGGAGGTGAGATGAAAACACTGTTGTTTATACATTTGCGATGTCAAATCTGGAACTAAATCACATGTAAATTAAATCTATATTTAACCCAGTTGAGGAAATCACCACGCTCCACCCAGAAATACCATGGCTTCCTGTAACTGAGTAGCAAGCAACAGATATCATCAGACCCTCTGCCGTGAGTCAGGATGGTATTGTACAGTCCAAAGCAAAAGATGCTTATCTGGCAATGCAAGTGTGGTCCTCACATTCCCACAGAAAGACTAGCCCACATAGAATCAGTGGAAGGAGGAAAATGTCATGTGACCTGAGCGGTCTTTGTGAAGATGTGATCCGTAATATTTTGTTTGTTTTTTTGAGTTTGCCATCTTGACAGCAAAGAGTACTCAAAGAGGAATAAACTGTGGGTTTGTCTGGGTCTATTTTCAGCAAACTAGACATTCGGTGCTCTGATAGTGTCCATGTTCACCTCAACAAAAAGAACAGGTCGTCTAGTGCAACACTGGCTCACCAGTGGAGCTCAGTGGCACAGAGAGAAACATATATTGATCAGTATTGTCAGTAAAGACAATACAGGATATCACTAGGCATACTGTATCCTAGCTGGGCTGTAGCTTTAAAGTTTTACTTCATGCAAGCTTTTCAGTTTGTCAGCTCTCAGTTTAATAGTAACCTGAGCTACTGTAGCTGTGTATGACCTCTTGATCAACAGGGTTTCCTATATACTGTACTCCACATAAGCAAGTCTGCTTGGTGCAACTGCACATTTAACGTAATAAAACAAGGTGTGTTTCTTTGAGCTTGAGAACAGCACTTGCACTGCGTGTAAACCCTTCCTACACTGAGGCAATTAAAAGAAGCACAGTTAAAATGTTCTTAAAGACTGTGTCGATCACAGTGCAAGATGCTCCGGCTTATGTTTCTCTGTTTGTCCACAATACTGTCAGTAGTGATGCTTGTGGCTATCTCAGGCCTGCAAAAGTGGCTGAGAGTTACTTGGCTTCTATCTAAAGGACTCTGCTTTGTTAACGGATCTTTTCAAGTGGCCGAACACCAAACGTGAGTGATTCTGTGCTTGAATAGCTGGCTGTGATCCTGGAGGACGTGTTTTTGTTGGTGCACCACAGAAGAAAACGGAGCGAGTGGGTGAGCGAGAACGAGGTGTGAAACTTTCACTCTTCTTTAGCATTTGGTCGGTGAAAATACAACATACAGTTGTCTGCTACTACTGATTATTTCCATCTGTGCAATAAGCCTAGAAGGCAAAGCTGCAATATGCTTTAGTATTTAGGACAGAAAAGGCTTTTTTTTTAGATGTATATATATAGTACGAGGAGTAGCAGCACTCGTTGTATGAATATGGGGCTCTGGGGAGTAATAAAATAATTTTTGGTACAAGACAAAACACATGCAAACCATCAAGAGTCACATGTTCACCAGACAGCTTCCCACATGAGCAGCACAGATGACTCGTTTCTTACACCAGTGAATCAGGTAAATCTTAATCATGTCACTGACTCCTATGTTCTCTGGACAGTGTTTACTCACTGCTGGCAGTGTGACTGTCTTGTTAAATCCATCACTTCCTCTGACTGAACAAGTGAAGTTTCCAAAACAGAATATATTTTGGCCAAATAGGACAAATCTCAGTTGGAAGGACGGCGTCCTTCTCTATTGCAGCCGCACTTTGTGTTTTGGGCTGAAAATAATGTATGTGCACATAAAAGATTCCTTGGTGCAACATTTAAGTTGTTGTAGTGATTGAGAGATTAAACGGGTTTTCCTGTGAGACTACAAGTATCTGTCTTCTCTGTATTTTTAAATAATTCAGTCATTATAGCAGCATAAATATAGAAAAATAAATGTTTCACAACAAAGGATGCAAATGACTCTTCTTTTGTTTTCAGGATTCAGACATATACACAGGAGATGGGAGGGTGACATATGCAGGACTCCACTTGACCTTTGCCACTGTCTCTCTCAGTGTTCTTCTACATACATAATACAGTCTTTCTTTCACACAAACAGACACAGCTGAGCCCATCCTCCCCCTGTGCTGAATGAGGCCTTTGCTGACATATGAGCAGACACACAAAGCATCATTTAGCACCAGTCATTTGTCACATCAAAGCATTCCTTGGCACATGGAGGGAGGCTCCCTGTAATCTGTCAGAATAAAATGTAAACTGGCTGTACAGAGCAGCAGGATCAGCAGGCCCCCTGGTGTTAAATCAGCTCAGATCCTAAACTCCAAATGGTCCTCTGTTAACAGATTTGTATCTGAATGAAAGTAATCTGAAACTGATTGTGTCAGGACTGCAAGAGAGAGACTAAACACACAGAAACAACAATATTCCACCAAATCTAGTGGTTTAAATTTTAAGGATCTGTAAAAGTATTGTCTGCAGTCAAACATCTACAATCCGACCCCTTCCAAGAAAGAGAAAAGAAAAATAAATCCACCATCTCTTGCAGCTTGTGACCCAGAGCAACATATAAAAAGATATCAGGCTCCTCTTATTATGCACATATCTTTTTAAAGATTGAATTAATCCACTTCATATTGTGTCTCCCTTAGCAGTGCTGGCCTCCATGCCCCTGCTTCGTATTTACAAGCCTGTGGTGAGGGAGTGTGAAGGATGTGGTGACACTGTGTGGGAACAGGAGGGCTATTGATTTCTGATGGATGCTAGGTGTTTTATTTCCTCTCACCGTGTGAAAAAGACCCCCCGGCATGCAGGAGTACAATGTTAACACTCATTTATTAATGTGACAGGACCAGGAAATGGAAGTCTCGTCTTCATTGGCACAAAGCTGAGGAAGGTATCCTCAGCACAGTATCCTGGGTGAACTAAATGTTTGCATAGTCATAAACTCATTGAACGGAGGAGAAGTGTACTAGTGCCGATCTTTAAGAACAAGGGTGATGTGCAGAGTTGTAGCAACTACAGAGGTATAAAGTTTATGAGCCACACAATGAAGCTATGGGAAAGGAGTAGTGGAAGCTAGGCTAAGAAAGGAAGTGGATATCTGTGAGCAGCAGTATGGCTTCATGCCCAGAAAGAGCACTACTGATGCAGTTTTTGCTCTGAGAATGTTAATGGAGAAGTATAGAGATGGTCGGAAGGAGCTGCATTGCGTCTTTGTGGGTTTAGAGAAAGTGTACGACAGAGTGCCGAGAGAGGAGCTATGGTACTGTATGAGGATGTCAGGAGTGGCAGAGAAGTACGTCAGAGTAGTTCAGGACATGTATGAGAGGAGTACGACAGGAGTGAGATGTGCTGTAGGTCAGACAGAGGAGTTCAAGGTGGAGGTGGGGCTACATCAAGGATCGGCTTTGAGTCCCATCTTGTTTGCTATGGTGATGGACAGGTTGACAGATGAGGTCAGACAGGAATCTCCCTGGACAATGATGTTTGCGGATGACATTGTGATCTGTGGTGAGAGCATAGAGCAGGTGGAGGTCTGTTCTGGAAAGAAGAGGAATATAATACAGAATGCATGTGTATGAACGAGAGGGAGGGAAGTGGAACAGTGAGGCAACAGGGAACTGAGGTCAAGAAAGTGCAGGAGTTTAAGTATTTGGGGTCAACAGTCCAGGGTGATGGGTAGTATAGGAAAGAGGTGAAGAGGCGGGTGCAGGCAGGTTGGAGTGGGTGGAGAAAGGTGTCAGGAGTGTTATGTGACAGAAGAGTGGCAGCAAGAATCAAAGGAAAGGTGTACAAGACAGTAGTGAGACCAGCTATGCTGTATGGGTTAGAGACTGTAGCAGGGAGGAAAAGACAAGAGGCAGAGATCAACAATCAAGCACTGATCAGGTGGATGTGGCTGGTGACTGCTCGTCAGAGACGTAGAGCTCCAGGGCCAGGGCAACCTGCAAAAAGGTACAGGGAGGGAGAGAGGACACACTACGGGAGAGAGGAGACACAAAGTTAGTAATGTGTAATGGTGGCATGTAGATGTATGGAGAGAGAGGAGAGAAACTCAGAGCATCATGGGGCCCCCAGCAGCCTAGGCCTATAGCAGCATAACTAAGGGAAGGCTCAGGGTCACCTGATCCAGCCCTAACTATAAGCTTTATCAAAAAGGAACGTCTTAAGTCTAATCTTAAAGGTAGAAAAAAAAGGTAGTAAAAGAGGACATGAAGTTAATTGGGGTGAGAGTAGAGGATGCTGAGGATAGAGTTAGGTGGAAACAGATGATTCGCTGTGGCGACCCCTAACGGGAACAGCTGAAAGAAGAAGAAGAAGAAGTCATAAACTCATTGAACTTAATTTTGTGGGAAAACCATATAAGACCTAAAGTATTAGTCAGAGCAGACCATTGTGCATCTCTTTTCTGTAGGAGGTCTTAAATAATAGACTTCAGTTATTTTTTAAATAATATTTCATTTAGCATAACACTTTATGTTTTGGAGACCTTGTATAGCTACAACAAATAGCCTATTTCCATCAATAAATCCAATAACCTACAGTTGGCTGCTGAATGTGGAGCTTTTAGACCAGCAGACATTTCAAGAAAAAATCAGAATCACAAAGAATTTGATTTACACTCACGGCCAAGGATTAAATGTCTGTAATGGTGATCTGACCATTGTGATAAGCAACCCAGAAATGCCTCATGTAACAGTAAACAATCTGTAAGTGGCACAAGAATCCCACCAATGACTGGTCTCCGGGGGCGTTTCCCCAGCCTTCAGTCATCCAGGCGGCAGGCGAAGATGGAGAGGCGAAGCTGCGTCAAGTTCGCCAGATAAACATAAACCAGAACAGGAAGTTAACAGGAAGTAATGCGAATAGCCTTCAAAATAAAAATGTTGTTCGTCGTTACAACGAAATTAGTGTATCTCTCGAATTTGATGTTTTAAAAAAAAGAGAAAATATATAAATTCATTACAAAGCAGCATACGCGCATCAATAGTTTGATTAACGTTAGCTACCACTCTAGTTCATTTAGCTATAAAACTGTAAGTGGGCAACAGTTTTATTTTAAATACCCAGCACGGAAATCCCTTAAAATGTCTGTGATTTTTGCGCTCTCCAGATGAATATAGTGCCCAAACTATCAGTAACTATCGAACTACTTAGCGGTGGGAAGTCCTGCCTCGGGTTTTACAACGGTTGCTTGACTTAGTTGGGGGACAATAAATGCCATACCCGACTCGGCCCTAAGTCTTGGAGCTGGCGCTTCCCAGTGGAGCAGATGGCAAATGGTCAATTGGCAGGCAACGGCTTCCGCTCGTACCGTGTTGTGATGGCTAGACGTCGTCGCTAGCGGGGTAGCTATCTGTATGGCTGCTGCTGGTACCGCTGTAAGTAAGGCGAAATTAGTTAGCTAGCAAGCCGGCGGAGAACTATCGCACGACTGCTAGTTTGTAATAGACAGTTGGGCCTCTCTTACCGCTGCTGATAAGGTCGCTTAACGGAATATGCGCTTAGGTATTAGAGTAAGGTAAATGTGATAACCTAGTTTCACATGTTAGCCTAGCCCGTGAACCATTTACGGCTCAGACTATTCTCTGGATTCGAAGGCATCGCACCATGTGTACAAAATGTTTGTTGGAGTCTCTGTTTGGGGCGCAGATTTTGTAGACTGCATTGTTAACACGACTTGTTTTAGTGTAATGTCACCGTTTCAGCACATATGTTTCTGTTATTAAACACCCCAGGTCGGGTTGCCACACCAGTAAATAGCCCCCCGGCATGCCGTCCTGGTGCGGGAGTCCACATCACAGTTTTACACATTAACAAAGTGTTACGTTTGTGGTGCAGATAAATTGGGTTGTTTTCACATCTGCAGTGATACAGCCGACGGTAACGGCGAAGCTGAAAGACAAAGCATTCCGTTATTGAGAACTGTTATAGTGGAGTTACTTTGCGTTTGGATAACGTTGGTCTGAAATACCTGCGCTTTACAGTTTGTCTTATTGTCCTTTTTTTTTGGTCTGAAATACCTGCGCTTTACAGTCTGTCTTATTGTCCTTTTTTTCTCCTTTCTGTTGCAGGAAGATCACCAAATAGGAAATATGACATGTATACCCAGTGGATTACTCGTCATTCCTTCCAAAAACATGGAGTGATTTCTTAATAAAATCATGCGCGCCCTCAAATCAGATCACTGCTGCAGAGATTTCTTGCCCTTGCATGTGGATTTATCGGGCAGGTTTTAAAGGCCAGCAGCCACGACTGGATCTTTGTCTTCAGTGTGCTTCCTCTAAATATTAGCTATGTGTTTATGCGAGTTGGATACGCTCGGATACGTTTAAACATTAACGGGAATTCGTGCTAAGGAAGCCCAAAGAAGGAAGTCCAGGACGGGATAGGCGCTCAGACACTACCCGTTCCCAAAGAAACATGGCCTCAGTGTGGAAGAGACTGCAACGTGTGGGAAAACATGCGTCCAAATTCCAGTTTGTGGCTTCCTATCAGGAACTGATGGTGGAATGCACTAAGAAATGGTGAGCTTTTTGAGAATAGCAGGCAACCACAGTGCTGAATTAGGTGTCTTCTTGTGTGTTGGAATGTTGTTTGTTCCTGGTGGCCATAATTCGCACACACACACACAGTCACACACACACAGTCTTCTTGGTGTGCAGGCATGTCTGCATACTGGGAGGGGCCCGGCTGTCTTGTAAAACTGCTATGCTTTTTTCCTAATATTCTGGCTGTCTCATATATGTAGCTGGGGAGGAAGAAATATAGACACACCTCTGAATTTTAAGTCCAGTACAACACCACCTTTAACTATGACCTCAATAATAAATATATATACATTTATGACAATTTCATTAAAAACAAAGATTTTGATCTTCATAAACACAGATGTTAAGGAGGAAGTGTTGCATTGAAGTGCATACAGCTGTACATATGTGCCTATTAAAGTGGCTGGTCAGTGTATATCAACAAATGACTGCACACTGATGTAGTCTACAATAACACTGTACCTGTTATGTTTGTAGGCTTTAGTGTAGCTGCGTTTTCAATGGCTTCAACGTTTGTGAAAGTACAACCTGAAGCATTTCTTTAGCAACAAATTAATGAATGATAATCAGTGCAAAGAAATGAAAGTGCCATTGGGTATGTTTTCAGAGTTGAAGATAGAGTGGAGAGATAGGTGGACATGCACTACACTTCATCCTGCAGGTATGTGTTTGGTAATGAGTGTAAAGTGGCGAACTCTAAAGCGCAGATGTCGCCTGCAGACATGGATTCTGATGCAGCTTGCCGAAGGCATGACTAACACAGCCCACAGAGCTTTGACCTAGGACAGATGTTAACAAGTTAGAGAATGGAATGAGAAACATCTCTTCCCAGAGCAAAGTGTAAGTGGGCTCAGGACACAGTCGGTAGTAT
This sequence comes from Monopterus albus, assembly GCF_001952655.1. NCBI lineage: Eukaryota > Metazoa > Chordata > Actinopteri > Synbranchiformes > Synbranchidae > Monopterus > Monopterus albus. The sequence continues at coordinate 3,407,920 of NW_018127932.1, read as the reverse complement.
GCTTTGTTTTACGATCTGAGCACGCCTGTTTTATGTTTTTCAATAGAGGAATTGTGTTTACATAGCCATTTATTGTAGTGTAATTTAGCCTAGTTCTATAGTAGTTTGGGTTAACTGTGATTTATAAAGACAAAATCTGAATTTCTCTACTAGGGATGTTACTACTTGGGTTTAGTGGGTGATTGGGACCTGGTATTTTGACCCCAGGGAGTGTAGATGTTGTATTTCTGCAAGTTTGCTGTTCTGGTCAGCTTGTTCAACAGGTGTTTCACTACATTGATGTCTCTGTAAAATATAACTTCATCTCTGCTCCCCTGTGTTTCTTCGACTGCCCGTCCCTTTCTGTCTCAAAGAGACAAGAAGCAGAGCTTGCAGTTGATTTTACTTGCGTTGTTGTCACTTACCTTAATATATTCCCATAGCGCTGAAATTTCTTCTCCACCACCTAACAACCTCCCCAGCCAGTGTGAGGTTAAGGTTATGTTTCCGTTAAGTGGCACTGGGACAACTTTTATAAGTACAAGTACTAGAGGGTGGTATTGATCCTGATACCGGTATTATATCGGTGTGTCCCTTTTTATCAACACAAGCAGAAGATTTACAAAGTGCTTAAATATTGTTTTTCCTACTGTATAGTCTGTCAACATTTCAGGGTTAGATCATGTCATTTTCTGTTGCTGTTAATGAGCCACTAGCCAGTGGATGAAGCAACAGTTCATCTTAACTGTCAAAGGTTTTTAAGTATTGCCTGAGAAATGTCTGCCTTTACATCCAGTGTAGAGTGATGCCTTCAGGTCTCTCCTCGTGTATATGTATCTATGCACGCCTTGGCTCACAGGGTGTGAGAAAGCGTTGGTGCATGGTTTCTGCCTTTCTCGGACTTCATCAGTACATTATGCTGTAACAGTGGAAACATTGCATCTAGTCAGAGAGAAAGAGTCCCCAGAGCTAAAATGGATCTCCAATCCGGAAGCCTTCAGTGATTTTTGAAAACCCACATCCTTTGATTTCTGAAATCAATAACAGGAGGAAAGACAGAACACTTTGTATGTGCCAGTGGTTTTATATATGTGTGCCCATACATAAAGATGAGGGTGCTTTGAATGTACATCATGTGAAATGTAAAAGCAGTTTGTACATTGGGCTGACACTCAAAGGCTTAGGCAGAGAATTTTTAAAGTTAAGATAATTTAGGAGAACACTTCTGTTCTGCTGCGTGTGTGATTAAAGCGCTTCAGGTGTGATCAGTCTCCTCTTATCATGTGACTGTGGAGTAATTTTCATCCAACCAAAACAAATTCTTTGATGCTTGAATTGGCCTCAGGTGATGTGGCCTCTCTAGAGGGAACTGAACCCTAGACAGGACCTGGCACATTGTCATCAGTCGACCACTGTTACTCATAGTTTTTGTGGTTCGAGTAGCAGCATTTGCACTTTGCCTCATCACTGGTTGTTTAGTTAAATTATCATGTTAAGTGAGTCACAGTCTGTCAGAGAGTTTTCTGACTACTGACCAGTATTTCACCCCTTTTAGAGACATTTCAGCTTAGTTTTCATGTCTATTTTCTTCATTCGCAACATATTTTTAATGTTTTTGTTCTTCATCAGTGTGACAAGCTGAGGAGTGTGGGAGTTTCCTGTCATATTTTATGTTTGTTTTGTATTTATCTATGGCCTCCTTGCTCTGGTCGACTCCTCTGTCAAGCAGAGGGAGTTAACATTCCTCTCACACACCCACTTCAGACTCCAGAGTCAGTTCAGACAAACCATTAAACCATTAAAACATTAATGAGTTCACTGTTGGTGTTTGCCAGTGAAATAAAGCACCATTCAGTGTTGCAGTGATGCTCCTTTGAAACCTGGCGGATAACATATTTTTTTGATGAAAAATAAACTACTTACTGTGGCCTTTCATTTGTAGCAGGTAATTACGATCACTCAAGTTGAGTCTAGGAAACTACCTTGGCACATGATAAATAACAGCTGTTAAACTTGTGACCTATTTAAATCGATAAACGGACACTGACTAATAATACTTCTAATGTCCACAGTAGGCTGTTCATTTTCTTAGACATGTACGTTTCAGTACTGTGTGATGGTCTTATTACTGTGGAAAGAACTGTGTGTGTAGTCTGGAGGCGTTTTAATGTTTGCGCTTTCATTTTGAGGCTTATGCTCACCTGACATGTTCCTCTGATAGTTGCTAATCTAATTCTGTTGAACCCATGATAATATCACTGTCTGACGACCTCATTGTTAGGAGAGCTCAGTGACTTCTGCACTGCTCGACTCTCTTTATGCCGCCTGACTGGCTGTGTGCCTGACTGGTTGACTGACCACATAATAGTCATTAGAGGAGCTATGATTATACAATTATCTAATCAAACAATTACTTTTAACAGAAAGTGAGAATATGATGACAGAAAAGCTCACTGTCTGCAGTGTTCCCTGAGGGTTAAATGTGGATGGAATTAGTCACATATACAAGGTCAAGTTAGAATATTTATGGAGGCACAGTGCACCATTGTTCGCTTTGTGTGTTGAGCGAACCATTGGTCCTTAATTTTTCCAGACATAGCTGCTGTCCAGGCTCAGAGAGGGACACATCATTTTTGCTCATTCTCAAAAGGTGCAAGGTCCATCTGCTTTAATTGTTTATTGGCTCCCTGCTTCTGCTGCTGCTAAGCACTCGGCTGCAGAGAGGACAATCCACTGTTCCATCATTCTCTCTTGTTTATTGGTGTCTAAACACCATATGTGTCTTTTGTTATGTTTAACTCAGTTGATTTGATGAGTCTACCTGTTAAAAGGTCTGCAGTGTGTATGTCGTTGCACATGAGCAACCACAAATGGAAGAGCTGCACCGATTTGTTTGATTTGTTGTTCGTGTTGCTGGTTTGTTCTTCTTGTCAACACATCCTGGTGTCAAGCCTCCACTTCAGAATTTTCATTCAGCAGTTTTTATTTATTTACTCTTTCACCATGAATCCAGGTTTCTTGTTCAGATTATTAAGTGGAACAGATGCATTATACATACAAACTTAAAACTTGGCCAGAAATGGTCTGCATTGGTGGTTAATAGATGAGCAGTGTTCATTAGTCAGGCAGCAACTTCTTTCCTCTGTTAGTATTCACCTGTGACTGGCACTTCTGAGCATGAATGTGTTTTTCTTCCAACCTGTGTTTTTTGGCAGACATCAAAAGCCACGAGTGTCATTGCTGCTGACAGACACGTTGACTCGTGTGGTGAGGATATGAGAGTTGTACACTGGAAACAACACAGAGGTGCTATTGATTACATGGTAATTTTATCTGACTACACCTGAGTGTGACTAATCAAGACTGCTTCCCTCACTCCTACATGACGAGACAGGGATGGTTGGAATTAGTCAAATTGGAGATTTTCTTATCAATCAAGGACTGTGATGAATTCCTGAAGCCACACTGGCACATGCACAACAGGCATTTCATAGGGATTTAGACACTGATCACGCACCAGACAAACATACAGACTCAAGCAGATTAACAGTTCCATTGAGGTGTTCATCATTGTGGTCATAGTACCACTGCAGTGCTTGACGTGTTGTACATTTCCAGTATTGTACACCAACTGTAAAGTAATTGTCAGTTCATTCAAAAGTTTCCACTGGATAAGACTTTGCCAGCTAGAGTTCTGCAGTATGGACAATCTTTTAGCTCCTGAAGAGATGATTTTTGAGCTGTGCCTGTTATCATATGTACTTGCATTCTTTGTTCTTTCACCTGTGCTAAAGACCGACAGTCACAGTGATGACTGCAGTTGAGCAAATCGGTAAGCTGCTTTATGTTCAAAGCTATAAAACTGCTTGAAAATAGTGCATCAACAACATCAGTGTGTCTTTAAGCAAAACCTTGAAACTCTACTTGCCCACTCATTGTATTATCACCACACTGAAGCACTGCTCAATGTCAGTGTCTACATGAATGTGAATCTTGGATACCCCAGTCTAAGCATCAGGCTGTCAGCCGACTGATGGCTCATTATTTCAGTGGAAGTGACCAGCGCGTGTCAGGCTGTGGCATGTTATTTGTACTATGGCAAGTGTCCATCAAGTCTTGGTCAGAGAAACATCTTCCTGCCAACTTGTTTGAATCTGAACAGAACGGAGAGCCACGTCAAAGACTTTTGTCACATTCCTGAGTGTAAGTTTGGCACTAGGATGTGGGGTCACTGCCAGGTGATAATATGGACCAGTCATTTCTGTTGTGCAGAAATTCTGGATGAAACCATAGAAGTGTAGTTAGCATTGCAGTACTATTTTGTTCCAGAGGTTTGGGAGAATGTAACACTTACTTTCTCTTCCATGATGTTTGGTGTCTGACTGGTGAGGTGTAGTCTGATTTTAAGGATTCACTCACTGATTTGCTTGCTCATGTGTCTTATTACCAGTAAGATGCCAACACCAGGGTCATCCACAAACAGAGGTTTTCACAGTTGATACCCGAGTAGTTCCAATTGGTGTGCTTACTTATCACTTCCTTAATTATAGCATTTGCTGTTGATTTAACTGCTGGTTGTTTTATCCTCTTGCAGCTCTTCATCCCCTCCTTCTGTGAGTTTGTAATTGCAACACCAAGCCCATTGCTGTCACCTGGGGTGGCTCTCACACTATCATTAATGCTCCCCTTACCATTTTCTTCTGTCTGTCTGAACACCCCTTATATCCTATTCTTCACCACAGTTAATTTTCTCTGGGTCTCCTGATTACTTGATTTCATTTCTTTTCTGCCTCCCCATAACCCTATTTCCAATAATGTCATTTTAGCTGGTTTTCAGTGGAATCAAGCCAAGAGTTGTTATTCTCTGCCACAATTATGCACACACAAGGAGTCATGAAACATTGCAGGGTTGTGAAGCAGTTAATGAGGTGTTAAATGTGGTGAAAACTCTGCTGGTGTGTCTTTCTCTGCTGGTGTCATGCAGAGAAACACCCATGGCTCATTATTTATCAGCCAGCAGAGCAGTGTTGCAGCATCTGCAGGCTGATAGATGCATAGTCCACTGTGTGTTAGGAAGGCAAAGCGAAACACCATGAGCCATCACTGCCTGTAAGCAAACTTCTGCAGTGAGAGTACGTGTTAAAAGAGGGGAGATTTTTATTAATGAATTTACCCTACTGAAATTATTCCCTTCTTTATTTTGGGGGTACTTCCAGACACATGATCTAAGTAACTCCTGCTGTGCCTGATCTCGCCCTAAGTGCTGTCATTGTGCTGAGTGGACATAGGCTGCATGTTGACTACTGTTTGCACTCATTTTGCTCTGCTGTATGTCATTGCTTGCTGAATTAGTCTTTTTCTCTGTTCCTACTAATTTGTATTTAATTTACTCAGGGATTTGCTGTTGAGCCAGGATAAAGACCCCTTCATAATTGTTGTTACTCCATGCTTAATTGCGAGATGGACACCCATCACTTGTGTTTAGGCTACTTGTAGAAGCAAAGCTTGTATGAGAGTTACACATGCTTCTTTCTCATGAAAGTTAAGCTGTAGAAAGATTGTTTGCATAGAAAAAGCATTGTTTTGAGCTTGTCTTCTCAGAACTCCAGAGGCTTTCTCAGACATACAGTTGAAGTTATGAGTGGAGTCCCCCCGCTTTTGCAGAAATATAATGGAAGTGTGAAGAGCAATGGAGATGAGCCAGTAAGCTAAAGTAACAAGACCAAAAAAATGCAGCCAATCCAACTTTTCTGGCATCTAACACACTGACTTCATTAGTAGTGTGGTTTAGCTGTCATTTTTGTCTCAAACTAACAAATGCAGCGTTTCATTTCAGAATTTGGTCGACTTCAGTCTCGGCACAGAGCTCTTCATCATTTTTGTTTCCCGACCCCCAGAATCTCTCTGTGAGAGATCTTTCCACCCACAGGTCAGTCCCGACAGTGCTGTCACCAAAGAAACATGCGTTTTTTTTTTTTTCCCCTCCTTGCTGTCAGTCATCACCACTTAGTTGCCTCTTATCTGCTCTCTGTATGCTTTCTCAGGAGTTTAATCTTAAATAACTTCCCTGACCTCCATCCCTCAGGGCAGGTGGCGCTTCTGATCTTTGCTTTTATGTCCATGTTACTTGCTCTTACCTGCAATCTTCCATCAGTCATGGCAGATCATAATTGACCACACTTGACCTCTAGGCCGTCTGTCTCTGCAGTTAAGCTCTTATCTTTATGAAATTATCCTTTTAAGCAAACTTAGTGCATTCTCAAACGTAACATGCAGTTGACTTGAAACAAACCAGGCTGCCTAACTGAATGCAGGCGCAAGCTTGATGTCCTCAGGTGCTGTGAATGTCTGGGAAAATACTGTGCGATCTCACTTTAAACTGGGAAGGGGGGGGCTTAACACCATTATAGCGGGATCTCTAGCTAAAAGAAGCTTGTATAAGTCTTAATACATAGTAATGTCTATTTATATCACCTCTTACAGCCTGGCAGTCTAGACTCGACGGCCGGTATCTCAGTGTAATCTTCAGTCCTATTATATACTCCAAGACAATGACCTTTCATGTACTGCAGTGACTCGATCTGTGGTCTTCGTCTGAGAGAATACATATGTGTGCTTGTGTGTATTGCTGCAGAGTGTCTGTTTTAAGTATGCAGTGCAGTACTGTAGTCCATGATATTTCATCTTTCAGAGCTGCTGTATTATGGCACAAACAAATAAGAGTCTTCCTCTCTCCTAATGTGTGAGATTGACAGGCAGACAAGAAGTCTGCGGGTGGGCGTCAAAATGCTTCCTCCTTTGAGTAATGTAAGCATTTAGCTGGGCTGATGCATTATCTGCTTACAGTTACCTGACTCTCTAAAACACACATACAGACACACACACAGACCGATCATTTTTCTTCTGGGAAACTTCAGTTGTTCATTGTTTATATATTTATCATACTTGTACTTCCTTATCTGATTTGTTGACCAGTTATGGTGTGTAGGGCAATCTAATTCTGCAATTGGATGTAATACCATTTAGCACATACATCTACACAATTGCATGCGAATTCTTTGTCTCGTTTGCTACCCTCTCATTCACCCACCATTTGCCCAGACGCTCTCCTGCTCATCAACAGACAGCTGTTCTGACAACAGAAATGGTAATTGGATGTATGATTGATTTGATTTGATTTGATTTATTCTTTCAAGCATGTAAAGACAGTTGATATGTCAACACACATAATTTTACACATATCCAACAAATGCTAATCCAATATCAATTTGCTTATACCTAGTACATGCTTGAATGGAGTAGGAAGAAGTCAGACTTATCCAGTTTATTGATTAATCGTTTTGTCTGTACTTACCATCATTGGTTTGCAAGCAGTATCTCTACATAGATAATTCTCTTCTACACCACACAAGTAATATACTAAAAACATTATAACAGAGTTGTTGGAGTCAGTGTGGATTAAACAGACTGGGCACTTCAGTAACATTTATGCGCTACTCATGTCTTGCTTTTAGAGTAAAATTTCATTCAGAGTACTAGGTTGCTGCACCTCCTGGAATCTGTTGTCATTTTGAAGAGATCTGCTTTAATGAAGGTGTGTGTGTATATGAGGCTTGCTGAAACGAGAGTGTCAAAATAAAGTCTAACGTCGATGTTCATACGTAAAGAGAAGGCTTCACTGTTAAAATATATTTTTGTGTGAGTGAGGGCTGATGAACGCACACTTTACCCATTTTTCTGCGGTAGTCTCTGTGGCCATCATCACATTTGTTTCTTCTTCTCCTGTCTGATGGCTCACTGAGTCCTGTGTCACACAGAAGGAACATGCAGCCAAAGGTTGTAGCTGAGCACAAGAGAGAACAACACCAACATGTCAGCAGAAGACGCCTGCAAACAAGTGGTTTGAATGTTCATCATAGCACAGTGACTTAGGGCTGTCACGTGATAAAAAAAAAAACAAAAAAACAATTCGAACTGTAATGACCTGCTTGAATCCAACAATATATGGTACGTCAGTAAGCACAACAGGCCAGCTGATCCCCTCCTTGAACCGCCACCTTATTGTGGTGGAGGGGTTTGAGTACTCGAGTGATCCTAGGAGCTATGTTGTCAGAGGCTATATGCCCCCGGTAGGGTCTCCCAAGGCAAACAGGTCCTGGGGGACGGGTCAGACAGACTAAGAGCGGT
>NW_018127932.1:3398538-3399422 GCF_001952655.1 Monopterus albus | reverse complement strand
CTTGAGGGAGGCTGGCCTCTCTACTACTCTGGAGTTGCCCGCGGTGAGAGGCGGCGGGCTGGTGTGGGCTTGCTCATTGCTCCCCAGCTTAGCCGCCATGTGTTGGAGTTTACCCCGGTGAACGAGAGGGTCGCTTCCCTGCGCCTTCGGGTCAGGGATAGGTCTCTCACTGCCGTTTGTGCCTACGGGCCGAATGGCAGTGTGGAGTACCCGGCCTTCTTGGAGTCCCTGGGAGGGGTGCTGGAAAAGGCCCCGACTGGGGACTCTGTTGTTCTACTGGGGGACTTCAACGCCCACGTGGGCAGCCACAGTGACACCTGGAGGGGCGTGATTGGGAGGAACTGGAGAAGGCATTCGACCGTGTTTATGGACAGAATTTTTAGGTGCAACCAGGGGCCGGAGGGAGTCCGGTTTGGGGACCACAGGATCTTGTCTCTGCACTTTGCAGATGACGTGTCCTGTTGGCTTCATCAAACCAGGACCTCCAGCATGCACTGGGGCGGTTTGCAGAAGAGTGTGAAGCAGCTGGGATGAGAATCAGCACCTCCAAGCCCCAAGCCATGGTTCTCAGTCGGCAAAGGGTGGTTTGTTCCCTTCAGGTTGGTGGAGAGTTCCTGCCTCAAGTGGAGGAATTCAAGTATCTCGGGGTCTTGTTCATGAGTGAGGGAAGGATGGAACGGGAGATTGACAGGTGGATCGGTGCAGCTTCTGCAGTAATGCGGTCGATGTACCGGTCCGTCATGGTGAAGAAGGAGCTGAGCTGTAAGGCGAAGCTCTCGATTTACTGGTCAATCTACGTTCCGACTCTCACCTATGGTCATGAACTTTGGGTCATGACCGAAAGGGCAAGATCCCGGATACAGGCAGCCGAAATGAGCTTTCTC
>NW_018127932.1:3355914-3398263 GCF_001952655.1 Monopterus albus | reverse complement strand
TTCCTGAGGAGGAGCTGGAGAAAGTGTCTGGAGAGAGGGAAGTCTGGGCATCTTTGCTTAGACTGCTGCCCCCGTGACCCGGTTCCGGATAAGCGGAGGAAAATGGATGGATGGATGGATGGATGGATGGCCATTTGATGTAGTTCGCCTTGTGGTCCAACGGGACATTTTTGAAATTCACTATGAACTTGACCAGTTACACGTCGTGTTGACCCATCAAAGTTCAAAGTGTTTATTGTCATATGCACAGTTAGGAAATGTGTTTCCCTGTACAATGAAATTTTTACTTTGCTGTCCACATGAATGCCACAAAATTCAAATGAAATATAAAGTAGATAAAACAAAATCTAAGGCACTTTAAGCAGCGCAGATGCAGCAATATAGTAGAAAAAATATACAAGAATATAACAATGTATGCTGCATGGGAGCAGCATGTGCAGCAGTCAACATTGTGCAATTATGCATGTGGAAGCTGAGAATGTAAACGGTACATCACATATTTCCTGGTAATAAACTCCTCAGCTGTTTAGGAGTCTGATGGCAGAGGGAAAGAAAGAGTTTTTCATTCTAGTGGTCCTGCATTTCACACTTCTGAACCTCCGGCCAGAGGGCAAAGAAGTGAACAGTCCATGCTGGGGGTGGGTGGGATCTTTGAGGATGGAGGCAGACTTCCTACACACCCTGTGGTGGTAAATGCTCTGCAGAGAGGGCAGTGGAGTCCTAGTGATCTTCTCTGCATGATCTGTAAAGTAAGCTAGTAACAGGGCTCCAGACTAACACCTCATCCTGTTGGCACTGGTGCCACCAAGTCTCTCAGATGGTGGCACTGCCTCTGTTTTATAACGGAATGCAAAAGAATTAGTATTTTTCATAATTTTTTTTTTATTTATTAAACCTTTCCATCCAAAGTGCAAGAGAAGGAAACCTAGTGAACACGTGAAATGGGAAAATGACTTCTGGAACAAGTTTCCACCATTTTTATGGAGTCACTGTGTTGCTTTATAGCCTGAACGTCAACATAATGATATCGATGACACTGATAATAAAGACTATTATTGAAGTATAAACTGATGAATTGTGCACATGCTTTGCTGTTTGTGTACATGATTTATTTGCTCCCTGCAGATCCTGGATGAGCATCTTACTGCTGCTAATACATTTCACCACCCTGTTTGTCACGTCTCACGACCATCTCTTTCGCGATCAGTTTAAAACAATCTTTATAATATATGTTGTCTGTAAACCATTTACTGTGAAATGGAGTGTGTTACTTGTATTTTGGACTTAAGGGTTTTACCTGTAGTGTGCCTCTTTCCAGCTGTCGGTTAGTGTGACTCTGACCTGGACTTGGTTAGGTTGTCGTAACTTTCAGCCTCCTTCACCTTTTTTCTTGTCACATGAACCTCTTAATGTGTTTGTGTCTCCATGTTACTGCCTGTGTGTCCTGGCAGGGTTTAGTTGTACCTCTCTCATGATTTACTCAAACCACAAGTGACTGTGCAGGTGTGTGTCTGTGTTTGTGTACTGTAGTCTTACAGGCTTATCAGGCTTTTAAAACCTCTGGCTTTAAGATACAAGCTTTTATCCATTGGACTGACCTGAACACTTTGATATGCTGGAGAAAGAGACAGTTTGATGGATGAATAAATGTTCTTTTCTGGTTTTTCTTTCAGGCAACCAGACAAACTTGTGGTGGTTTGGACACGCAGGAGTCGGCGGAAATCATCCAAGGTTTGTATTTGATGAGCTGCATTCTGACACAAAATAAATAAACGGTAAACTAAGATAATTGTTTTCCTGTTTGTCCTTCTGTCTTGCAGTCCCACAGCTGGCAGCCTGGCATTAAAAATCCTTACAGAGGTGTGGTGGTGTGGCCTGTACCAGAGAACATTGAGATCACTGTCACGCTCTTTAAGGTGGGTACAGCTGTTTTCATTAGAGCAGACATAAGCATTGCTCTGTTTGAGGTCGACCACAGTTGTTTATGGAACATGAGGGGCTTTATGCCAGTGAATAGCAGTGATGCTAACCTAGAAAAATAATTGCAAAGTTTTGCCTACTCACCTCTTATCAGAGTTGGGAGATTTAACAAGATTTTGTAACTAGAACGTCCATTTACTTGTAGTAAAACAGTTTTGTCTGTGACACCCTTGTACAGATGGTGTCTGTCACCATGCTATATTATGTAAAGACAGACTAAGTCAGTCATTTATTTTACATATATCACTGTCAACTTGGACACTATGGCAGAAAGTGTGAAAGCCTGCAGCCTTTGAAAGATGTGAGCATTTATCCAGCAGCAAGCATCTAACATTTCCATTTTGGGAAGTGTGTGACTTTTCAGAGCTTGACCCATACTAGGACAAAAAATGTTATTGATATTGCAAAGCCTATAAAGATTTGACAGTTCTGTTTTAAACTGCTTTCTTAACTTTACGGAATAGCAGTACTAAGTTCCTGTAGTACCCTTTCAGCATAAAAATATTTCTTAATGCCTAATAACTTTAGATGTTATAGCATTGTATTGACTGAAGACTGAAACTAATGCAGGCAGAGTTTTAAAGATGCTCTACAGTGGAAACAGCTGGGCTCAGCAGTATTGCAGTCTGTACCTCAGCCAGACACCAGCAGGTAGGCTTAGCTGTACTTTGTAGATGGCAAGAAAATACAGATTTTAAGAAGTAACTTAACTGGGCCATGCACTGGCTGCTCATGTAAGCAGAATCAACCCTAACAGACAGTGTGCGGAAAGCAGAGGGACACTTAGCACCAGCCAGTCCTTAGTGAACACTGGCTTTGAAGCTTTACAACACATCTGCATTCTCCAAACAGTTCATGTTTAACAGCAGCAGTAAACACTGAAGACAACACCATAAACTCAGATGGCTGGTAAAGCCATGCTCTGCTGGCTTTTTGAAGCCTTTGTGAAATAATGAAGCATTTAAAATTTGGAAAGATGAGTCAGCAGTATGACTTGCCATGTGTGTCTGTGCCCTTGTGGGCGTTTTGTGTTTGACTGTTGTGCCAGACTGCAAGAATATTGATTTCCTGGGGTGTGACACAAGCACAGTCAAACAGAAAGACCTTCAGTGCATGTGTTTGCTTCTCTGGTCCTGCAACAACAGTTATACTCGGTATCAAGTTTATTGATTAATCGTTTTGTCTGTACAAAGCCAAAAAGAGAACAATATAAACAATCAGAAATGCCTAACACATTATATTACCAGAGCCTGAAGTGCTGTATTAAAATAGCACATTTTGATGGTAAATATCTGGTAACAAAGCAAATTCTAGGAGCTATATCTAGGAAATGTTTTGTGGTTTTGTTTGATAAATGACTTGATTAGGAGTAAACTTTAGCGTGTATTTGTGTATGCGCTGGTTTACCCATCCATTGGTTGTATGACCTGTGTGCATAAAAGGAGGGGGTGGATCAGGCTTGACTTACACTGACTTACACTCTGTGTCCTGCAGTGATTTGCGTTTGTGTATGTTTGCGTTTCTTTGTGTGCTCATGGAGGCCAGTGAAGGTCTCCTATGCTGTCTTGCTGCCTCCATTACCGTCTCCTCTCATCACTGGGAGGATGACAGGAAGATGTACAACTACAGTAGACTGACAAAAAAGACAGCAAGAGAACTATAATTTTGATTTTCTATGTTCTCAAGTCAGAATTTTTCTTTTCTGTTCAATTTAAAACTTTTCTGTGTTGCAAATTTCCTGGTTATTAGAAGATTTATAATAGAATCATTGGGTTGCTGATAATTCATGGTTCTATATGAAGTGTAGTTTTATGTGGTTGCAGTCTGCTCTGATTACACGGTATATTATGTACTTAAGCATTTCTTTGTTCATTGCCCTTGCAGGACCCCCATGCAGAGGAGTTTGAAGACAAAGAGTGGACTTTTGTCATTGAAAATGTGAGTACAAAGTTATGTCTTTTTAATTTTGTCCCCTCAGCCTTTGTTAGTGCATTGACGCACTCTCTTTCTTATTGTGTATATTAGTACGCTGATCTTTTGTGGTGCTTTATGAACCTTGTGGAAATATAAAGGTCCTGGACAATCAAGGGGACCTGGGCGATGACCGATGTCTGCAACTTATACTTAAAACAAGTCAAAGAAGTGTGTTCTCCAATCTCCTGTTTTTCCCGTGAATCCTGCTTGCATTACATGTGCAGGTTCTGCCACCATGTGGTCAGCTCATACTATTGCATGCTGCCTCTTCCCTCAGTCTGAATGCCAACCAACAGAGTTGATACACTGGCACAGACTGTGAGTGTGAATTTTTGTTTACTTGTTTATGGCAGTAACAGCTTTCATTTCAACAAGCAGTTGTAGAGTGTCAGTTACCACTTGTTGTGTCCACAAAGGTGTAGACTGACTTACAGCTTGTAAATTCAATATCACCAAGGGCTGGCAGTATTTATATGTACTCATGTATTTACTCAAGTGTTGACTAGTTTATTTGTCATTACCAGTGTTCGAACAACTGCTTTCCCCTAATGCAACAGTGAATTTCTTGCTCTTCTCATCATTTTTGTTATATTGATCACTTTGCTGATCAAGACAACAGATGCAGAGGAAAGAATGACCATCTGCAAAGCAATTGTATGCCTTACAGTACCAGAGTAAGCTAGGACTCATGTTGAATAACAGAAAACAGGGAAGGTCAGGAGAGAGAGGGAATAGCACAAAAGAGAAAGAGAAGTGGAGACTAGTTAAGCATGTGTCAGTCGTCTACCAGGGAACTGCTCACAAGTAATTTGCTGTGCTGCATATTTTTGCTGAACCCAGATCTGTGGCATGTGATGCCTTAGTGTTTAGTTAGAAGGCTTCTACAGAAACCGATGACTAATGCTTTCTGTGGCAGTGCAGTGATGTAGTCTCAAAGAAATGTTGTCTGTATGAAAATCTGTTAGTGTTCTCTGACACGGGTGGAAAACCTAAGATGATCTCAGTATCGTTCTACTAATGTGATTGTGATAACTGATAAAATGGTCTTTTGCTCTGTGAGGTCAGAGGTCAAGATTAGCCATCGAGTGGCGACTTTTGATCTGGTTGGAGCATTTCGTGGCTTGTTTGAGCGTTATGGGTGTGTTTTATTTTAAAGAAACTGTCACACCTTAACCTCTAGAGTCCTGAGCTTTGGAAACCCAAGCTGTGCGGTCCTCATATGAGGACGCAGGGACTCTAGAGGTTAATGCCAGCCTTCAGTTTCTGAGCAGTGCAAGCCTTTACATGTATGGCCAGGTGAAGAATTGCTTTCATATTTGGAAAAAAATGGATTCTGACTACTCTGACTTACTCTGACTTGAGTTTTTATGAAATTATAGTTGTTTTCTATAGGTAGATTTTTAGTAAAAGATGTACTGCATTTTAATGAAACATTAGCGTTCTCTTTTGTCAGAGGAATAGCTGACAGAGGAATAAATCTTTAAACTTTAGCAATGAAGCTACAGTTTTGAGAGTGACAAGAACAAGGAAATACATTTTTAACAAAGCTGATGCAAACTTTCCGTGACATGTAAACATTTAGACTGTCAAGCCAAAGAGCAGCATTATTAGTGTTAGAACTTTGAGAGTCCTCCGCCCTCTTCTTTTTTAAGAATGTTGGTAGAACAAAAGTGTAGGAGACCGGGATGAGTGGTTTGACATGTTACTTTCTGCGTGTGTCAAAGGAACAACAGCAGAAATAGCTCGACCTTAGACAAGTAGGTCAGCTAGTGTTTTCTGGTCAGAGCATGAGAGAGAGCACAAAGAGCATGAAAGGGAGGATAAAAAAATAATCCAGGTTTGTGGGTTTGCCGGTGTCTCTGCATACTTGACTAATGACAGACAGATCAAAGCTGCTCCAGTCTTCTGACCTTTTTTTTAGACAGACTTGCACGTCATAGCAACATGTGACAGACCAGTGGTGTGATGGTTTAAGGTTTGTTTTGCATTATTTAGAAAATAGTTTTAAGGGATTGCATGAGTACACATATGTATGGCTTGTGTTATGTATAAATAAGGTTTCCTTTTTAAACCATAAGATAGGTTTTATAAGTAATAAAGTCATTAGATTAATTATGCTTGTTTGGGTTATAATGTTTTTTAAACATTCACATTTAAAACCTGAATTTGTTCCTTTCAAACCTTGTAGATCTTGAAAGAGATAAATGAGTGTGAATGTTGTAATCTTGCGATTTAGGCTCACTGTCTGATTACAGTATTTGGGTGTTTGTCATTGTGTGCTAAATACCTTAAAGAATAATAACACTATAGTAAGCAGGAGAGAGTAGACTGGTTAATGGAATATAGCAGATTAAAACAGTCAGCTCTTTGATAGACTGGCAAACTGTGCAGGGTGTACCCCGCCTCTCGCCCAGTGTCAGCTGGGACTGGCTGCAGCCCTCTGCGATCCTCTTCAGCGTAACTGGTATAGATACTGGATGGAAACAGTAAGACACATTATTGTACTCCAAAACAGTGTTCCTTTATCCAAGTGGTCTAAATTATTCCAAATCCTGGGAGCCTTTTAATTTGAAAGCCTTCTAATTATATTTAAACTGTGATTTCTCACAAATTAACAGAGCAGATGAGCAGAAATTAAGGAATTATAAATTGACCACAAGAGGGCAGTCTAGCCTAAGTCTAGCCTGTAAAAACCCCAGGTATTCACTGCTTAATTCACTGGGTCACTCTTTTATGTCACCTGTGTGTGTCAGTAGGAAAGGTGTCTTTGTGTGGCTGCATGTGCCTGTATATTTGTGACCATCCATCCATCCATCCATTTTCCTCCACTTATCTGGGACCGGGTCGCGGGGGCAGCAGTTTAAGCAAAGATGCCCAGACTTCCCTCTCTCCAGACACTTCCTCCAGAGGCATTCCCAGGCCAGCCGAGAGACATAGTCCCTCCAGTCTGTCCTGGGTCTTCCCCGGGGCCTCCTCTCGGTGGGACATGCCCAGAACACCTCCCTAGGAAGGCGCCCAGGAGGCACCCGAAACAGATGCCCGAGCCACCTCAGCTGTCTCCTCTCGATGTGGAGGAGCAGCGGTTCTACTCTGAGCTCCTCCCGGGTGACTGAGCTCCTCACCCTATCTCTAAGGGTGACGATGTGTATGACAAAAGGTGTAACCATAAATGTTGGTATGTGTCTGGTCATATTTTCTTCTGACTTTCCGTGTGTGAACGAGTACAGAGATGACTCAGATCTCCCATGTTACACCCACCTTTCAGGTAACTGAGCTAATATGCAGTTATGGAAAGATGAATAAATGTGCTAGTGGGTGTTTCTCTGAGGAAGAGGAACAGAAAAAGAGGAGAGGTGAGTTCTCCTGACCCCTCATCAGACAGCAGAGGAGAAAGGGGAAGCATCTTAATCTGGGGGCCCAACCTTGCACTAGGCTAATCCCTCCCTGTCGAATCACTGGACCTGGATAAATTGTATTTTGTCATTGAAAATGGCAGTATCAGACACTACCCTTTTCTCTCCTCTATTTGTTCGTCTGCCAAGGCAAATCGTATAATCAAATGATGGAAGGAGAGAGAATGAACAAGAGAAAGCGAGGAAGAGGTGGCAGGCTGAAAATGGCTACACACTAGTATCTCTAAATTGCATGCTACCCTTGCCTTTCACCCTTTTTAAAATAGGCGCATATTATCAAAAAGGTGGGCAAATTGAGAGTCGAAAGATTGGATGGCTATATTTGAAGGTATTGTGCTGACAGGCTCTTTTGTGTGTATGTGTGTATTTTTCTCAGCGTTTGCATATCAACCAAAGCTGGAGATGGGAGACCAACTTCCCTCATCTTCAAAGCTTTGTGGGAGGATTTAAATAACACACACACGCACACACACAACTGTTGTATTTAAAGTGAGAAGCTATCATGTCTGAATACATTGGCTATACAGTGATACACACTCCAAAGCCCACTCTCCCTGCTCCTCCCCCATCTCTTCCTTCAAGTCGTATTTCACCTTTTTCACTCACATTACATCAATGTCACTCAAAAAAAAGGGAATTTCAACATTTATGGCTGCTCTGCCAAATCACCACTCACACTGTTTGACAGTCTATCTGCTGTCTGGTACCGCATTTTAAATATCGGTTTTGAAAAAGCCGCCTAAAATACTGATGCCCTGTAGCCATCTTTACACAGTGATTACATTAAGGGCAACTTAAAAGGTTTGTCACACACCCATTCAAAACCTGGAGGATACTGACCTTAGGGTGTTGGCTTACTTTTACTTGAATGTATTGGTTTGGCATTCAAAAGAATGGTGTCTGGACCAACGTTTGACTTATTTGGCGATGTACTATACATGTATTTAGAGGCCATGTTTTTCATGCTTTCTGTTTGCCTCCCCAGAGCTTTTTCACTTTCTCGTTCTCTCTTTAGTAATGTCCTGTCTATTGTGGACCGCCTCCAACTCCATTAAGGCTGTTTCCATGCCACATAGCTCCCACTTACACACACTCATACAGGCGCACTTTGCCGTACACTGAAACACAGTCATTTTACCATTTTACCATGCACACAGTGAGAACCTATGACACACATGCACAGAGGCTGCCTTACCTCCATCTCGCACTCCGTACAGATACACCCACTCTCTGTATTGTACCCATAGCCGTGGTGTGTATACTGCCCCCCTCCCCTCTCTCTGTCTGGAACACATTACGTAGGCCAGTGGCTTGTGAGCACCGACTGGGCCTCAGGGAAGAAAAACACAATTATTTCAGCCCTCGGCTATTCACGCAAAGGTGACAAAAGCTGGTATGAAGTATGAAATCCCAAAAGTTTCTCCCGTGCCGAGGCTGACAAATTGGGATTAATTTGTGCTCGTGTGCATGTGTGTCTCTCCAAAGTTTTCACCTTTGCTCATTTCTTATTCTTTAAAATAGTTTGAACTCAAAAGGCCTAATTTATTGTGTCTGAAAGAAGAGGGTGTTTACTCAGGTGGTTTGGGCGGGCTCACAATGCTAATTTTAAATAAAATATGTTGTAGTTATAAGCTTGAATGATGAGAACTGTTGTACACACACACACATGCTTTCCAAATTAATTTCATCTAATTAATCGCCCTGAGGAGAGGCAACAGATGCTGGTGATTACCCCCCGTGCCTGTACCACTCCCTTTGTGGGCACATAACACACAAGCATAAACACAAAGAAGGGCACACACGTACACACAACACAGCTCTAAATGTTGCCATTTTCTGCCACTATGCAGCTAACGTGCATTATTTCTGTGCGCTGAATATTTTTGTAGACTAAATAGGAAAATTACACACTTGCTTTGCAGTAGTATAGAGCAAATTTACCCCCATACAGTTTAGCTCACAGCAAAAAACAACAACTTAAAATGTGCATGCAAGTGTGTGTCATTGTGTATGTGTGAGAAAGTACACCTATGTCTGGGATCTATGGACCTGGATATGTGTGCAGTTAGGTACCGTATGTGTTGGGGCGCTGTGTGTTTGTGTTAGTGGGATGCAGGTGGCTGTCTAGGCCGGGTGGGCCCTCCTGTCGCCCTAATAGGCTTACGGGCCCCTAATCCACAGCAAACCACCCTGTCACATGGTTGGTCTACTGACTAACTGCTACCACCATCACGAGGTGTGTGTCTCTCCCACCATGTCTGTGCTGGTGTCATGTTGGCGTGCAACAGAAACTGTCTGCCCATGTGGGGGTGTATCTCTTTTCTTTCCTTAGTGTGTGTAGGTGTGTCAGAATGTGTTACTTTGTATATACTATATATGGAGCACAATTTGTATAATTAACTGATTTGTTGATAATCCAGCATGAAACGCTGCAGCGTCTCTGTTATAGTAAAGGAGAGATCTTTTCACTTTAGCCCATTGGTTAGACAAAACAAAGAACTGAAGGCATTATCAATAATTTGCTGATATTTTATAGATCTAAAGAATTGGCCTGGCCTCCTACCTTTGGGAAAAATAATAGGAACACCTGTTAATGTAGCACAATACAATTCAACACCATCACAGACTGCAGCTTTCAGAATGATCATACAGGTGAATCAACATTTTCACCTTCATGAAGGGAGGATTAGTTTTAGCTTGGTGTACAAACTATCAGCTGAGCTGAGTGTACAGTATGTGGTTATTGAAACATACAGTCATACACATATGCTCAAACACAGGCACCCACTGCTCTGCATAGTTTTGGCACACACAATATCTTCTATCTTTGAGTGTGTGTCTGTTTTGCTAGCATGCATACTTGCGCATGTTTGTTAATTAAACTGATTAAACTGTTGCCCCATGACGATGTGGTGCTTTGCTTCTGTGCTTGTCATCTTTTTTTTATACTCTTTCTCTCTTTGTGTGTGTTTGTGCAGCAATTGGTATTTTGTCTTTGTGTTTTTCAGTCTGCTTTGCTGTTTTATCCTTGCTCTGGTTATTCTTTAGTCTCTTGTCCTTCTGTGTCTGTATACCCCCTTATGGTGTGTGTGTGTGTCATGTGCATACAGCCTGTGTATGCGGTTGGTGAGACTGTGTACGTCTTCATGTTTGAATGCGTGACTGTGTATCTGTGTGTTGTGTGAGTGAGTGTCTTGTCCCACTGGTCCAGGTTGTGACCTCGGCTTTCATCTCTGTAGTCTGAGGCTCCTGCTGCCCGCTGTGCTCTGCTCCTAGCCAGCAACACAGCAGATGTCACCACACACCTCAGCAACCACATACACAGTCACACAAAACACAAAATATACACAGTTTCTCTCTTTTAAATGTGCACTCAAGCACACGTGCTTATTTAAAAGACATGACATGTAGCCCCTCACAACACTGAACATTTTGAGAAGTCATTAGTTAAGTATTTGTGGAGTTGTTTTGATGAATGTTGGCACACAAGCTCCAGTTGTCTTGAATATTTCCTATTATGTGGCCGTTTTCTGCTTTTCGTTCCTGAGAGCTACAGTCCTGATGTCTAATTGGTGGCTCTTGGTCGTGCCACACTCTCTGTTATCAGT
Organism: Monopterus albus; assembly: GCF_001952655.1. NCBI lineage: Eukaryota > Metazoa > Chordata > Actinopteri > Synbranchiformes > Synbranchidae > Monopterus > Monopterus albus. The sequence continues at coordinate 3,387,288 of NW_018127932.1, read as the reverse complement.
CATCTATGAAGTCATGCTCCATCACTTCATGGGTTCACTTCCTGTCACCTGCTCTCCTCCTCTAATCTGGCTTTTCCCTCCATGTCTTCATCCTCATCTCACCTTGTTTTTGGTGTCATGTGTTACATTGTGATAATGGGTGGTCAGACAGTTTTGTTGCGATGTGAGGTGCGATTGGACAACGACAGCAGAATAGTTATCTCCATCTCTCATTTATTTTTCCTCTGTGTGACTTAAGATGGCTGCTTGTGATGGAGACAGGCCGGTGTGGCCCACAAAACACTGGCCCTGGCAAATCCTCCTGTTTATCCCCAAGCTTGACCTGCTGGGTGTGCATGGGCCTGTTGTTCACTTGAGAAATACACATGTGATGTGTGCGTTGATGGTGGCAGTGACAGAATATGTTTATACATGCACGGAGGCGTTGATGAACTTAGGTTATACATGTGCATAGGGTGACTTGTTTGTCATTATCTCATTAAAATCCACTCATAGTGAGTTTGTGGATCAGCGTTTTAGGGAGTGAACATAGACATACCGAGTTGGCAGTAAACTGAGGCAGCTGTTCTGCTAAGTGGCAATGAATGGGGACTTATGATGTGCTCCACTGCTAAGACAGCCACTGAGAGTTAGATTTATATCCCAAACAGAGACTTGTTTGGGGATCAGTCTATTTGGAGCTTTCCACCGTGAGAGGATTGGGCAAGGAATTTGAGGTGCCAGGCATACACCCGTGAGTGTTGAGATCTGGTGAAGGTTGCACCATTTCTAAGTCACTTCAAAAAGATCGTAAGTGGCTCATCCATAATGTACATATTTAGATATGAGAGAGGGTGGTTTGTGTTTTTCTGAGCCCGCCTCATGTAAATGCACATAAACAGAACTGGGGAACCCTATTGTTCTGACATAGAAAAGGAATTGCAAAGAAGAAGCACTCTCCCATGCACACACATGCGTGCGGGCACACAGCTCCTTATCCAATCCCTCCACTAATTCCCCCTTGGTAGAAGGTGTTCATTGTTTCTTTTTCATTCTAATCTCTCCCTCTCCTTTTTTTTTTTTTTTAAATCCATATTAGATTCACTTTGAGTTGGCCACAATCAGAGGCACTGAAGCAGAGCATCACCCTGCTAATGCTCTTTGTCTCCCCAGATTTGTCACTTAGCTTGGAGAGTACACCTTTGTCATGGAGCAGGGTGGGAGAGAGGCAGACTTTTCATTGGGGCAATTGTTTCCTGTCACAGGGCATCTTAACCCCCCTCCCCCCTTAAGCAAATCAGCTTTGCTCTGGATTAGGGCCCTATCATAACTCCCTCAGATCTCAGCAGCCTGCCTAAAACAGCTAAAACAAACAGATCCTTAATGTGAGAATTGAGTGGATATAGCGATTCTGACCCCCACCCCCAGCAACAAAACCTTTTCTTTACAAAGAAATCATTGATAGTTTTGAATTGTAGAACTTTCACTCTTGGGATGACATTGGTGGTTTTATTAACTAAACCCTTGAGCACATTAGGATCTTCCCTGTTACCAGGTAGTGACCCTAAAACAATGTGGGAGAATTATCGCCATGCATTGTAATACTTTATTACGAGTGTGATAATATTGCAGTTTCATGGGAATTCATTATTATTGTGTGCACCTGCCATAGTGATTATATAGAGGTTTATCCTAGTGTAAATGGTCAGAAGAGATGACTCTTGGGAAGGTACACAACATCTTCTGACACTGTTTCCAAAACTGATGACTGAAAGCCACTTTTGTTATTTATAGCTTCTACCTTTCACAGCAACAATCCAAGATGAATTTATCTTTTACCCGTTCTGACTTGGTTAAGTTTTCTGCTGAACATAAACAGAATTTTATTGTACAGGGAAACGCGTTTCCTCACTGTGCATATGACAATAAACCCTTGACCTTGACCTGTTACGCATGCACACAGATGGAGATGGACACCCACCCACTGTACCTCACCCTTTTTCATGCACTCATATCTGTCAAATGTTATGTCCGTCACCATGGTGAATCTGCCATCCTGATATCTGAAATGTTGCTTCATCCAGAGGGAGTAATAAATCCCAGATAGAGTAGGGGCATCAGCTAAGTGGCTGTGTGTGGGTGTTGACGATGGCCAGAGATGGTCAAATGGCAGGAAAAGTCATGAGTAGGCACTTTATAGACCAGGAATGAACTCCAGTTAATCCTGTCGACCTGTCTCTCTCTCTTTCACCTCCTCATATTGGCTCTGTTTTTATTTCTCCATCACACCCTCTCTCCCTCATTTTGCCTGTCTTTTTCTCTTCTATCAACTTCATTCTGTGTCTCCTCCACCCTTCTTTCGCTCCACTTTCTCTCAACCACTCCCCTTATGTCCCTTTCTCTTTCTCCAGCAGAAGTGCAGAGCCAGGACTTTTGCCTGCTGGTAATTTATTTTCCCATTAGCCCCCTGTCTGAAGTGCATGCTCTGGGTCTGAGTATGTGTGGGGGGGACACCAAGGGCCACCCAAAAGAAAGACCCGGAGAGTCGAAGAGAGGAGGGCACCCTGGACATACTGATAAGACGCAAGAGTGGTGGGGGAGGTCGGGTGGGAGGAACAGAAATGAAGGGGTACAAGGATTGAGGATACAAGATGCTAGCTTGGTGTCTGTGTAAGCATTTTGCTGGTTATGAATTATGATAGACTAATTAGAAAAGCTGAAGGAAAATGGTAGATTGGACCATTACTGCTGTTAAAATGATTAGCAGATTCATTGGTCCTCAAACGTACACTCACATCAATCAAGTGTAATCTGGACAGGAAGGTCAGGTCTAGATGACTTTTTTTTTTTGTAGTTAGTTTCAACCTGCTGACTTGGTTGTAGAGGTGATGGTTTCAGGTTTCATTGAGGTCTGTGTGTGTTTGACTGTGTGTTGCACGCTCCCAGTTAGGATTAGGCCTTTTAAGGGCTGGATAGTTTGTGGCTCTCTTCATTTCAGCTGCTGGCGTGAGAGGAAACACTGCACTGAAGACATTCCTCTCTGTCCTCTCTCTTTTCTCTTGCTCTTGATGCTTTTTTTTTGTCAGGTTTTTTGCAGAAGTCCTCTGTTGTAGGTAGAGATTTGCCACAGGTTGAGTTTTTTCATTGTTATACAGTTGTTGTTAGTTTGCAACCACATATGTTTAATTTCTTGTCCTCTGTTTCTCCTGTGCCTGGCAGCAGGCTGCACAGCAGTCTTTCCCCTATCCAGTACCCCAGTGTTTTACAAAAAGGACTCCATGTCTGCAGCTTAGTGTCATTCTAAACCATATTCATCCAGAACTATGGTACATGCTGTGTTGTAATCTACCAGTCCTTTCCTTTAAAACAAGACTAATCCTGCTCTTGTTGTGACTAATCGCTTTTTTTCTGACTCTCTTCACTCACTTTCTTTTCTCACTTTGCCTCAACTGTTTGCCAGCCTTGTCGTTTTTTGTTGTTCATGCCCCCAGGGATGAGGTGGTGGTCAGCAAAAGATGTTTCCATTTTGTGGGGTTTAAGTTAAATCTGATCCACAAGGTGGTTCTAGACGTGAGAAATCTGCTGGTTGTCCTTTCTGCTTTCTTTCTACTTGTGTGTCCGTGTGTGAGGGAGAGATTTTGTGTGTCCATGTGACAATACACATCAAAGCCATTTGCACACTTCATTCCATTATTAAGACTATTGTTATTGTAATTCACATAACTGCAGCAAAGGTATTGCCTGGCTTTATGTCCATTGTTGCCTTTAAGATACACACACATACACACTGCTTGGGGAAAAAAAATAAATCCTCACATATAATGGTAGCAGATGAATAAATTGGCCTTAATCTGTGTAGGTGTGTGTCTGTAATGCTTATAGTGCGGTATTCATAGGCAGTATGTAAAAAGGCCTGCTTTATCAGTTATCAGCGGAGGCCAAATTGACACAGAGGAATCACTCCATTGTGTGCGGATTCAAAGAGAGATGTGAGCACACTGGATGTCTCCATTTCCAATAACTGTGACCTTGAGGCGAGAGGAATACCACCAAGCGCCCACCCCACCTCCAATCTGCTGACTGCTGAATTCAGCCCGAGCAAGCTGATTTTGGGTGTTGGGTGCGGAGCTAATCGGGGTTATTCTGTAGGGTAAATTGAGTTAGGCTTTTATTTTTTTCTGAGCCATGTGAATACAAATTACAAAGGCCTGTATACAATGTTGTGTGGAGTGGAATATTTATATGCTTTATGTCTGCTTTACGTTTTGTGTACACATATCGTTACAGACATTTCATACAAAAAAGGGAAGAAGATCACTTGGAGTGACAGGTAGGAGGGTCCCACCATAGGTGGCTGGCTGCTAGCTGTCTAGCAAGCTCCGCCTCTCTGCTCATATTTGGATTAACCGTAGCAGGTGGAGTGAAGCACTACCAATAAGGTGATGGCCAGACTTGAGCTTCAAAACCGCCCTTAAGAAAACCAATTGGTGATATCATGAAAGATTTGTCCATCTTTTATATACAGTTAGTGGTCTAAACAATCCGCCTGTCACTCTTCCCTTATTTTAGGATTGTTTTGTTTTATGGCAGCAGGCTTAAGTTTGATAATCATCTGCTTCATGTGGAACCAGTGATTCAACACTTAATCATTGTTGTGATACGAGAGACCTGGTTTAATCTTCTCTCCTTCTCAACAACATACTAAACATGACCACGCTCATCAACTGGCTAATCACTTGTACTATACAGTATATACTGCCAACTGACAGGAGCACAGAACATGAATTGTGCTTCAAAATTAAAGTGTATTAATACTTGTACCTTTGCAATTATCTCCAGTTCCACCAGAAACTTGGGAACATGGTTAGTCTAGAAATAGCTAGGTAATGGTGGTCTGTGAATTTTTAGTAAAAGTAGTAGTAAATGAATCAATATGGAACAGCAACCCTGTTTGTTTAATTTAGAAACCATTTGACTGGTGACCTGTGTTAAAAAGCCATTAGTTGATTGGTGTGTGTGTGTGTGTGTGTGTGTTGGGCACTTACTGTCTTTTTTTTTATTTTTATCATGTGCTAACACTGCCCAACTGTCTGTGTGTGTGTGTGTCAAGACAGGTTGACACAAAGCAGTCAGGTTCGTTTCACTCTCAGCCTAATTAATCCATCTCTTGGTGACAAGAGGATCCCCTACCCCTCCTTCCTCCAGCTCGTCCCATTGGCATTTTGGGGCAGAGAGATTCACCGGGACCCCTGGGCACCCCTCCTGCCATGACCCCTGCCCCCCCACCAGGGGAGCATCTGTGGATCAATCTGGGGCCAGCTGGTACCAGGGCAGAGGGGCAGGACCGGTTCTCTAACACAAACACACACTTCTTGACTGCCAGTCATGCATCATCATTTATGAAAACTAGGTAGTGCAGAGTAACTGTAGGCAGGGGTCGGGTGTGATTGCTCTTATTTTTTAGTGCACTATATGTGACTTGTCATGTGTGGCGCAGTTTGTGTGAGTGTAGTACAGTGCTCCAAGTCACAGCTAACACTGCAGTTGTACCGAGATGCAGCTAGGGTGCAGCAGACAGTCATCACCCTCCCTCCTCCTTTTTGTCATCTCAGGTTTTCCTTATTTCTTCCACACTCTGGTAATGTATAAACACACACACATTTTTGTGTTTAGTCATTCTCTGGGCTCAGAACGAGGAGAGCAATGATAGTCCGATCCTCTCTGTAATAAATTAAACTTTTGATTTGTCCTTCCCTTTCATTTTACATTGTCACAACCTCCCCTAATCCCACCTACCCCCTCACCTTCTCTCAAACATACACACACACATTGATTGACAAGTAGCATCCAGGGAAATAGAGCAGATTTCCATTGTTTGCTGCCCCAACTCAAATCTGTTGAAACGATTATTCCATTCTTCTCTGGGGTATTTGCATATCCTTAAGTATTTCCTATTTTTCAAGACCCCCCTCCTCCTGCTCCCCATCCTGCTTTTTGCTAAATCCTCTCTTCTTAAGTGTTTGGTACATTTGGCAAATTCATTCATAAAGTATCTATGTGTGCTATTACCTTAGTATAATAGCATGGGTGTAATCTGCAGAGAGATAAGAGGTGGAGAGGGAGACGTTTTTCCCCCCCTCATCTTTTTCTCATGATGGGCTGTTCTTTGGACAAGCTGAGGTTGGTGGTAGGGCGATGATACGTTATGTTCCCCAGCCAAAGCGACAAGGCTCAAATGTCAGCACCAAATGTCAAGTGGCCTCGCTCGTTGGTCCGTTTCGTCTGTAGATTTTTATTTAATTATTGGTCTGAGCAAGGACTGAGCTAGGAATGATGGAGAGAGGATTGGAGAGTTGGATGAGACGTATGGTGGGATGTCGGTAGGGCATGGAAGGATGGAAAGACGAGAGATATAGGGGGACGGAGATTAAAGAAACAGATTCTGATCATCTTGGCCAGAGCAATTTTAGGCTTTTTGACTGGGGCAAATGCATACTGACCATTAGGTCCTATACCTAGCATTTGGAATCGCAGTGATAACATTATTTGTTTGAAAGTTAATCAAGAAAAACACTTTCAGTAATGGTGATTTTCCTCAGGCTCTAGCAGAGCAACAATCTCATTGACTAGATCAGCAGAGTTTCAGTTACAGTTTGAGCTTGGTTGCAAGTCTGTAGCATTACTTGTTGTCTTACAGTAGCCGTTTTTCTGTGAGCCCTATAAATTTGTACATTGTGGATCAGCAGGTCTATATCAGACTTTGGTGTGTGGTAGATCTTATGGGGATGTTATCTTGCAATTTTTGTCCAAGAATTCCAGGTATTGTTTATGGAGTTAGAAGAAGTAAAAGTATTGAAATGGCCCTATTTCATACATGTGAAGAATCATTAAAAAAAACACCTGGATTCAGATGACGATCCAGATCACCACCAGAATCTAATGCCATATGCCCAAAACGCCATCAAAATCTGTTCATTACTTTTTGGGTTATGTTGTAAACAAACTAACAAATACTGGTAAAATGCTGGTACCATTATCACCTTAATGAAGGGAGGATTTATTGCAAGACTGCATCATTAGGCTACATTATATTGAACCAACCACACCCACTAAAATGCCTACTGACTATACACATTCATTGGAAATCACTAATGCAGATTATTTTTTATTTATGAGACTAAAGATGTTTTCTTAGTTTGTATGGCTTTAGGAACAGACTTGACTACTTGCACTGATTGTTGTCTGCCTCTTGATTATTTTCAACCACATTAAGTTAAATTCACTCATAGTTTGAATGCACATGGCAATTATTTTTTAATAACGAGAATTGAAGTCACTCTACACAGTCAAATGCTTTGTTGGTTCCTCTATGACTGGTTCATATTTAGAGTGTATATAGTTTCTTCTATATTACCAACAGCTTTACCACTCTACTGAAACCAGCTCTGTGTGGATATGTCTGAGTGTGTATATGTAGGAATACCCCGCGGTCCTTAATGATAAGGTGGAGATTGAGTTTTCCCCAAAGCTTCTGAGATGTGTGTCTCTCTATGTGAAGACATCAGGAAACAGGAAATGTAAAGAGCTTGTATCGCTCTATCTCCCGTACATGCCAGAGTGTATGTGTGTATGTATATGTGCTTTGAAACTGGTGTTGTGTGAAAGAGAGCTAGCTGCTCTGCTTTGTTCAGCATTGTGCACAAGAGGATGAATCCTCAGGGCTCGATTCACAACTGAGACAACAAGGAATTTTTCTGTGGTGTAATAACATGTGTGTGTGTGTGTGTGTGTGTGTGTGTGTGTGTGTGTGTGTGTATGTGTGTAGGTGAATTTAGTCACATAGGCTGTTTTTAGACATTCATGCAGTGAATTAGAGATGGAGAGCAAGAGGAATCAGGCAGGTGTAAAGAGAGGGCATGTGTGTTTGTCACTGGCTGCTGCTTTCATTCCACATGGCCTGTGAACCACTGTCTGATCCTAACCTTGGATTTGGTTCTGATATCAACCTCTACTTGCATGCAAATGAACACATATCATTTTCCAGGAAAATGTGGCAGTTTCCCATCACAAAAACAGAATCTGCAAAAACAGAGGAGGTAAAACAGAAAAGAGGAGCATGGCATGTCAGTGCTATCATCCCAGCAAGGAGCTGAACCAGTCTGCTATTCACTGACAGCGTGGTGCTTCAACAGCCAGACTTGCAGCAGACAAAACCCATTGGTTTTTGTTGGAGGGAGAGTGGGCAGGCAAAAGGCTAGAACATCCCCAGCTGTGGAGTTTCCATATCTAGCAGTCAGTGACAAGGGTTGAAGGTACTTTTTATTTTTCACACACCGTCCTCTGGTGAGGGGCATACATGCATACACACAGGGCAGTGTCACTGATACCCTAACTCCTATCACCTGGTTTGTGGCATATTCCCAATTTCCAGTTTGACGGCTAGCCCCTGGCCCAGAGCACAACTCTGTGAAGGAGGACATCAAACGTGCACATTTTATGTGAAATACCAGGAAGGATTTTACAGCTACATTTACAGTGAGTCATGGTGAAGGTCATTGATTTTAGTGCGATCTGGATTTAGCAATTGACAGTGGATTTATATGGATGTTGTAATCATAGACATTAGTAAAGATGAAAAGAAACATTGTGCTTCAACTTCTGTACCTGGTGTTAGAATTAACTGTACATTAGGCACTTTACTGAACCTTGAATACAGGTTCTCCAAAGGAGGATATAAAACAGTGAGCAAAAATGACACAAGACAGTTTTTGTTTTCCATAATTTTCTCACTTTAAAATGCCTCTTTCCTGCCAGTTGATCCTTACAGTGTAAATACAATCTGCCAGTTGCGTAGTATGTGATGTACTATATATTCATCTATTTTAAGACTAAGTGTTCTTTCTGGCTTTTGACTCCTTACCTGACTCCAAAGGGGAGCTGCACAAGAATTCCTATATACCTAGACTGTCTGTCTGTTTATGCATACATGGCAAATAAAAATCTTGAATTAACTTGAATGTGCCTCATCTCTCTCACTCTCCAGGAGTCTCCATCTGGGCGGAGGAAGGCCTTGGCTACCAGCAGTATCAACATGAAACAGTACGCCAGTCCTATGCCCACACAAACAGATGTCAAACTCAAGTTTAAGCCCCTGTCGAAGAAAGTGGTGTCGGCCACACTGCAGTTCTCCCTCTCCTGTATCTTCCTCCGTGAGGGAAAGGCCACGTAAGTCAACCCGCTTCTGACCATATGCTCAGGTCTGCCATATAGTACAGTCTTACACATGTTGGTGCAGGTAACTGCCGGTCATTTAGATAGAAATGAACCAGGTCTAAACTTCACTTTCAGCAAAGGATAAACTGAATCATGAGAATCTAAAGTTCTTAAAATGAGCTGGTTCATATTTAGGGATGATACTGTATATCAATCTAATGAAGCATAATGTTTGATGATGTTGGCGTTTCTGAGACATGTACTCGGCTCCATGGAATTTGTGAGCCGATTGTGTTATTTTATAAGCAGTACTCTGTTATCCTATATAGTGTTATTTAGTAAGAGTTGGCGAGGTTCTGCTCTTTTCTTTTTCCTAATGCAGTTCACCTTCCTCATGCTCTGTTACACAAGCTCGCATTGTTTGCAGCAGCAGTTCCTTTAGCAGCTGCTGTAAATTGCACTTACAGTGGCAGCTACTAAAGGGAGTCACATCAAAGTTAATTACCCATCAGAAATTTGTTAACCTGTAAGTTAGTCAACAAAACACATGCAGTGGTACACATCAGCCCTAGAGTCCCCAGGTCAAGGTTTTTATTATACTTATAACGGGGTGTAAATAATGTAAAGGGAATTCTAGCTTATTTATATTATTGTAACATCAACTGACTGGCTTCCTTGTCTAATGTAACTTAGCTAATTTAGTATGTGTTAGCTAGGCTAGCACTTTCTTTACTTGTAAAATGGGCTACATTCTGCTATCGCCATTGTTACCACTCACAAGAATTACTCCCCAGCAAAGTTATAGCCTACTTAATGTATTCTATGTGGAGACCAGCCTTATTAATGGTTGTAGCTAACAACCTGAGTTGACAGTACAGACAAATGTCCAATCAGCTGTTTGATTAGCTTGGTGGTATGTCCAATCACACAAACCTTCGTCCGTTTTTATGGCAGGGAAAACCCTGATGTGTAGAAGAATATATACACACGTGCTGTGACTCACCGAGTATTTGCTGCTTTTCGTTCATTCTCTTCGATTCCTCATTGATACTACAACTTTGATTTGAGGACACATGGTCAGTAAGTCTCAGTATTTGCTATTATTCATTCTAATTTGATAGCAGAAACTTTCATTCAAAGACAGTCGCACACACGCGCACACTAAGCAAAAGAAGAGCAGCAAGGCCTTTGTTGTGGTGCTGACGGCGGGTCGATGGCCCGTAACCCTTGTTAACCCTTCACAGAATGATGTCGACCACACACAAACAAACTCCATCACACCAGTTTCAATGAGCCTGTGAGCCTGAGAAACACCAAACACAAAGAACAAAGAGGAGAATACAGTGATTATGATGGAGCCGTGTATCAAGGGACTGAGAGGGGAGTACACAAGGAAACACAAGGGGTAATATAGAAATTGGTGCATGTGTGAATATAGTGGTGGTGGTGCAAAAGAGAAGAGACGGACAGTGGGCAGGGAAAGGGTGATGGAGAAGAGGCTGATCAGGGAAAACAAAACAAAAGAAGTAGAGACAGAAAGAGAAGCTATCATAATCCTTCTGTGTCATCTAGTGGGTTAAATTCTTCCATTTCCTAGTAGATGCTCTGAAAACACAGTGTTGATGCATTTTTATTTGTTCATTCAGCCATTTCCTTTTTTCCACTCTTTGGTATTTAATCTATTTAAGTTGTATTATCTCAAATATGTATTGGTCTTTCTGGTTTAGCCTTTTCCAAGTAGACCTGTTCATCATTATTCATGTATTATGTGTATGTTTCATCCGTTCTGAGTGTGGTTGCTACCTACAAACGTGTGTGCATTTTATGGTCCAGAGATGAAGATATGCAGAGCCTGGCCAGCCTGATGAGCATGAAGCAGGCAGACATCGGCAACCTGGACGACTTTGAGGAGGAGAATGAGGAGGATGAGGAGAACAGGGTTAACCAAGAGGAGAAGGCTGCCAAGATCACAGGTGACAACTGACTCAAAGAATGTTTTTCTTTGACAGGTGACAGATGTATGGTTTTGTCTGACCAGAGATGCACCAGCTGAAGTGACTGCTTATCAGGAATCAGTTGTTGGGTATCATGCTGTAGCAGTAGTGTGGTTACTACTGGTCAGCAGCCACTCTTTTCAGTGAACACTGTGCTGTCAGCCACAGCAGTACTAACACAGCTAGCTACAAACTCATCTGACAGTAACAGTGCTGAAAATGTCCTGAGCTTCATCTGGAGGTTAAAATCTCTCCAGCCCTCCTCAGTAACCACCCACACCAGAATAATCCAGACCCAGGCTTCATGTGGGGCACTGACTTTGCTTCTTAATTTTTTTTTCTCTTACTTTTTGCATCTGTGCGTGTGCGCATGTGCTTGTATAACTGTGAAGGAGTGAGAATCTAGTTTTACCACTTGTTCATTGCTTTCTCCTCCCTGTGTTGGTGGACTGGTAGAGTGATGGTGACTTGTCGCTTCCCATATATACATGTTGAGGATTCATTCTATGATCCAATGTATTGGTCCCGCTGCTTCCTGCTTTGCTTAATCCAATTTTTCAAAGCACCATCTATTCATGTTAAGCTTCATGCTTTGTCTCCTTTCTTTTCTTTTCCCTGGTCTTGGTCTCATTTATATGTATGTGCATTGAGTGCCTACAGCGATGCTTCAAGGCCTGGCCAAGCTGCCAAATCTCCTTACTACAACATTCCCCTTACCTAGACTAACCAGTGCATACCCTGCAAAACACATGTTCTCTTTTTATTTTTATATACAGTATGTAACTAATAAAAAGAGAATGTTTGACTCCTAAAAGGATGTTATTTGTGTGCATTTGTGTATGTATTTATTTGTCAGTTGTTTGTGTTACAGTGAGTGAATGAGTACCACATACCAAGGTAACCATATAATGACCTTAACTTTGAAAGCTCTTCAAATCAATGTAATGTTACTTGTGTGCCTGCACATAGTATAAAATTGTTCAGCTTTGCAAGAGCTCAAGTTGGCCGTTGTTACAGAGCAGTATGATATGCAGCATTACAGCATTTAAATACCCGTCCCTGTACATGCAGATATTTAATTATGTATTTGTACACATAATGTCAACCAGACATGATTTTCTCAGCTAGTTAGCAATAATACTGAAAACATAAACAAAGGTCTATACTCTGAAATGTATGCAACTTCTTCAAGACTCCTATATCTGTGTGCAGATAAATGGAGTGTGTGTGTGCCATTATATTACTTGCTTTATGGGGACCAAAACCTGTTAACACATTGTGGGGACTCAGCCAAATCACTGAATTATAGGGTGCCAACATGGTTTAAGGTTAGAGTGAGATTAGGTGTTAGGTTAGGGTTAGGCAAGTACTGGTTATGGTTAAGGTTTGGATAAGTCTACAGGAAATGAATAAGTCAATGTAAAGTCTCCACAAGGAATGAAAGCACAGTGTGCGTGTGTGTGGATATTCTTAATGGGGTGTGTTATTTTGCCTTGTTCACTGCTGTTCTTCCTTCCTCCCTTCCTGTATGGCCCTGTCATTTACAGAAATAGTAAACCAGTTGAATGCCCTCAGCTGCTTACATGGGGATGATGATGATGATGGTGGTGTCCTTAAGCGAGCACGCAAAGCAACCGCTAAGCCTGCCGCTTCCTCCCAAGGTCTTTTTTTCGCCTTTCTTTCCCCCTTTTCATCTTGTGTTCCTGACCCTTTCATTGTCTTGTGAACATTGTCACCTTTTCCCTACCATTCACTACCACAATTACTTTCTGTGTATTTATTTTTTTAACCCCTCCTTTTCCATCTTTTGTTTCTGTCTCTTTGCCCCCCCCACCCATCTCGCTGTCTTTGACGTTGGTATTAAGATTGAATTTTGGTCATGTGGGCTTGACAGTTTATCTTGGTCCATGTGGTGATGTGCTGTACAAGGTGTGGTGAATGCTTCAGTTGGTGTTTGTCTTTTTGGTTCCTATTCTTTGTTTTTGACAGTATGAGCTTCTCTTTTCATTTACTGCAATTGGTAGTGAACCAAGGAGATCTTCTTGTACATTAAAGCATCTTTTAAAGAAGACAAAGGTTCTCTGTTTTGTAATGAAGTATATTTGTTTTTTGTTGACAAGTGAGTTTGGATCATCCTAAGTTAGCTGCAGTTGTAGAGCAACAGTTTTCGTTCTTGCTGCAAAGAATAAACTACAGGGTTTCAGTGGCAAGTTTGTCATCAGCAGTTTAGAGTTAGCTACTCAGATGAATAATGCTGATCACTGCATACTTCTGGCTTTCTGTAATACAAGACAATCCCAAAACTTAATTTAGGACCATCACATTTTACTCAAAGGTTTTCCACTACAGACCACAATAGTGAACAGTCACAAACCATGCTACATGTTGTGACACACCAATGCAAAGGCACATGTGTGCACTTGTTATGGATAAAAATGGGTCATGAATGTTGTCAGTAAGAAGCAAGGAGAAGTGCTGCACCTCTTATCAGCTACCGCCTCTTCACATTGCCACACTGTAGACCAAGTAACACGCACTCACATACACACAGCACTTTGACTCTTTGCTCAGTTTCTCACACAGAGCTCAGCAGCACTTCTTGGCATCGACCTCACATACATTTACACTCTTTTCAAACGGACCCACACCCTGGCAGCATGGGACTGGGCTACACTGAGACTGATGAAGATAAAGTGGACAAGACTAGCTTCTTCAGCCAGGATCTCCATAGCAACTCCCTGCTGCCTTCACGGTCTCCCACAGGGTAACCCTCCATACCTCAAGAATGTTCCCAGAATGCCACTGTTACATGCATGGAACTGGGTTGAGGTGAGAGAGAGGCACAGAGAAGTTTAGGCAGCACTCTCCAACAAGAGGGGTTACCTAAGACCGGATAGTCTTTATGCTTGTGGTTCACTCCAAAGTGCAGATTTTGGTATAGTTCTAAATGTTTGTGTTCATTTAATTTTGGAAAACGTTTTGTTATGTAGTTGTTCCTTTTGACTCGGTCACTCTTCATTGTTGCTTGTTTAAATGACTTTTTGTTGGACTCTGTGGCAACAGAGCTGATCAACAAGCTGAACTTCCTGGAAGACAAGGATCAGGAAACGCCTCCCACCATGAACACCAATCCCTTTGATGAGCCTGATGGCGACCTTCATTCTAACCACCTCAACCCATTTGGTGATCCTGATGTGGAAGGTATGTTCAATTCTGTAAGCATGTGATGAAAATATATTAAATCCACTTTTATTGTGATGGATGGATATTGCCAGTAATTTAGGCTTTAGTCCTATTGTCCAGTAATGTTGTTGCAATAAAGGTTTAGGTTTATTTTGGGGGTGTTAGTGAAGTTACAACCAGTGTAAGTTTAAGTTTTGGATGTGCACATGCTGTGAGTGTGTAATCATATGTAGCTATAGCCAGTTGACTTCAGTGCTTTCAGTCCATTTTTGTCTGACTGAGTGTATTAGGATGGATCCTTTGTTTTTAAGGGACATGCTCCTGCACACATACAGTAATGTTCCACTATGTTCTTTGCTTAACTTGTCTTTAATCTGAACCTTAATCTGAATTTTTGCTTTCTTGAGCACACGTGTTGTATATTCATACACCTTTCTTGTGTGGCATCCTAATCTTGTTAAAACATTATTTAAACTTTACATATCCATGTGTGTCTATTACCAGTTTCCGTGGTCCTGAACACAAAAAGTGTGTATTTTGGTGTTTTGTTGTTAGATTTAGTTGTCTGATTGTTAGATTAAACAAACCTGGGCCAGGTTAGAACTATAATACAACTATGATATTCAGGCACTACCATGTGCCTGAAAATGCAAGTCGAGTGAACTAATGTAAGCCAAAAAAAGGAATGTTGGCATCTACCCACAGGTTGCCTTATACCTCAGCTATTACTGTATAAGGTGATTTAAAAAAGAATGACAATGATACAGACAGTTAAGTCTGTAATGCTGAGTTGGTTACCAGGACTAAAGTCACACTGAGTTTGACCCCTCTGTGATGCTAAGGTCTATAACCAGGTGGGGTGACAATATATCAGTGTTTTTGTCAAACAAAGAAACTGGGTGCAAGTGACTGTGTTTTACAAATATAGTATGTGTTGTATATGCAGTCAGTCCTCTACTCTCTCAAACAGAGCCCCCTGCTCAGCTGTTCTTAAGGCAGCAAGAAGGTGATGATTCCTTCTATGACCACGACTCCTCCAATCCGTTCAATGGGCCGGATGAACCAGAGGCACATACACCCCCGGGGAACCCCTTTGAGGAACCGGACCAGGACATGGACACCCAGCTAGGCCCAGAACCCCCCAAGCCGAGGCCGAGGAAAGGTGTACGGCCAGTTGACATGAGCAAGTACTTGTACGCCGACACCTCTCACAACGAGGAGGAGGAGCTTGATGAGTAAGGGTTTATTTCTTCATCTTTTGATATTTCAAATGGTTACCACAGGAAACCGGGAACCCTGACCTGGGAAAAGATCATGACTGAGTGCCTGGCTGCTGACAGGTTGATATTGTGGAGGTATGATATTTACAGATGGCAACAACAGGCTTGTTTGACGAAGCAGTAATTTGAAAAGATTAGGTTTAGATGTCAGTGTATCATTAAGTAAAGAGTGGGCACCTTGCAAGCTTTGCTCTGTTGCTTTTACCACTTTAATTTGCATTAGTTTAACGTTCTCTCATTTTTGGTGCAGCATAAGAACAGAAGAAGCCCATTTCTTTTTGTATTTACTGACATTAGCCTTTTATGTACATCAGAGTAGCAAAGTCCACATTGTATTATTTGCTAGAGGGAGTCGGATAAACACACTTGCTTAAACA
Source organism: Monopterus albus (assembly GCF_001952655.1). Classification (NCBI taxonomy): domain Eukaryota; kingdom Metazoa; phylum Chordata; class Actinopteri; order Synbranchiformes; family Synbranchidae; genus Monopterus; species Monopterus albus. The sequence goes on along the minus strand of NW_018127932.1, from coordinate 3,371,262 downwards.
GTTGAGCAACTCAGTTGCTCTGTCTGTGAGCCCTATGGGAGGATCCAGACTGCCTAATTTGGTAGCTGTTGGCAGGCCAAGTCCTGTAAGACCCCTCCTTACAGAGGAGTACTTGTGGCCCTGCATAAGGGCAGAGTGATGAGGCAGCTCTTTCAACGGAAACAAGGGCCCTGTTGTTTTACTGCATTCTTTAAGCTTGTCTCCCTCCTTCCCCTCCTCTGTCATTCCTTTCCTCCCTCATGTTAACTTGTTGCCGCATACTTTTCCTCCTTGCTATTCTCTTTAGCTTCCTCCCCAGACTGTTCATTTTTATTTCACCTCCCTCTTCTTTCATTGGGCTGTTCATTACTTTCTTCCTTCTTCCTCTCTTTTGTTTTCTCATCCATCACTTCAGTGTATCAAGGCTGGCAGTTTAGTTCAGTGAGGAATTCTCTTTTCCTTTATAAATAATACTATTCATTGAATAGTACACTACCACGTGACACACTGCATGTACAGTATGACTCCTATCCAAAAAACTTAACTGATGTTGGCCGAGGTGTGGAGTAAACAAACGCTGCACTCAGAGGGAGCACATCTTTACTACCTCAGCAAATTTTCACGGTCACATTTCTTCATTGACTAAGAGTAGGAAGAGTTTCTTACTGTGAGGATCCTTTTGTTGTTCTCCTCAGAGCAGAATGTTTTCACTGACTGTGTGTGACCTCTGCAGAGAAGTGGCCATGCCTGAATTGTATATGTAAATTCATAGGTTTTGGCTGTTGAGTGAAGCTGTCACACAAAGTAGTCGTATGTTTTAGTCCTCTGCTTTCTAAAGACAGACAGGTTATTGACTGGCATGTTTTTTTTTTTTTTTTGCTCTGTCTCATACACCAGGAGCAGTCTGCAGAATAAAAAGTTCAAGAGGGCAACACAGTGTTTTGACTGCAGCCCTTTCACGTCTTTTAGCTGGTGCCAGTCTGTTAAAGCTGCTTTATCAGCCTGCCTGCCTTTCTTTTCTTCGCTTCCCTTCTTTTTTTCCCCCGTCTCTATCGCTCTGCGGCCAGATAGACACCGAGTAGCTCTAACCTTCTCTTTCAGACATACCTAGTCAGTCAGGTTTTTTTCTTTGTCACACTCACGGTGACCCCCACCCTCTCCATCCAATTCTCTTGTTTGTTTGGGATTGCTTGTTGCATGTTGAGTGAATGTCTCAAGGCCATGCCCCTGCTTTCAGTGCCACAAGCATGTGTGTATATTGATAACACACTGACATGTGCAAAAGAGCGCCACTGTGTGTGTGTTTCAATGCATGTTTGCATGCGCGCCTGTGTGTATGCCTTCCTGCTCCTCTCTGTCTGTCTGTCTGTCAGTAGTCCACTGTGGGCAGTAAGGATATGAGGTCATGCAGACCTGACCTCAGTGCACCTGCATCTTCTATTACCTTACTATTTGTGTCTGTTGTTCATTGTATTGCACCAAACTCTCCATTTACCATGTAGGAATATCCTCATATTTAATTAAATAATGGGCAGTTGGAACACTGATAATCCTGAGAATTCATGGCGAGATGTTTTTTGCTGTTTGTTGTGCTCTCTTTTCTTATATATTGTATATATACTGTGGCTGAATTGTATTGCTACAGTAGTTTTGTGTCTTTATGGTTTTTGTTTGCATAGAAACCTCTACACTAATTTTATTATTTATTGCAGTGTTGACAGTTCTGGATTGGTGACCTGTTTAAAACATTGTTGGTTGTCTTTGAGTCACATGGTCGTATCATTATAACCAGAATTCAAAAGAAAATTTCCAATCTTTCTGACATGACATCTATTTATCTCATCTTGCTCTCTTCTGCTGTGTCTCTTCCTTCCATTCTCAGATCCAATCCTTTCTACGAGCCAAGGACATCAAGCCCTGCCCAGCCACCCGCTGGCAGCCCCTCCCTGGATATGGATAGCAGCCAGAAGAGGAGGGCTCCCCCGCCCCCAGGTTTCAGCCCTGGCCCCAGTGCGCCAGCTCCCAAGCCCAGCTCTGGCTTGGCCATGGAGAGAGCCCAGCCGGTCGGGCCCAGCCCGGTGGCAGTAGTCATTGAGAGAGAGTTGGCCTCATCTTCCCCAAAGGTAAACGGGCTTCACTTGAATTTAATAAACAGTGATTTATCCCCATGACATGCACACAGACAAAATAACAAATGCGGTAAATGCTTAAAAAAAAAAACACGGCCTGATAGTCTCAGCAGTGAGTTGCAGTCTGGTGCTTAATGCATACTGGGTTGGGATGCTAGAGGCATTGAGCTTTTTTTTTTTTTACCTATGCACCCCAAGCAGAATTCAAAAATGGAATCCCAAGGAAAAAGTAAAATTTTCATTAAACTCAATCAGAAGAAATGTGCTTTTGTTAAATCAGCCACTGTCTGATAAATGAACAATAAGAAGAAAAGCAGATATGGCCAAGCATCAGATGCTGTTTTTTAGCAGCTGACCTATCTGTATTTATCTGTCTGTACTGTTGTGGTCATTACAAAATATTCTAAACTAAGCCCTAACACTTCCAGTTCTCTGGGAAATAGTTTACTTAGTGTTCTCCACTCTGCCTCATTCTTTGCAGCATGTGTTTGCAGCATTATAAGTGAGTGTGTGTGTGTGTGTGTGTGTGTGTGTGTCTACATCCAGTGGTCCTTACATTAGCTTTTTTCCGCCTGCACAATCCCATCTTCTGCTGCATTCTTTATGCTCATGAAACTCCCTAGCTCCTCATTTGAATATAGGTATTTGTTTATTGGGGTGTTTTCATATGTTTATTTATTTATTTAAATTAGGTAAATCATGGCTGGGTCTAATTAAATGGCTGATGGTCACACACACTCACAGCAGGAGTCAGACCACTGGTGGGGAATGATTGGCTGGGGGTGTGGGGTTGGGTGGGGGTTAAAAGTGTCTGTGTGTATGTGTAGGGGCTCAATGAGCCTATGTGGGGCTTAAACACAGGGGGCTTAACTGCAGCAGAGTGATCACAAGGGGGTGTTGACCCCCTTTGAACACACACACCAACACATGCAAGCACACTCTGTACAGTTACTTAGAAGACACACACAGGTCCTTCCTCCCCATGCAGTTGGCTAGCTGACTGTTTTAGTGTAGCTGGGCGGTGATGCTGGCCGTCCATGTAATTATGGCACAGTGCCTTTATCACCCAGCTGCAGTTGCCTGTGACCGTGGGTGAGGGGGCCTAAACCACTTTAATTACCCAAAGCCAGTGACCTGTGGTGGGCCACACTTCACCAAGAGATGCCCCTGCCTCTAAGGCTTGGGGTGAGGGAGGGATGCAGAGAATGAGTTGTGGGTGAGGGTAGAAGGGGGTGGGTGCAGTGAAAGGGAGTAGGTGGAAGATGGTAAAGGGTAGAGGAAAGGGAATGGTAGGAAGAGAGTTGGATGTTTACAGTAAACAGTGACAGGCCTACAGTGTTTGTGACATATACAGCTAGCGTGAATAGGTTTCTCTTTCTTATTCACACACACACACGTCAACTGTGTAGGCTGCACGATGACCTTTGAATGTATGACGTCAGAGAGGATTAAGGGGACACATTCCCACTATGAGAAGTCAAGACAAAACTGACACATGATCACACTGGACGTGTACTGAATGTAGATGCTTGTTTGTGCTCACAGGCCCGGATGTATCTGTTTCTAATACGCCGGAGGCTTCAGTGAATATGTACTGGAGCAGTTATAACCTTCCCCAAAAACAAAGCTAACTTATCCCATTTGTATTTATTCCTACTAGCTATTCATATGAGCAGTTGGTGTGTAGGACCAAGATAAACACACACTAACAACTAGGTCTAATCTCGTATTGTAAATAGAAATTGATATAGTGAAAGCCGCTGTTCTCAGATATATGCTTAGAACCTGCCCCGGAGGGTATGGAAAGTCTCATACACATTGTGTTAAATGAAATCTTGTTTTTGCTAACCAAAAGAGATGAACATGTATGCTTCTTTACATTTTACACATTTATTCAGTGCAAAGGAAGCATTAAGTGCAGCAGACAAGCATACTTTAACAGTTTGGTCACGATAGGTAACAGTCCAGGAGTCTGAGAGAAATTATGTCAGCCACTAAAGTACATATTGTCATGTATGAAATACCTGGGCAGACTTGATATTAAACTTTGTCTTAGATGTAGTTTTACCCCCCTCATCATTGCATTTAAACTACCCACTTCAATTCTACCATGTGGAAAATTGGAACGCCTACAGGACATATGGTTTTTGCCCAATTACTCTGTGCACAGCTATTACACATATGGGTTGGATTCACATTAAGCTCTAACAACTCTGGATTTTGGGCACTTTGCACAGTTTCAGCAACAGCATTATATGAACAGGGTGAAACTGCAACACAGAATAATTCAAATATTGAAATGTGGGTTACCAGTTGTTGGGGGTTTCGTGTTGAAACCATGCAGGTGGACCTGTGAGGCCAGTTGTAAGCAAATGTACATTTGGCGTGCAGGTTGGTGGATAGAGATGCCAGTGTAGATGTACGTCCTGCAGTATCTATGGAGGTTCCAAAATATTTTGTTGTCTTAATCCATGATGCCTTGTGGTCCTTACAAAAGCCAGCAGGTATTGGAGAGCACATACACTTAATGCCTGAGGTGCTTGTCTACCCGTTTCTTCTGTGCTCCCACAATAGGAGATGACAATAAATTTGAGTGTGAGCTCATATATATCCTGATGTTTCAGACAGTAGTGTGTTCCTTTATCTGTTGTCACCACCAAGCATTCATAAACACCACTTTCACCTTTGAATATACATGGGCATATATGCTACTTGAGTTTATTTTTGTTAGTGTGAAGATTTGTTTCCAAGTTGGTGAAAGTAGCTCTGCAGCATCACATTAGATGCTTCATGTCTCCCATGCCAGTGCGTCTGTTTGAGGGATATAGATTCTCATAGACATCAAGTTTAAGTTTAGCATCTGTGAGGGAGCTGGAAGGATGGAAACATCTGTGGGATTAATTTAAATGAACAGAGGAAGTTCCTGTTGGGCGGGTTGTGAGCTTTGTCTGATCTGATTCAGTCCATCTCTTTTCCGTGGGGCTGATTTCACCCCTCCCAGTAATTCAGTGATCCCCTGCTCCCCCTTTTGTTTCATCTCCGTCTCTATTCCAAAGTCAGACCACTCTACACTTAGATGCTCTGATCTTTGGATTTTCATCACATTTCCGCTTCATGAATTATTTGCCTTATTTTCATATAAAGAAAAGTTTGAAGCGGGCATATTTCTGTGGGTAAAAGTTTGAGCAAAGAAGTTCTATATTATTTTAATATTTACACCAAGGATCTTAGAGTAAGGCGCTTTATCTTCAAGTTGCTGGCACTTCATGGATTATGTGTCATCGAACTATTGTTGGCTTCTTTTAAATGGAGTTAAACAGAAAAACAGTCAAATATATTTTAGGTTACTTATTACATATTTCAGCTTTCTGGCCTGTGTGTTTTTGGAAATTCTCCTGTGTCTATTGTGTAGTCTTTGTTAATACAACCTCACTGCACCTGCTTCTTTCTGTACAAAGTAGAATTTGAAAAAGGTAGAAATTACTGTCTGAACCATAATCTGACATGGTGGCTTTACCACTTTTCCCTCTATCGCCCCTCTTTTTTTGTACACTCATTCTTTCCAGAGGTGAGAAAGTGAACCAACACCAGAGGTATGTTTAGTTTTTCCCCTTCAGTTGAAGGACTTGTGTGATTACTTTTGTTAATCAAAGGGTTCAAATTAAATGGAGTTTTGTGGGTTGTGAGAGTTCCTGGCAGAGGCCAGAGCTCTCTGTCTCTAAGACTTTTCACAGCCCCCCCTTCATCCTGACTACCTCCAAATTGAAATTAGAATAAATTAACATTATTTAATTGAGTTTGCAGAAGGCTGCGATATTTCTTAATTAGCTTTCACCGGGGTCGGTGGCAGGAGAGGACCACGTCCACACTGTGAAGTCTTACTGAGGTTACCGTGACTATTGAGAGACGTTTTTGGAGGACAGAGTGAGCCCCAGAGACAGGCACCGTCATCTCATCTTCTGATTTTTGCCCATTTCAAGGTCTCTTGTCTTATTATCATTATATCCAGGCCATACTTGTATCAGCTTCTCTGATAGGTTTCTCTCCCCAGTGATTCCAGTGTGATTTGTATAGATACCATATATTGCTGGGTTAACAAAAAGGCTCAGAAGAGCGTTGTTTCCCCTAAATTTTGGAACTTGCCAGGGAAATGGTTATAGCGGTTCATTTCTGAGGCCAAGGCATCGAAACCTTAGCGAGTTCCCTTTGATTACCTTGGCCTTTCCATAAGCAATGTAATATTAGGAGAATAATCCTTGAGAGGAGGACTGTGTTAGTACCTCTCAATGTCTGCTTTTTCCCAGTGTGGACCCCTCCCCACTTCTTATTTGTGGTCTCTGAGTTGCATGTCATTGGATCTTGTGGGACAGAGGAGACCCAGTTTCTTCTCTTGTGCAGTCTAGGGCTGATCATTGGGCTTCCTGTTGTTATTTCGTGCTGCAGGGCATCACTGTCATCAAGCCAGGCAGAAAGGTATAAGACATACTGACTAAAAGAGCAGCGTTTTAAATGACTGACTGAACAGTCTCAACTGCTTGAGTCTGGTCTTACAAGTTAAAAAAAAGTTTGGGGGAATGTTTAGAAATAGAAATGTTCTGTTAAGTTGTGTAAGGGTCACCTTTAGGTTTGCCTGTTCTGTGGATAAAGATACTTCTATAAATCTTTTAATCAGCTAACTTTAGAATCTAGTGAAAACCATGTTTTACAAATATACTAATATAAGAATCTTGCCCTAATGCACAGTTTTGGTCCTGAAGTCTCACAGAGGAAAAAACATTGATATATTTAGTGATTTTAAGTCAATAACTAAAAATCTAATGCTAATATGTGTTCAGAGACTATTCAGAATTCAATTTTATCCATGGTTGCCATGAAATGACGTGTGTGTTGTGTGTACTAATGTACAACACAGTGTTGTGAGGGATATATTTTGATCCATTTATTGTAATGCGGCTATCTTTTTTCCACCTCTTCCTCTGTTGGGTGCATGTCGAGTTCACAAGTTAAGCACTGCAAAGCGCTCACTCTCTTCAATACCCACGCCGACTGGTGTAAAAGGGCCTTCCGCAAAGCGCTGCTTGTAATCTGCCTTTGGTAAGTCCTCCTTAGTTTTATCTGCCAAGGATTACCTCACAAGCTGCAAGCAGGAGCGAACGAGAGAAATGCAGAGCAAGAGAGAAATGAAAAGCAAGTCAAACAGAAAACGATGAAGATGGAACAAAATGAAAACAAATCGCTGTGTAATCTCTGAAAGAGAGGGACTTGCTTTAGAGCTGAAGGGAAGTATCCCTTGCCACTCATTTAGAGAGGGAATTGACTAATCCCTCCATGATTGATGTCTTCTATGAGAGGCTCTATAGCAGACTAATAGGACTTATGAGGATGACCAGAAAGTCCTTTGTGTGTACATACCAGTGTGTGTGTGTGTGTGTGTGTGTGTGTGAATGAACCAAACCTTTTTGTCTTGTGTGTCCCTCTGTCCAGTGGCCATAGAGACCAGAGGTTTGAATGACATAGTGGCTGAAGAAGGGGTAACTTTATCTTAATCTGGTCTTAACTGCCCCGGTCCTCCAGGTGTGTGTGGGCCTAAACCCAGAAGGATCCAGGGTTTTGGGGTAAGGTTTAAGGAGGCTTGACATGCAGAGGTAGACGTCCATGCACTTGAAAACTGCCTGGACCTCCAGAAGGCCCAAGACCCCCCACACATTCTTGAAAACTGCGCTCACTTAGTCATGCCATACCTTTCTCCCGGCATCCTTAAGTGTCTTGTGCTACATTTTAATTGAATTAAACCAACCATTCTCCATAATTTAAAAAGGGCCTTAGAAGTACCTTATGAATTAGTTTGAGTGATTTGTCTTTCAAATTGCACGAGTTTAAACATGTGTGTGTGTGTGTGTACGTGCAGGCTCATGCATGTGCACTCCTGTGTCTGTATTTGAGGAAAGGAGAACGAGTGCAGAAATGATAAGGCTTTAATTGCTTCTTTATAAAGTCCTCCAGCAGCCCCCCTCTTTTGGACTCTTATGGTATGCAGGTGTGTGCTCTTATGTGCTATAGGAAATACTAAGTGGCGTTTTCAGAGCTTAACTCGTAGATCACTGAGTGGGATCATTCCCTCAGCTTTTATTTGTGCACTTTCACAGCAGCTCACTTGACCTCGACCAGATGTGATCATGCAGTCCTGTTTTGATCTTAATGCAGTCAGAACATAAGTTTATACTGTATGCTAAGAAGGTGTGCACACTCAGAAATTAAATAGAATTGTGCACACTCAACATTGTTTTTGTTTTGGTTGGATTCTGTGTTTCAATGCAGCATTTTTGACAAAATATTATTACAATATGTCTTCATTTGATCAGTTCCTTCTGGAGCAGTTCTAACACCTTGGTAGTACAAACCTTGGCTTTCTGTACACTGGGATTGTAACGTTACCTTTTCAAATGATGGGAAAGGTTTCAGCACAGGTAAACCGCAGATTTTACAAAAGATATCGCTTTAGAAATGCTAGCCAATTCTAAAGCACAAATGTCATGTGACCTTTGTTTGCCACCGTTTCATCATCCTGACTATCCTCTTGTTGTTTGCGTCAAGTCAGGAGCTCCAGCACCACTCGCGGTCACATATGTTGATGATAATGTGAGAGCATTCGGGTACCCTTTTCTGCTCAGTGTTAGTTTAAAGTATCAGTCATACACCAGGAACTGTTACCGGAACTGTTGTTCATTCACAGTCACATTGTTTCCCTTCTTTTTACTTTCTTTACTGATACCTCCTACATTTTCTGGTTGCTGTTGCTTTTAGTCCTCCCTCTTTTTTGCTGCTTCTGTGTAGCATTTCCCCCACCACACCTTCCCTCCATGTATGTATGTGTGTTGATTCATGTACGTATATTCTGATCAGGTGTCAAAGGGGTGACTTTGTAATTATGTTCATTTTAATTGGCTGTGCTATCACCCTTCTCATCACTTTGGAGCCAACACTGGACTGGACAATGGTAGGGATGGGGTGAGCAAATGCTGTGTCAAGACCCCCACCCCCACCCACACCCCATCTCATACGCACACAATCCTTACCCGCAGAACATAATTCTTAAAGTGGCCTCCTTAATGAGTTTTTCATGGCCAGGCTTAGATTAATTGATAAATGTGATGTTATCAGCACAGCTGATCCCTGAATCCATTGCACCACTAATTTGTTTGTTGAAGATGGCAGTTAAAGGAGATAATTACAGTATAGATTTATAAGATGCTTCCCTACCCCCGTCCTTTTGCAAAGCTTATTTCTTTGAGGAGGAAGAGTGATGAGATGGGCGGCTACTAGATTCTTTACAATCTAGCTTTTAAAATATAGGCTACATATTATAGCTCCATAGTCATGATTTTAATGCAGCATATAAGTCACATGAGATTTACTGTTGATCAAAGCGCCATCATAAGTAGCGAACACAGCAAGTTCAGCTATGTTTAAAGTTGAAAATATTAATTTACCTTCTGACAACACCGGGGAGCACGCCTGCAGTCGAGCTGATGGTCACCGGTTCGGGTGCAGGCATTTCACTGAATAGACATGTACAAATTTGCACTTGCACTGGTTATTTCTGTGTATCATGAATGCAAGTTAGTGTGCCTGACTCTCTGAGGCTTGCACTGATAGTGTTGCCATAAAAAAGTGGCTGGAGAAAGAGACAAAGACAAGGACATACTTTGAACTAGTGACATGTTGTAATAGATGAGGAGGAGGAGGGACTGACCCAGGAGGAGGAGGGACTGACCCAGAAGGAGTTTGTAGTCTCTCCTGCTGTACTTGTTTTTCCCATAGTAAGGAAAGAAGTCAGGAAAAGCTGCATGTTTTTTCTGCTTGTATGCCATCGACTCCCACCACGCATCGCCATCACCGCACACACAGATGCACACCCTCAGTCCCACACCTACCTACCCTGCATGTTGTTGTTGTTTTTTCCCCCAGCCAAAGCTAATTTGCAGAAGCGCACGTGTGGGTGATACTACTGCTGTTTCCATGACAAGCTAAAGCCAGTGCTTACAACGCATTATGCCCCTGCGTTACACGTTAAGCGAGTGAGCGAGCAGGCGGGTGGGCACACTGCAAGCTGGCACCGCCACTCCTTTGTCTGCTGCCTCCTCCAAACTTTATTTCATCATGTTTTTCTGGGGTTTTTTTGCAGTGAATGGCTTTTATTTCAGTTTCAAAGCCTAGCCTGTCCTCTCCTGTTTCTCTTTTTTCTGCTGCTTTGTACGGTTACGCCTTTGGAGCAGAATAGGCCTTGGAAGCAAAACGGTCCTGGAAAAGGAAATCGTGTTTCCTGATTTTTGCATTTTACATTTCAGTAGCCAACTGCCGAAAGGCCTCTCTGTCTTGGCCTGCAGGTTCACTGCTAGATATCTGCTTCTGAGGTTCTAGCAACCCCCCGCATCACAATCTCTATCATAATGAATATATTTACATATTTTCCTGCTTTGGCATTACACCAAGTTGTGGCATAAAGATGTGTTAAAAATGTGGATCAAACAGTTAAATGTAGCTTAGAAGGCTAGGTGGCATAGCAGCTGAATGCCTTGCTCTGGAATTACAGGTTCTTCCTCACTGGAAGCTCTCTCCACCTGCTCACACACATAAAACAAAACCTGACTTAACTTAGAAGTGACTTCATGCACAGTCACACATACACGCCACACTTTGTCTCTCAGCTGCTTCAGAACGAGCCCCTCCTCTGTGTGATTACAACAGTAATGCGATATTTCCTTTGTATGTTAATGTGTATTATTTTTCACGCTACATTCTCTCTCCTCTCCTGTTCCCGCCTTTTGTCCTCCCCCAGTTCCCTATTGTTCCATCCACTGCACGTCCCTATTTACATAATTGAACTTTTTATTGGACTTTGCTCTCTCTCTACTCTCATGCAGGCAGCGTTTCAAATCTGAAGCACAATTTCATGGGAAAGATGACGCAAGGTGTTCCTTCTTTGTTTGCTCCATCTTTTTCTAATGTGAACATAGACTGGACATAGATTAAACTAATTGCTTGTTTTGATTGAAAGTCCAGGCTGAGCACATTGGTAGCCAGCCAATCAGATGTGAGCTTTCAGTAGCAGGATGGACAGGCCACTGAAGTGTTGTAGCGTGTATCCTCTTAATGTGAACAGGTATTAATGTTGTGCACGTGTGTGTGTGTGTGTGTGTACATCTTGGATAAGAGCTGTATGTCACTACTGTGTGGTTGTCTACCTTTTGTAAACACTGTTTTTCCATTGAGTGTGACTGAAAGTTTGCTCCTGTGCTGTGTCCACTGTGTCTGTATCACAGCAGTCTGTGAGTTTATATGCACCTCACAATGTCTGTGTGTGTGCGTGGATTTTTTTTTTTGGCCGTAGGCTTCTTGAGCGGATTACAAGTTTTAAAGAGTAGGAGATTCAACACCTCCTCAAATCTGACACTGTCTGACACTGCTTTGAAGCTATGAAAGTGAGATTGGAAAGACATGGAAGCTCTTTTCTCTCCACAGAGTCATGGGTTTATGTCATTGGTTTGAAGCCAGTTAGGTTTCCATTGAAGCGTTGTGCCCCAGAGTGAAAGACAAAGCTGCCACTTAAAGTGTTTGACTTGTATCTTTTTTATGACTCTCAAAGGCCACTTTTAATGGCCTCCATATTTTTTGTTATGTAATTGTGTCTAATGGTATGTGACATCATTTATTTATGTCCATCTGCATTTGGGGCAGCTAGATAAGCTGCGGTTGTCTGCACTGCTAATGTGCCTCCGAGCCATGGTTGTGAGTGCTGCTCAGCTGCTGATTTTGATCTGAAAATTGTTAAAACTTCTCTGCAGAGATCAGTCGAATAACATTCTTTTAACTTTAAATATTGTGGTTGAAAGCAAGCAAGGCCCCACCTAAAACCTTAGTCCAAAAACAATAAAAAATAATAAATGTTAGCTTTGTAATCCAAATATGTAGGAAAATATTCATCAGTCTTGGCCGTGTGTAATGTTCACGAAGTAGGACTCGCTTTTAGAAGACTGTCAGGAGATGTTTGCCATTTTAAATGACTTCTATACTTGTACAGTACAGTAGATAGTCTTGTATTGCTCAAATTTAAAGGTAACCATTTCCAACCTTACTGCAGATTTGTTCTGTTGCTTAATACCTAAGATCGACTTTTCTAATTTTCCATTACCTATTCCCATGACTCCAGATCTTGAATCACATCCTACCAAAATCACATTCCTGACACCAAAAATCCTCCTCCTGACACCAGCACCAACAGTTACCTGGACGCTTCCATTCCCAGGATTCTTCCTATCTTGTCATTCAGGCATTGTAGTGAGCTTAACCCCCCTTATTTCTCTCACATCCTCTTCCATTTTTTTCTTTCTTTGCCCCGTCGGATGTATGTTGTTGACACTGAGGCATCAGGAATAAATGGAATCTCTTGTCAGTGGCTTGTATTTTTTGCGCAGGCTGTTTAAGGCTATATATAATAGTAGCAGAGCAGCAGGAAGAGGGGAGGTTATGTGCCACTGATAGTAATGAAGGTTGCCTTTTCATTTTTTAATATGGAATGTTTGTGGGCCGAGGCAATGCTCTCTGCTAATCCTACCCTTGAGCTGAGCTAGCTACATGGCTGTGTCAGTGTTACACACACACACACCCACACCCACAACCAGTGACATTCACACAGATAAAAGACAAACACACACAACACATACATGGGCACACCTTCCCTTAGGCAAGACAGCAAGCTGTATGATAAGTTAGGGTGCATTTCTGCTCTGCAAGAAAATTTCACTCCCCCCGTGTTTGTGTCTTAAGGAAATGCAACCAGTTCCTGTAAAAGAAGATATGGTATTCCCTCAAAATTTGATGGATATGAAAGCTTGAGTGCATAGATGTATTTGTGTACCTTTTTATTGGGAAAGAGCATAATGGGACAGCCTGGGCTGCCGATTGAGAAAATTACAGCAGTTTAGTTTGTGATGACTGTGGGATCACTGCTAGTTATGCACTGCCATCGCTGGATGAACACATCGCTCGTAGAAACTGGTTTCTCAGGAAGAAAAGACTTACACCAATGTGCATGTATTTTTGAAATGATAGATTCAACTGGTTTAAGAGGTAGTTAAATACCCAAAGTTGAGTAAATTGACTCTTAGCTAGGTAATTTTCTCAAGACATGACAATCCTTGATTTCTCCTCCACGTGTAATTGATTAAATACAGTAGTTTTTTTTTAACCTTTTTAAAGTGCAAATTATCAATCAAATCAACATTTATCTATATATAATTAAAACAACTAGGGATCAACTAAAGTGCTTTTCACAAGCCAAATAACAATAGAAATAAGATAAAATAAATGTAAAGACAAAAAACACAAGTATAGCACATATTTGTGTTTTTCTGTTTGCCCTGTTTGAATGTGGATGGGTGGGTTGATGCATCCGAGAGAGTGAGACTTAAAATCTGCATCTCCCACCTGCTAACATATGACCCCCCCCCCCCCGTGTTACTATGTCTGTTTGTACTTGTAGGGCTGTGTTTAGTTTTATCCTGTGGTGGTGAGGGTGTTTTGGCCAGTCCACTTTCTAAGACAACTTGCAAGGCCTGTGTCAGGGTTCAGACTTGGTTTTAAGGTTCAGGTTAGAGTGAGGTTTGGATTGTGGTTAGGTGTTAGGGTTGTGGTTAGGCATTTAGTTGTGATGGTTAAGGTTAGGGTAAGGGGCTAAGAAATGCATTGTGTTAGTGAGTGTCCTTTCAAAGACAGAAGCGCGTGTGTGTGTGCTTTTCGCCGGCTAAGGTACGGGGGGTGCACTGCTAGAGTGTGCTGCATGTCTAATTGCTTTAATGGCACCTGGTCTCTAATCCCAGGTAATTAGAGTGCTCAAATTAGACAGCTACTTTCAACTGTCGCTTGAAAAAGCAGAACTGGAAGGCCTGGAGGAAGACCACTCCTCACTGAAACTCCACAGACGTGCACACACTGTTTTTACTGACATGCATAAAATTGGTGGCAAAAGCAGAAGACAACTGGAGAAACAAGATTAGTTCAGTTCACCAGTGAGGCGTGTGTGTGTTCAGTTTGGATACTAACAGATCATTCAGTGATATATTTATGTAAAGTGACAAAATTATTTAATGGGGTTAAAAAAGACGATTCCTTGTTTATACTCTCTGCATTCACATACACTGCTCTCCTTACTTTTTATATTGTCTTTTTATATTGTCTTTTTTTGTTTGAGTAGCACGCACACATTGTTGAGGCTGCCTAAAGCGTGTCTGGAGAAGCTGTGGGGAAAGGCTAAGGCCCTCTTCTTAAGATGAGCCGGAAATGTCAAGTGTCCGCCCCTCGGGCTTGCGCTTCCGTCTTCCTGTACTGAGACTGCCATAGGGGCTGGCATGACTACACGCACACACACTGATACAAAGGTTAGGAGTTGCTATTAGAGATAGCCTCCAGTCTCTTACATCTGTTTTGGCTCCTGTGGCATCTCTGCAGGCTCCAGGATCATGATCAGAGTTTAAAACACAGCAATAGATGACCAAGACTCAAGAGGCATAAGAGAAATCCAGGTTCTTGTTGACTAACTTGCTGTGGTTCCTGTAATACCATTGTTTTCTTTATGCCTGCTGACATTTCAAACAGTCATATTTTAGTGTCATGCATCTACTTGCAACAAATACATCCATATATCAAAGGTTTGGCATCATTACTTTTGTCTTAGGATCAAAATACCACAAAGTAGATGTTGGCTTTATTTTTTTTTCCTGCACAATTTTCTGCAAGTTGTCATATGTTTTGCAAAAGGCTTTGCCATGCTGAGATAATTCTATCCCCAAATTTAAATGATGCACTTGTCCTAAGTTTTGGCTCCTATAACTTCTGTTTTGATTTCCTTTTTCTTGCTGTAGCAGAAGGCCACCAACAGAGGGGGTTGGTTAGCTACCATGAGCCTTGTTACAGTGCTGCAATTCAGGCAGTCATATTGTAGTGAGCTGTGTTTTCTCCAGGCCTTCCCTGTGTCTTTAAGATCAGCAGTTGTAAAGCTAACATCCCTTTTTATTCACTTTAGTAAAGGTTTGACTTTAGCCTTTTTTTTAGCCATCTTGTATTTTATGATGAGTACAATTTAAAACTTTACTTTTCACATTTATAAGCAGTGACATTTTCATCTTATTTTATGTAATGGTATTAAAACCTTTAAAAATCAAATCACACCTGATGAAACTTG
>NW_018127932.1:3334954-3355884 GCF_001952655.1 Monopterus albus | reverse complement strand
TGTAATTAAGAAAATCATCTCTTATTAGTTTTTGTTTTGCATTCAGTAGTAATATATTTGAACATTTTTCAGTCCTTTTGATAACTGACCTCTGAGTTTAAGAGAATTATCTGAGATTTAGCTCATATCAGTTACTCCATAACCAGATTAGTTAACAGTCAGCTGAATAATCAGAATGGCACTGGTTCTGCTGGCTGTCAGAGGAAGACCAGTGTCTCCACGCCACCAAGGATTTGTGGGATATTTGAAGTCGGGGAGAGGAAAGGCTCCTAATGGTGAAAGCTTTCAACCCAGATAAGACTTCAAAGGCGGAGCTACTTATAAGATGTTTACATTATCCACGGTCATACACTGCTTTGTGAGTGGCCCTTCATTATGGTGTGTGTCTGTGTGTGTGCACGCTCGGGCTCATTGTATGTCAGTATGGCATGGTAACGGAAATGGAGGAGGTTGCTAAGTAAAATATTTTTAGAGAAATAATGAAAGGAGCTCAGACTTGGAGGGCAATGTAGGCAATTATAGAAGTAAAACATTTGAAATCCTAAATGTAAATTGAAATATTTTGTCCAGAGGCTGTGTAGGACATGTGAGGTTTTTCTGGTGTCAACGGAAAGTTGCATTACAGTTACTCATTATATATGTTTTATTGTCTTAGAAAATGGAGTGCCTATCCAAAGTGCATTATTCATTTTTAGTATTTCATTATTAATGTTTTTCATTCCTCATAATCTTTAATCACCAAACATCATATATTAAACAGATAGCAACATGTTGCATGAATGTGCTTAAAATGGATAAGATGATAATCAAATAAAACAATTCTTTCTCTTTCCTTTTCCCCTCTTCATACTTTCCCATGTCTGGTTGTCTCCATTTAAACCTGCCCGATTCATCCATCCTCTCTCTGTCTGCAGCCCAGCCCCTTCCCAAGTCCAGTTCTGGGAGGGAAACCCAATGCCAGCCAGTCCCTGCTGGCCTGGTGCCGCGAGGTCACCAAGAACTACCGTGGAGTGAAGATCACAAACTTCACCACCTCCTGGAGGAACGGCCTGGCCTTCTGCGCCCTGCTGCACCACTTCAGACCTGACATCATGTAGGAAGCACACACTCACTCTCAGAGAATGTTTCTCACACAGCATCAGGGCTTAGAAATAAGACCAAGTCAAATTTAGGTGGAAACCAAAATAATGAAGATGTAAAACTTTTAGATCTCAGAAGTCCTTGTGTCCAACATTCCTGTCTGTGTTTGACAGGTGCTTGCCTACTTATGGCATTTTCATATTTTAGTGCAGAGTTGCATGTTTGCCTCAAACACTTTTCTTACTGTTCCTGTGTGTGTGTGTGAGATTCTAAATTGGTGTCCAGTCTGTATGAGATTCAGTTAATATTTAGTATTACATGTGTGTATGTAAGACTCAAAAGTACAACATACAAAAACCTGAATCCTCATCAAGAGACCAGACATGAAGATAATTGATCAAAACCATGCCTTCTGTGTGTGTGTGTGTGTGTGTGTGTGTGTGTGTGTGTGTTTATGCTTGTGCGTCTTTGTGCTCTGGCCTGTTATTTTTACATATTTTCCACTCTATTAGTTCAGTTGATTGTACTGCTATGAAATTGCATGTTACAGTTCTAATGCCATTACATGTGACGCATATTTAAACACACCTCTTTCTCCGCTATCTCTCTCTGTCTCCCATTTTCCCTCTCCTTTTCTCTGTCTGCCTCCGCTCCGACCTTCCCCGCTGTTCTTCCAGAGACTATAAGTCGCTCGGTCCTCAGGATATTAAAGAAAACAACAAAAAGGTAAGAGGCAGCCACTGCTGGGCCCTTCATAGCACTTAGCTCCCTCCCATCCACATCGCCATTTGGCCTTATTTAGAGATCTGCCATTAATCCCTGAATATAGTGTGTATGTACGTATACATGGTTTGAGGCAGGAGGGTGGTAACACTCATGAAGGCAGGCAAATTCGTTTACTCACAATCACATATGCACTACAACCTGAGTGTTATAATGACAGCTTTCCTAAGTCCTTCCCCCTTGCTGAGATGTGTGTGTCCAGAGTGTGACTGAGTCACCTGGCAGAGGTCAGATGGGATCTTAACTCCACAGCCTGCTGGGAGATGACTAACCCACAACTGTTACATGTGTTGATGTTGGTGTGGGTATAATAAAAGAATAATTGTATTGTGTTAAGTTGACCCTTTTGTTTGTACATGTGTTTAAAAGACTGTGGAGGAGAGGACATGCACTTGTTTATTGACATAGATTACCTGTGTCAAGTTGGCATGCTTAGCACTGACTCTTTGGTTTCCTCTTCTCTGCTCACACTCGAGCCTCGACTGAATAACCCAATCCCTTCATAAAACACATAGACACACACCTATTTTCCTCTTTGCTCTGTGTCATCAAAGCGGCACATTCAGCTTGAAGTGCACACTCGCACACATCACTATGTTCCCTCTGTCACACTGGCTCTTTGCACGCACATTCACTTTTTTCTTTACACACTTATGGAACACACAGATGTGCACTGTTGGTTTTTCTCTTTTGCTCTGTTACAACACACACACACATACACACACACACACACATACATTTATATACCTGTCCCCTCTCTGGCCCCGAGGGCTACACAGAATGATATGCGTCGGGTTGCTGCAGCTTGATTTCGTCTTCTCATACACACTCTGGCTGAGCGATAACCTCTGGTGGCCCTGTTAGGCATGAATGCTACCCTGTTGACAATAACCACAGTGTAGGGAGAGGAAGGGACCCAATCCCATATCTGCTAACTGCCCCTCACCCCCTCCACGTACTCAAGTAGCCCTGAAGAAATTGGTTAGATATAAGTAATATGGGAATATGCTGTAGAAGGCGATAGCTGGTGAATAGCCACAGCACTGTACTCAGCGTGCTGTGACCAGCTTCTCCATAGAAATCTGGTGCTGATGTACGTTTGGCCAATCAAGCTGTTCTTTTGCAGCGCACAGAGGAGGCACAAGTACATGTAACCTGTGACTTCCTGCCACTGCTCATGTCGCCCTCAACATTCTGGGCATATATTGTACATATATAAACACCATGGCCCAAGCAAGGTGTTGGCTAGTAAATCTCTGTCTGGTTCTTGTTAAATCTGGACAAGTTGAGTTGTGTATGACCAGAGTTTGAAAATGTCCTTAAATGTTTTCTAAATTTAAGGTCTCAAATCAAGGTCTTAATTTTTTCAGTGTCAAATTGTCTTGCAATACTTTTATGCAATAGGTTAAATGCATTACAAAATTTGTGTAACAAGCCTGTGTTTATCTTGGTTGCTTTATCAAGCACAGCTGGTAAATAAACCGCAAAAAAAAAAAAAAAAAAAACTGCCTGAAAAAAGTGAAAATCATTTATGCACATTTAATACAAACATGCAGCCTCACAGCTTTATAGCATTTCAACAATAGAACAGTATGGTCATTTAATTTGTACAATTTTGCCTATTTCTTCTTGGTGCACTATTTATTGGCCAGCAGCATAGCAGCTTCAGGACCCCAAAGAACAAGCAAGGACAAAAGGACATGAGACAGAAAATGAGAGAAAAAAGAATAAAGAAAGATATTAAATGCTTGTCATCCACAGTGTTGTTTGGAGTTGCTTTATAAGTAGGTATTAGAATGTATAGAATTTATTGAATAGACAGCAGTAATGGAAATGTATAGAAACTATCTCTGCTTTTCATGGCTAGTTGATAAACATGCCCCCCCTCCTCCTTATGTTGCCTATCTGTGACGGGTGATTGCAGTGAGCTCAGACTGTGCTGAATTATGACAGATAAGGACAATCAATATTGGGGGTGGGGAGGAAAAAAGAGAAAGCAGTGAATATTTAGAACATTTACAGCCTTTCACATCATCTCATCAATGGAGATGGGTATGTATGCACCTCAGTGGGTGGCTGTGGGTGTATTCAGACACCTTCTGTTCTTTGAGGAGTTTTCATGTCGAGTGTGCCTGTGTTTGGACTGCTTGCTCCTCTGTTTTGTCACTGTGTTGTTATATATGTGTGTGTATAATGAGGCCAAGGTGAAGTCGTTTGTCGTGGCATCTGATAGTGTAGCACCAAGCACAGGGCTAAAGCGCCCTGAGCACAACCGCAAGGGGTTGGGCTGAGGGGAGGGGGTGTAGATGATTGACAGCGATAGATACCTATCAGTCACTGAGAGGGAGTTTGGTTGGGGGGAGCAGTGGCCTGGGGTAGGGGATGGTGACATTAAGTCCAGACCAAAATCTTTGCCAGCGGAATGATGGAAACTATGAAAACTAGATATTATCCGAAATACATGATACTCATATTGGGCCAAAATAGGTCGGTTGGGTTGGTCAGTATAGTTGGAAAGATTTTCCATAACTGCAGTTTAAAGGATAAATCTGGTGATATACTCAGTATAATTTTTATTAACAGATGAAGAAACCAAAACCAACAGTGATTCTGTTAACAAGTATTGTCTGGTTACCCAAAGGTCAGTGAAGCCTGTTTTTCTGTTCCATAGAGCTCCACTGTTCTCCAGAAATGGTAACGTTAAAAACACAGTATAAGTCACACATTTGCACTTCAGAGTTACTTCTTCACTGTGGTGAATGCGGGACCTGGAGTTTAATATGAATCTGTTTAATATACAGTACTCTGCTGTCAGAAATGTCCAGTAGAGAACCACAACTACAGCTTGAAAATAGTCCTCAACAATCAGCGTTTACTTTTGTTTGAGCAGCATTTGCTAACACCTACAATGACCACGTTCTAGGAATCTCTGTGAACCCTTTTAGAAAGTTAGATTTTTTTCTTACATTGCTGGGTTTGCTCTTTTTGTGGAATTTGTTGACAGTAGCAAAAATGTAGAGTATTGCCAACCCTATCCTTCAGCTGCAGTGGACATACTGGAGTCGCACGTGATGTAAGTTACCACAGAAAAGAATTTCCCTATTGGATCAGAGATCTACTTTCTTTCTTAAAACTGTAAAAAAAAATCTGACTTTGTTTACAGGATCAATGTGTAACGGTATGACAACCATTTATATTGTATTTAATAAAATGTCACATTGAAAAATTGCTGTTTATAGCAATGTCAGCCAGAGATGTACAGTAACACTGTACCTTTCCCCTCTGTATTTTATTTTAGAGGGGCAGTAATTCTTTGTATTTTGTAAGTGTATATAGTCCCTCCTCCACTGGGGTGCTCATGTTGTCAAGACTTGGTGTTATGTTCATCTTTGTATTTTTGTGGGAAAGAGAAACAAAAGAAAGCTGCCTTTCCTTGTATAAAGGCATTTTTATTGGAATATTGAAATGACTTCATAGAGTTGAAAACAACAGGTCTTCCCTCAATAGTCAACTGTGTCTCAGTATGACATGATCTGTGCTTGTCAAGCCATAAGAGAGGATATAGAAAGAATAAAGCATGACACTGAGGTCAAAAAGACTGTAGCACATGTCAAGACTAACATCAAGCTGAAACAAAACCCAGTTCGAGAGCCTCCCTCCCTCCTTCATCCTCATACAGCTCTCTCTTTCTCCCACTCTCACTCTTTTCTCTCTTTCATTCTTTCATTCTGTCCCTATTGAGCAGCAAAGTTGTCGCTCTCTTTCACAGCCTACCCTGGGCGAAAGGCGAACAATGCAAGCACACTTTGCTCCCCTGAATACGTGTTAGAAACCCAATCAGGCCCTCTCATTCCCCATGTTCTTTTCTTTCTTTTTTCTTTCACACTCCTTTTTTCTGGAGGCAAAGTGGGGGAGAACTTAAACAGGCTTGCTGTAAAGGCAAACTCCTCTCTGTTCTCTCTTTTCTTTTTTCCCGCCGTCAGTCTTTGCCAGCACAAACACACACATTGGCATATACCTCACTTCCCTGTGTGAGTATAGATGTTCCACCCATTGTTACCCTTAACAGGAACAAAAGAGGTGAGAGTGAAAAAGACTCCTTCTAACAAAAGACATCACAATTGATTGTAAATTGAGAAACATCTTTCAGCTAAAAGCACCACCTCCTTATTCTCAATTTTTCTCCTTTTATCCTTGTGTCTCCAGTTTTCTCAGTCATAGAAACAGGTTGAAATGTGATTAACTACATTAAACAGTGGGGGTGTGACGATACATTTAGCTCATGAGACGAGACGAGACAATACACAATATTGGGTTCGCAAAAACAAGATGAGATATTTTAACACTGGCTCTCCCACAGCAGCAGCATGTTGACCACTGCCCTCCTCCTACATCTCTCTCTTCAGCAGCGCTCCCTTCCTGAACCTGTCTTGCTGCTTCAGCAACACTGGCTGAAACCAATAAATATTCAAAACAAATCGATTGGATCGCTAATCACACTGAGCGGACTGATCAGCTCTGCCGCTGTGTTTCTTGATATTCCCCTGGACTAAGTGGGCAAACATTCAGTGTCGGAGTTTATGAACCAGCATTAAGTTTACCCACTTACTATATACAGCGCGCTGACCCCAGCAACAGCTGTATGGTAACGTTGGCTTAGCCAGCCTTACTAGCTTGCTGTCACGATTGACAGCATTGTGTTAAAAAACTGTTTTTGTGGTCCCCATGTTGTATCTCTGTGTTTGTTTTAGCCCTGATATACAGTAATGTTTTTAGGTGTCACATCCGCTACAGCGGTTAGTTTACTTACCATTTTTGCCCCTTAATGCAGAACTTACAAACCCAGCTCAACTGTAATTTTCACTTCTATCACAGGCAAAGCATTGAATTGTGGGGTTTGGGACTGAAAAGGCTACATGCTGCAGAGCATTCAACCTATCCATGAAGTTGAAGTTGCTCTGGGACCATTATCTGGATAAATACAAGAATGAAAATATGCAGGGAAAGTAAGAAAAGGACTGACACAGGACATGGCTGAAAAATAGTGTGCATCCTTCGCAATTAATCTCTGGGGTAAATAAAGGTTAAAAACACATGGAGCGGGGTTTGGATGTCAGAGAGGGAGAAAGAAAGAGAGAGATTGATAGACTGGGGAGATCTACGGAGGCAGTGAAACAAATGAGCGAAGCAACAGGTTGGAATTAGATCAACACTATCAAGCAGGCCAGATACAAGCTGTGATACCTGGGAGAGATGGATGGGGAGGTTGGGTGTGTGTGTGCAGGAATGGAGGCTGTGTGTGTGCGCGCGTGCTGTTAATCTATTTATTTACCTGTCATTGGCTGTGATAATGGTTTTCATCCCTTCTCTCTCTGTCTCTGTGTCTCAGTCTATCTGCTGATGGGGGATTGGGTTTCGTGTGTCGCTTGATAATCAAACCTATATTTTCTCATCAGACTCTAATCAGACCAATTACACGCGTGACGGAGAGCGTGAGCAGGTTGATGTAGGGTAACGATAAGGACACATACTTTGGGATTAAGCGCTCTGTCTTGGGGTATCTGGGTCTCTTATCGGGGACAACCATCCCTGACATGACCTGTCAACAGTCGTGCCAAAGGTGTCTCACGCACAAGCACGTATGGATTGTGCATGCAATGCACCATGCACCAAATGCAACCTATCAAGCAAAGAGACTAGACTCCATTCTCACTATTGTCACCCCTCTATCCTCCTCAATTTTTGTTGTAATGTGACGTATTCTTTTCTTTGTTCAGTAACAGTAATTTTGCCGGTAGGCACTACTTGCAGCATGCGGTGATTCTGTGGCATTGTATGATTGATTCTATATTTAAAGGTTTACTTTTGTGTCTTATTTGGCAGGCGTATGATGGCTTTGCGAGCCTGGGCATCTCGCGTCTTCTGGAACCATCCGACATGGTGCTGCTGGCTATTCCTGACAAGCTAACAGTGATGACCTACCTGTACCAGATCCGGGCCCACTTCTCCGGTCAGGAGCTCAATGTGGTGCAGATAGAGGCCAACAGCAATCGCAGCACATACAAGGTGGGCGACTTTGAAACCGATACAAATGCCTCTATAGGCCAGGACAAGTTCTACGCTGAACTCAATGATGTGCAGCAGCGCCAGGCAGACTCTCAGCCTGTCGTGTCTACTGCTGGAGTTGACACTGAATCTAATGGCACTAAAGTCACTGAGGAGGTGGCAGTGAGGCCGGGCTGGAAGGCAGAAGTGGGAACAGTTTCAGCCAGTTTGTCAACAACAGGGCCTTTGCAGTCTTCACCCCCTCTCCCAACATCATGCACAGTATTAGACACCCCAGCAACAGACTTGACCCATGTGACACTGCCTGGCTCTGAGGACAGGGGAAGTCTTCTGAAAGCTAACACTTTGGACCTTAGTGAGTTACCACAGAGAGTGGAGAGAGAGATGGAGAAGGAAAGACAGCAGAAAGAAGAGGACAGAAGAGAGAGAAGTACAGATTCAGGGTCACTGACCAGGAGAGGGGCCTCCTCCCCACCCCACCAGAAACTAGGCTTCTCCTATAACAGGGACGCTGACCTGATCAAGAAGAAGAGGGCCAGTCTGCGTCACTCAGAGTCTGAGCCCTCCTCAGACACCAGCTCCCCTCCAGTCAACCACACAGACACGCGTCCCAAACAGGTAAACATCTCTAAGAATCCTCTTCCAGAGTGCTAGATAAAATATGGTTATTTAAAAAAAAAATATTTTTATGCATTTTCCTAATATAGAGACGTTGCCCTCCATCAAAGTAGAAAAGTGTTCTGTGTTCATAAGTCATTCATTAAAAATTAAAGATATGACATCTAATTATTAACCCTGTACCTTAAATAACATCAGGATCAGTCTGTATTATGTAGACAAATTCTCACTGTGCTACTTACGTCAGGTATTAAGATTCTGGCAGCGTTTACCTGCAGGTACCTGCCATGTCCCTAAATGGATTGTTGAGGCTTTTATCCTAGCACCCAGGCTTTGATTGAAAGTTCAACTGCTACATCAGTCATAAGACAGTGGATGCGGTGAGCATTCATTCCGTCCTGGCACTCTCTAAGCTTCAAATCCCGATACTCGTTGATGCCATTGCAGAGATGACCGTACCAAAATTCTCCCGTTCTGCATTAGATGTTGTCGTTGCCTATCTTGTTGCTCAGACCCAGACGCATCAAGGCCGGGCCCTTAACATGTGGCGACTATAGAAGGCGCCCAGGAGAACCCCTTGCTTTGACATTTCATTATATTTTTCATTATATTTCTCATCCCTTCAGTTGATGGCAGTTGGTGCCGTGACTGCTCAGGCGTGGCGACGCTTTGCACACAGCACACCTCATCTTGTCTCTCACACGTACTGGCACGCACTTGTATGCATGTGCACTGACAGCCACACACATAAACACACACTGCATACACTGCCGTCTGCTTTGGTTAACCCCAGATTACTGCTTCCTGTTTACAAGTCAAAAGGTCACGGGGCAGCGGAGGGATTATGACAACTATGACACCCCATTTTGATCTGCTGTTATCTAGTTGGTGGGATGCATCCTCACCAGATTTGACTTGTTGAAAGGATAAACTTGTTTCAGTGCTACTAACAGCTTGGTTATAATATTCCTCTGTCTAAGAGCTGTGTTTGCATCCTCTCATAACACATCCAGGGTTACTCTGCTAATATAATTCTAAGGTAGATGAGCATTTAGTTTTCTTGTCAAAGCCGTCATGCTATCCGCACGCTGGCCCAGGTGGTGAGCTGGTCTGTAGGCTGTCCCACAATGCCAGGCCCGGTATATCACAGGGAACATGCTGTACCCTGTTCCTACATTTAGCCTTGAGAGGTATTTTTAGAGTTCCACTAAGCATCAGTAGTTGATGTTGAGTTTTCTCTTTGAAAGGAGCCAACACCTGCTCCTGTATCAAGTCCTCCAGCTGAGAAGGTGAGTAAAACTTTGAAGAGATTAAAAGACTGCAAATTGAAAAAAATATCCTTTCTACAGTTAAACTGCTTTTTCACATTACATTTACAAGGATTTATTTCTTATGTCCAACTTGTGTTCTTACTGAATGTGGTTGCTGAACAAAATACAGTTTCATCAGAAGTGTTATTGTTATTAGCATTGTTTTATCTGATCACACTTATTTCTGCACACAGAAGGTGCTCTCTCGTCAGGAGGAGCTGAAGGAGAGAGCCAGGCTTCTCCTGGAGCAGGCCCGCAGAGATGCTGCAATGAAAGCTGGCAACAAGAACGTCCCCAACTCAGGCGTGTCTGCACCAAACAGGGCCGCAAATGTCTGTGATGTAAGTCAAAGTGTGTGTGCTTGGAACTGAAACTGTTCACTTTCCTCACTCTATTGGCTAAAATATAAAACTTAAAAGTCTGAACCTGAGACCCAGTTTTGGTCCACCTGGATCCTCCAGTTTCAGAGGAGGGGGCAGGTCTGTGTGTACTGTGTGTGTGTTATCTGCTCCTACCTCTTTGCTCCATGCACTGGAGTGTTGGACAGCATCACCTCACCAGCCTTTTCAGCACCCTCATGTGACTTCCTCAGTTCTCTGTTTGCTGCTCACTACACTTGGCGACATGCTGGAAAACCATGTCTCATCTTATGGCAGTCCACTTTGGTAAACCCTTTATGAGAAGAAGAGAAGACTTTCCTTATTAATTTCTGCTGAGACTCTCTTCTGGGCTGCTGAACATCACAACCTGAATATGTTAGGAGAAAAACCAAAATGCGGCTGACTTCCTCGCTCCATCTTCTCTCTATTATTATTTTACACTCTCTCTCACTTTCACTCTTTCTCTTTGGTCGTCTTGACTCTGCACAATTTCCTTGACATCCCAACCAAATTTGCTGCCCCCTTAAACTGAGTAAATGTTGTACACAAACAGCTGTCAGCAAAAGTACATTCATAGTAAAAGGGGGTGAGAATTGCTGTGCTGAAGCAAACTGGACTAGAGAATACGCAAGTGAAATTGCCAGCTCTGAACCAAGTACGCTCCACTGAACATAATATTCTGGGAGTGTTTGGGGGTGTGGGGGGGGGGGTGCTGCTGCACACTGATGGACCTGGAGTTACCCTGGGAAAGCACTGTGGTCAAATCCTCAGCTACATTTCCAAATGTTTCAGAGGAAGGAAAGGAGAGAAGGAAAAAAATACAGGCTTGTGAGAATTGTGGCGACAAGGGATTTGAGGGTAAAATGAAATAAATACCTTTTGGTAATGAAATATCTAAAAGGCAACAGCCGCATGCCCCTGCATTTGCTGCCTGAATTCTTAAAGAGAAATTTGCCCTTGAATTAGGTGGTTTTTAAAGTGCGTGTTTGCGTGCACATGCTTATGTAAATAAGTGTGTTGTTAGTGTTTGTATGTGTGTGTATTCATGTTTGTGTGCAGGCCACAGGAATAACCAGTTTGGCATAATCTGAGGAAATAAATGAGGACCTTGCAAGGACTGGTGGTGTTAAAAGTCTTCAGATGAAGAAAGCAAATTAAGAGTTTTTCAAAGCAGTTGCAGTGCTAGTATATTTCCTTAGTGGCAAAAAAATGTCCTCTTCTGTCCCTTGTTGTGCAGCAAGATCGCCAACTTCACATAGATTAGTTCCTTAAAGTAGCCAGACTCACCGCTCTGGTCTTTCCCTCCCTAGCCTCCTGATTTCCTCACTCATTTCCAAGGACAATTGCTTAATAACCCCCTCCCACACACTCTCTCACACGCTGCTTCAATGCATAAGGGAAGGAGGAAAAAGAGGAGGGGCGAGGAGGAGATATTGAATTGTTTACGCTTTTTTTAATAGGAAGCATTGATCAAAGAAATACGACTGGCCTTGAGGCCAATGTGCTGATAATTGTTAGTGATTCAGATTAGATTACTTGATGTCTTGTTTTGATTAGCGTGTGAATGTGTGTGCGTGTCCATGTTATCAGCTGGAGAGGCCCAAGCCTTTCCCATTTAACTCTACATCCATCTAAGTAGGTGCTTTGCGGTTTAGCATGCATAAGGTATAATTTAATTCAATTAAAGCAGGCTTCATTCTTCCAGGGAAGTGGCTAATATGGGAGCAATGTAATGATTTGGGTAGAGGGAGAGAAAGGGCCTGCTTTGACTGTGTTAGGGGTGTAGCATTCACAGCACAAATGGCACATCACTTAATCTGAAGCCATTTTCAGACAGGCACCCCTACCCAGGAATCTGCCTTCTATTTCACGTCTAGATGCCATGTCTGAACAAAGCCCTGAGCTGCAAAGCCAGCAAATATTTTTACTGACAATTTTACTTGGTTGGACCTAGTCAACTAGCCGGCAATGTTCTAGCCAGCTATGTGTATGAAATTAGGTGGTCAAGTTGCTGGTAAGGGTACTATCAATGACAACGATGCCATAGCACACTGCTCATCGTTTTCTTTGTTTCACTGCTTTGCTCTTGCTAAAACAGCTCCCTCTCTTCAGTCACTCTCTCTCACCCTCTCTCTGTCTCTGTCTCTCTATGTATGTTTTGGGCAGGCAGTGAAATTTGGCCATAAAGATAAAAAGAATCTAACCTCACTAGCTAGTACACTGTTTATTTTGAACAGATACAAGATACAAGATTAAGCTGAATGGCTGAACATTGGGCTAACATGGAAATCACAGCTACTTGTAGCCTGCAAATTCAGTTCAAGTGGCTTTTTTTCTGTGGTTGCAGTCATTACAGCTCATATCAAAATCATTTACAAAATATTGGTCTGCACAGAGCGAGTGAAAATGAAATTTAAATGCAAAGGAGCATGTTTATGTGCAGTCAACATGAATGTAGCTGGAGGCAGAACAGTACGTTGGACACTTGTTTGGTGTGGGTGTGTGTGTGTGTGTAGGCCTGTTCTCTTGACCTATGCTCTCCCTCCTGCCATCCCTAATTGTAGCCCACAGTGACTGGTTCTTTGATCTAAGGTCACAGGTTCAGTTCTCTCTCCCTCTCTCTCTCCCCCTGTCTTTGCAGTCACTTTCTCTCTCCTGCTCTGTTCCTTTCTGTGTCCTCCTATTTTTTCTGATCATTAATCCCAGTTTTTCTCCATATTTTTCTTTCTGTCCTTTGTATTTCTCACTTTCTCTGCCACATCTCATCCTGTTCCTGTTCATCTTCTCTTGCTGTCTGTCCTACTCTCTGTGGTCTTTGATAGACAAGCAGCACTACTAATTGTTTTGAGCCCACCACCCTCCTCCTCCTCCTCATTGGTGGCCTTCACTACATATAACCAGTCACAGTGTAGATGTCTTGCAGTGTTTTAATGTTGCTGCCTCATACCCACACAGTCACCAAATGGGTCAAATGAACTTTCCTAAAAATAAGGACTTGATTCTCTCATTTTATCCATATTGTGGATGCCTCTCCCAGTGGTATTATTTTAATGAAGAAGTATGTGTGTCTGTGTCTGTTTGCTTCAGGTCTTCTCATCCGTTAGCAGATGAGAACAGTAATTTCACACCGGCCTGGCCAGGCTAATTATCGGGCTCCACACT
Source organism: Monopterus albus (assembly GCF_001952655.1). Classification (NCBI taxonomy): domain Eukaryota; kingdom Metazoa; phylum Chordata; class Actinopteri; order Synbranchiformes; family Synbranchidae; genus Monopterus; species Monopterus albus. The sequence goes on along the minus strand of NW_018127932.1, from coordinate 3,342,485 downwards.
AGTTTTGGGCGAAGTGTGTGCGTAGGTCCGTGTATTTGTGTGCACGTGGACATACAATCACATGCTTCTCTGTACATCTGTGTGTTTCTTTACAAAAACTGTAAAGCAAAATATGTGTGCAATCTGCGAGTATAGCACCTGTGCACTTTTATTAACATTTTGTGTGTGAGCGTGTGTGTGTGTGTGTGTGCTTGCCGGATGCGTTTGAGAGCGCATGCAGGCGCCTTGGTGTTTTTCAGGTAAAAGAGTTCCCCTGCTCACTGACTCGTTGTGATTCCTATAATTGGGTCCTGTTTGATTTTTGCCGACCAACACCCCGGTCCCCCCCCTCCTCCTCCCCCTTTCTCCTCTGTCGCTCCCTCTCCTTCTTTCAGCAGTGAGGTGACTCCTGGGTCTCTGCTGATTTGACCTGCGGGTGTTGTCGTCTGTTCCCATCTGCTCTGTGTCCTCTGATCCTGACTTGACTGCATTCATGTCCTCATTTTCCCCTCTGAGCTTCAACTCTTTCTGTCACTAGTCTCCAAAACAAAGCCCCCCTGAACCTTGGCGTTCCCAAAAGTTACTACAGTTGTTCATCCAAACAATTATTTTAAAAAAATGTTTGTCAGAGGCACTTATTAGCAGACTACTTGTTACCTGGTCGTGGCTCCTTATTGCCAAACACTAGACTAGTGGAAAGGCAAACTTCTGGAAGGTGCTACGGCCACTGACTGCATTTAGGCAGCCAACTAATGACCAGAAAGAGGAGTACGCGTCACTATGGAGAGTTGGGTGTATTTGCTAACAATGGCTTGTTTTCATAGAAAACCTCACATTATTAACTCAGTTTGCAGCAGTGAAGTGCATCTCACACTACCATACAAATATTGTAAATATTAAAGTTTGTAGGATTAAAAAGACAAAACACAGCAACAAAAAAAACAAAACCTTCAATCCACAGTTTTCTTCTGTGGCTTCGACCATTGAAAATTCACCCAGTAAAGGCCTGGTTGTGCAGCAAAATCCAAATATGGCCTTATACCCTATTTTTTTCATCTGCACTTTGGCCTTACACCTTTTCCTCCTATCCTCAGTCATTTTCAGTTTTTTCCCAGCAGTAATAGTTTTTCACCAGGTCTAATTTTAATGTGGCTGCCGTGCCTTTCTTCTCCCAGCTCTCTCTTCTTTGTCTTCTCTTCTTTCTCCTTCAGCCCCCCTCTTTCTTTTCTCTTGCTTCCTTTTTTCTTTTTGAAGAATCTGCACCTAATGAAACTAAATAGTTTGGGGAGTTGCTTTGGACTGTGTGTGTGCGTGCTTGTCCAAGAATGTGGGTATGTGTCGTGGCTGAATTGGTTGGAGTGGAGATCAAAGGCACTCTCTAAATTGACAGAGTGTGTGTGTGTGTGTGTCTTAACGAGTAAGAGAAAGACGGCTCTCTCGGTTGCATCACAAGAGCTGATCAAGCTGTCACAGGGGAAGCTATAGTACACACACACTTGCATACCTCTGCTGATCACATGTACCTCTTTCTTATTGTCAAGTTATCACATGCGTCATGTTTACATCTAACCGAGTGGAAGTATCAAATGTTTTTCACATAAACCTTGTGGACTTGTTCTCTGTGTGCCCTAAAGCCACTTTGTATGACATAAATAAGATAAAAGAATATAATGTTTATTGCATATCAAATCACAGTAATCCCTCTACTTTACTAAGCACTAGTTGAAGTACTCAGATCTTTTCCTTAAGTAGAAGTACCACGGTGTAAAAGTACTTTGTTACTAAAGTCCTTAATTCAGAATTTTACTTAAGTAAATGTACAAAGGTATTACCATGAAATATATTTTAATTACCAACGGTAAAAACACTCATATGGTGGTTGTTATTATTTTATAATTACTGATGTAGAATTGTTCTCATCACTTCAGCGTTGCGGCTGGTAAAGATGGAGTTAATTTGTCAACTGCCGTACAAGCCAAAGAAGAAGAATGGGCACATTTACACATGTTCAGTGCCAACTTAGATCAGCTTCGCTCTGTGTTAACAGTCAAAGTGATCTGTGAGCAGATGTTACATAAGAGAAAATATGCAGGCACACCAGAGCAAGTGACTCTTGAATTCTGCCAAAGCTCAGGGTGGAAATAATTCAGGTAGCAGCTTCCCACTTTTAGTCAGCGCCAATCGTTGCTGTTTCCTGTTAAAAAGACAAACAGCGGGGTCGTATCAGCCGTCTCTAGCTAATATTAATTCCATGACTTACTGTAAACTGATGAGAAGCCAAAACGAAACTTGCTGCTGTCAGGTGTGTGTGTGCTTGCTGTAGGGCAGTGGGGAAAAAGACTTCAACACATCACTGTCTGCTCTCAGGTAAAAGAAGCATCACTTCAGTGGGCTGAGTGTGTCTGTAGTCCCAACAGCTCGAGGAGAGAGAGAGACATCTGCTTTAGTAAAACCATCTAGTACTAAAGCCTGTAGGCTGTTAATATGTTGACACATATTTGATATCTTCAGTTGCTGAATATACAGTTTATTTATTTTGACCTCGTTTTCTTTGAGAATGAATTGAGTTCAACCTACAAATTTTTTAATTTATGAAATAATTTTTGTAATTTTCATGTTAACCAATAAACATAAGTGAGTTTGCTAAAACAGTTGAAAGGACTCAGATTAAATAATTCAGTACTGATTTCAGGTTGGATAAATGACTGTGCGCCTCATTTTTTTCATGTCATTTTAATTTTAAATTGATCACTTCTTTCATTATGTCCTCAAAAGTATCAGCTCTTGTGTTGGAAGGATTCACAGGTTGATTCTCCTGAACAGGTTCACTTGGGGCTGTAGCCAATCCCAGCTGGCGTTGGGCGAGAGACGGGGTACACCCTGGACAGGGTTAGGGTTGGGGTCGGCCCAGGCTCGAACCCAGAACCTAGTTCCTAATTATCAGTGACATCAATCAGTTTTTTCCAAAGGGGGTTGATTCGGGATGAATCCCCCTCACCCACACTGACTGCCCCTTTCTGCGTACAAAGGATGTTGTGCAGTGAGAGGTTACCTGTACTTTCTGTCACCCATGGTGACAAGGTTCAGCTCATGTGTTGTGTGTCTTTCAGCCTCTCTCCTTTTCTCTCACTCTGTTCTTCTCTGTTTCGCTCTGCCCAGTAATTATCCTGTCTATTTAAAGGGCAAAACCTTCCCATCTTACTTACCTGTCAGACTGACGAGCTTCACCGTGCTCCACTCTACCTGTTCTACCTGTCCTTCTGTACAAGTGCCCTTTGTTAAGCACACACACATACATGCACACAGTGCTGTGGAGAGACTATTAACTCAAGTTTGAAGCCACAGTTAAACACAGCTTGAGACATCACACATACACATACACAGCTTGATTTTAGACACACAAACACATACCTTGGCTCTTTGAATTAGTGACACACATTCCGCACATTATTTGTTTTATTCTTACACATTCTGTACATAGAACGTTTGTTTGGCACCGTGTATTTTACACATGCACCCGTGTGCTGCTGCTGCGGTTAAACCATAGAAAGACAACCCTCAGTTACACACCAAGAGCATAGCATTTGTACACAAACATGTATACAACTTCTACACAACCTTCCTATGCTGGCATCTCACAGATTTATATGTTGTACACAGGACTCATTGAGACCCCTATCATGGGCACCTACCTGTCAAATCATAATTGGACTGTGTCCTAGTTCTTTGACAGCCATGTACAATGGCTGTTTTTTAATTCTTTATCAAATGCATTGATCAGTGTGGGCCTCGCTCGTTCACTGAAACCTGCACTCTGTCTGGCTGGAGCCGCCCGATAACCCCACCTCCACCACCATCTTTCTCTCTCTCTGTACCGAAGAGCAGTTAGAGCAGTAAGGCTTTTTGAAAGTAATAGATTTATATGATTGTATTATTGCTGAGTGGAGACCGCATTTCCCATAAACCCTAATTGCTTCTTGCCACAAAGACCATGTTGCTGTTTTGTTCCTATCAACCTTCTTACCCTCAGTCCCCTCTCCAAACCAGACCATGTAGTAAAGGATGGAGTGTAGAGGCCAGCAGAGTTGACGCTGTTTTACACTACTGTAGGTCTTCAGGAAGGAGACACATGGTAAAACGGTTTTAAAAAAGACATTATGTTTCAGTTTGTTATCAGAATCGGAAGATTAGAATCAGCTTTATTGGCCAGGTGTGACAGACACACAAGGAATTTGACTCTGGTACATCGGCTCTAAATGTACAAACAGTAAACCAGCATAAGGCTGAGTAATATAACAAAATAGCAGTATTAACATCAACAAACAGTGCAAACAATGCAGAAAAAGCAGTATAAACAGACAGTAAACAAGGCAGACAAACAAAGGAATGTTAATTTAAATGAGATAAATATGGATAAAAACAGAGTACTTAAAACTAGAGACCTGTACAAGTCTCTATAATCTGTACGAGGTATATTTACAGGTATTGCTCTGAGGGTTATTGTCCAATCATACTGTCGTGGGTTAAGTGTTCATCAGAGCGACAGCCTGGGGGAAGAAACTGTCCCTGTGCCTGGTTGTCTTAGTGCACAGTGACCTGTAACGCCGTCCAGAGGGGAGGAGTTCAAACAGATTGTGTCCAGGGTGTGAGGGGTCTGCAGTGTACATGATGTTATAGTCAAATAACATCATACAAAAACAAAGTGTGCATGCTATCTGTCAACTGTGTTTTTTGATTGATAGATTATTAATTACTTTATTAATCTCGAAAGGGAAACTGTTTTGTTTTGTTTTGTTTTTGTGGACGTACCAGCACTTTACCAACTGGCTGAGTTCTGCCTGTATCTGCTCCATGGCTTGATCATCGTTCTGACTTTTAAAACAGTGTTTATCAGTGTGTGATTAAACTGACTGGTATGTGTGTGGTTTTGTTTGCTTGTTAATATGTGTGTGTGCCTGGACCAGATAGACCTAAAGCACCTCTTGTCTGTGAATTAGCCTGTCATGACAAATGTCTGGAACTGCATGACTAGCTGCCAGACTGGCTGGCTATCTGGGAGGTTGGCAAACCCTTTTTTAGATGGAGACTGTGTGTGTGCATCCCTATGTGCTTGTGTGTGGCACCACTCTGTGCCCACGCCAGGTCTCTGTACATGACCAGTGGTGCGTGCCCTCCCTCTCTCTTTCTCCTCACCCAGAAAAGAGCAACCAAGGCGACAACCTGCTCGCCCTGCTCAAAAAGAGCTTCTAGAGCAGAGAGAGGTCCTCAACCCGACGCCAGGCCCACAGAGGAGCCTTCTGTCTCGGCCTCGCACTCAACCGTTTAGCTTCTCTTCCCCTGGAGGTTCCCACCACTAAATGGAAGACACAGTGCACCATTGTTCTTGCTGTCGCCATTTAAAAAAGAGAAGTCTCTTCTCCCCCTGAGTCTTCATTCTTGAAGCTGTACTAACCACTGACCACCAGCTGATATGCTCTGTCTGCTTCTTTTTTCATCCTGGATTTGATCAGGTATTGATGTGGCCGGTTGGGTTTGTGAGTTTGGGTTTTTTTTCCCCCTCCAAAGTCATGTCCCCATGGCTTTTACATCCACTGGTTTGTGTTCTGTGTTGCCAAATAAAAGGACTGCATGTTTATTTTCTATTTTGTATGACATCTGCCACCACTTTCAAAGCTGGAAATAGTGAGCGTGATTGTCGCTTAGTTTTAGCGTAATTTCCACTAGGTGGCATTTCATCACCATTTAGTCAACAAGTCTCCCCTCTAAATAAAAAAAAAAGTTACATAAGCAATTTGTGATTGGGAAGTACCCAATATAAAGTATGGAGACAATGTCCCCTTATTCACATCTGCATTATTCAGAGTGGTACTGGCAGCTATTTCCTACGTGGTACAATCTTTTTTAGGATTAATAAACTTTGCGGCTTGCAAGTTGTGCTCTTGCTCATTTACATTTACTTCTGTACGGGCGCTGTTTTTGTACTATGTCCAACGCATTGCATGCATGATTTTTTTTTTTTTCTTAGCAATCGGGGTTTTTTTTTTTTTACAATTGTAAAGTGCATAAGAAGCATTTGTTTCAACTGAAGTTGTCCTTTCATTTATAGTAGTTAAATCTATGATACTTTAGTGAAATAATCACCAAGGATACATAATCAGTTTTAAAATCACATTCACATAGGTAAACTTGGCCACAGGAAGATTTGAACCTAGATCATGTCACACATTCTCCTTTACACAATAAAAAGTCTCTCCTCTACTTTCCTATTCTTCCAGAGATGTTCTCATATTTTCTAATCAGTGGCTCTGTAGCTGACTGAGTCGGGCGCTACCCTGATGCATTTCTCTATAGTGTTAATCCTAGCCTCTGGATAGGCAAAGTCAATTTCCTATTTCCTGTCTCCAAAATGGCTGACAACAATAATGCAGTGGGATGTTTTGTAGCATGCTGGAGCCTGTGCTGTATGTATATACACACTGGTAGATGTGTCCATATCTGTAGAGGCCAGATTGGATATCACAACCAGTCCATAGCCTGAAGACCTTCACTGACACCACTGTTTATCATATTACATTTGTTAAAGCAAAGAGAATCCAGCATTTCAGCATTTGAGCATTTGGTTGTGTTTTCTCGCTTTGCAGCATTTTCTCTCAGTTCTCTGTGTGTTGTCAAAGGAGATGTTTTCTTGAGGCTTGGTGCTGTCTCTGTTGATGCATGCTGCAGACTAGTTGTGAGACTTGACCTTCCCTTTGAAAGTCGGTCATGTTTGTGAACTCTTGTTTCCAGCTATTGGCATTGGCATTTTTTACTTGTCTTGTAAATCACTGCCATTTTCTCCCATTTTCATTTGACTTATCACAATTCCCTGTGTTGTTGCCTGACACAATGCTGACTGGGAGCTGGGAAGGAAGTGTTGTTATGCTTGACACTCAGTACTTTTCTACACAAGGTATCAACAGCTGTTTCTACTCTCAGTCATCTCCTCTGTCTTTCTGTCTCTCTCTTTCCCACAGCGCAGTCTCTCTCTCTTTATCAGTTTCTCTCTAAGGTGTGTTCCCTTCTCCCTGTGGACATCTCCTCGGGCTCTCTCACACACACTCACACACATGCACACACACACAAAGTGCATTAGGGTTGCTGTCATTTACAATACAGCCCCATTGTCCTGGGCCAACAATGGCTACAAACAAACAATTGACATGGAAATGGAGAGATGTAGCTCATTAGTGGGCGCTGCTTGTTTTGTTAATGGATAAATGGGTGGCTTCAATAGGCCAGCCCTAAAACCTCTGCCTCAATATGGAGAAGCCAGATTAACAGGAAACCACAGGGAGAGAGAACAGTGACAGAGAAATGCAGCTTCACCCTCCCTTGTGGTCGCATGTGGTTGTGTATGTTTGGAAGAGGGGGGTGCAAGGTGTGTGTGTGTGTTTAAGCTTAGGTTGTGTCATATAAGGCAAGTTTGTGTGTCTGAGATAGTGCAACATGGAGTTTATAGTAGTATAAGCTTTTGTTTTTCTACAAAGCCTCTTCCGGCTCTTTTAAACCAGGA
>NW_018127932.1:3319387-3331882 GCF_001952655.1 Monopterus albus | reverse complement strand
CGTCAAACCGTGACGTCACCTGATATGCCAGCTTGCAGCTGACCATAACGTTAGTCAAAACATGAGGAAAAGTCAAGGTGTGTGGCTGTTGTTTTTGTGGTGTGTATCTAGAACAATTTGACATGACATTTCACATTAAGACAAATATTAAGATTAGCATTACAGTTAATACTAACAGCTCTTTGCCTGCAACCTTGGCCTACATGCACTTTGCAAGCACATGAAATTAAACTGAGCAGTTAACAGCCTGAGCTAGACATCCTGTCTACCCTACACATTTCTAGACAACAAATCTCTGAATATCTATCTAACTAAGAAATAACCTAACAGTAGTTCTGTTAGTTTGTGTGCCTTGTAACTCCTGTTGTTTTTGTCACAGAAGCTTAAATCATGCATTTTTTTAAATTTGTTTTATTCCAGACTTGACTTTGGTGCATTATTCTCCAGCCTTAGAAATGAATTGGCATGCTGTCTCATAACTCTCATAACATCTGCTTTTCAGAGCAGCTTAGATTTAATTATACGTTTCTCTCTGCTTGTTATTTGAGTCCTTTATTTTCAGGAAATCATGTTATGATAGTCAAAAAAATGTAAATGATCTTTCTTGGACAATTGTGCTGCTCTAATGGTTACACATGCACTTGCGGTCTGTGCATTGAGTGTGTGCTTGGCGGTGTCGTCATCAGGGGCGGCTGTGGCTCAGGAGGTAGAGCGGGTCGTTTCCTAACCGGAGGATTAGCGGTTCGATTCCCGGCTTGTCTAGTCAACATGTCGAGGTGTCCTTGAGCAAGACACTGAACCCCCAGTTGCTCCCGGTGATGTCATCGGTGTGTGAATGCGTGAGTGCTTGGGAGTGCGAATGGGTGAATGGCCGAATAATGTGAAAGCGCTTTGAGTGTGCTGTAAAAGCATAGAAAGGCGCTATACAAGTATAAGACCGTTTACCATCAGTTAAGTGTTTGTTAGTTGACATCATCAAGGTTTTCCTATTTGCTCTCTCTCTCTCTGTGGGGGTGTGTGTGTTTGTGTGTGGTGGCGGCCTGTGTTATCAGTAGGATCAGATTGGATCGGCCTGAAAATGGCATTTCTGCCATTACTCCGATGGTGATGGCTCAATACTGTATCTTTCTAGTGCTGAGATGGGGTGTGTGGATGTGTGGATGTGTGGGTGGGTGTGTGTCTGTACACTACTAACTCTATAATTCAGTAAGTGTACGTCTGTTTTGATAACACAACTTTTCTTTAGTATTTTGTAGTAGCTGGCCTGTCTGTGAAAGTTTTATTGTTGTGTGTGTGTGTGTGTGTACATGCATATTGAGTATCAGTGTCATATCTACATTTTTAAATTCTCACAATATAATTCACAATGTAATATGAAAATGTCTAATCATTAAAATGGGACGCTGTTCAAGCCAGTGTGTGGATATTGTAACTACTTCTAACTATGTAATACTGCATCTGCTTCCTCTGGATGGCATAACATTTACCTGTACAGGAGTGAGTGATATTCTTTTGTTTATACTTTGGTGTGTGTGCAGGAGCGGGATGCTGAGCGGCGAAGACAGCTGAGAGAACGAGCAAGGCAGCTGATAGCTGAGGCTCGATCTGGAGTCAAGATGTCCGATATGAGTTTGCTGGATGCATCCGGCAGTGAGAGAGGCAGCAAGACCCGCCCTGCTGGAGGTCAGGCATCACGACACACACACACACACACACACACACACACACACACACACACACACACACGGCAGCAACAACAAACATAAGCAAATAGGTTTTATGGGCATGTAGGATTTTTATTTACATCCTCATTACCAAACCTTCAGAGTTTGATTAAAAGGCCTTACAGTCAACACACACACACACACACTTGCTAACTACACACATACTCATTAACTGTTGTACAAAAGAAAAGTCGCACTGGCATGCTTTTGACACTTTCTTCATTCACATGTTACGACCCACACATTTCCATTATGCTCTCTAAAGGGGTTCTGCCTAATCCTCAGAGAAAAACAAAATGTCATTTGACAGTGGCCGCGGGTCTAGAAAGCACCACCATATTCAGAACAGCAGTTTACTCTGCGACTCCTCCTCCCTCGTCTTGTTCGCCCAGTAATGGTTAATCAACACAACACATTATGCAGCCAAATTATGCTCAGAACACCAAACACTTCTAATAATATGTAGGAGTAGTAAAAGCTACCATATATATTTCCCACAGCTTTCCATTTCCTTGAAACTGGGGTTATTATGATAATGACCATTATTAGGTCTTTTTGGTCATTTGTTTCAGATTCCCTCACATTGCACCCCTGTTTTGCTTGTTCAGGTGCTGTGCATGCAAATGATGGGTGAGAGCATAGCGAGGTGAGGACGAAGAGTGAGGAGCAGAAGAGGCGGAAATAAAATGAATAGTTGAATTGTGAATGAGGAGCAGGAGAGAACAAGTGTTAAAACTTCAAAAACAGGGATAGGGGGGTGCCCTGATAGCCGAATGGTTACAGTGTGGTGCACCGTGTACATAGGATCAGTGTGCATGCGATGTCGGCAGATTGAGTCTGGCCACCGACCTATGTCGCTCCCCTCCACGTCTCCAGTCCTTCCTGTCCACATCTCTGTGACACACTTAACCCCATGAAAAAATGATAAATAAAGCCTAAATGCCCTAAAAAGTAACTTAAAGCAGAGATACCTGGTAGAATGTGGGTTCCACTTGGTTGGTGAGGAGGTAGAGGGGAAGAAAGAGTGAAAAGAATACATATAGAAAGAGTAAGACATGTAGGTAGGTTATCAGGAACCTAGTGTCCAGAGTGTGGTGGTGGGTTCCTTTTAGATGAGCAAACGACTCTATAACTAACAAACCCTGAACGACAAGAAGTGAGATCAGCGACTTCTTCTGTAAAACGACAGAAGAAAGACAGTGAGGCAGAGAGAGGGTAGCCCTTGACTTATTTGCTCTTTCAGCTTTTCTGGATTGGACTAATTGTTGATCTCATTAAAAATGGAGTTGGAGGAAAGAACGGAACAAGGGAGAAGGAGGAGGAGGTGGTGAGGAGGAGAGGGAAATGCTGTGGGCTGTGATACACAAGGCCTGCCGAGCAGAACGGCTAATCCTACCCCCGACACTCTCTCTCTGTCTTTCTTCCTTCCTCTCTCTCCTTAACACCATTCAGTCCTTTACTGCCAGCCCAGGCTGCCCCCTCCAAGTGTCTGCCCGCAATGAAATTTTCCAAACTCCACCACCATGGCCTCCCATTAATTAGGCCCCAGACAGCCACGCAGTAACAGCACTTGCTAGCATGCTCCACGTCACAGCTAGCAAATTAAAAAAAAAAAAAAACAGGAAATGTTGTTATTTTGATTCTGTCTCCTTCTCTTTTTGTTCTCGGTCTCTGCCCACAAAGTAGTAAATAGCAGAGGAGGGAGCTTGCAGTGTCGGACGCTATTTACTGATTGTTTTGTTTTAATCCATGGTGGGTTATCCATGTAGCTAGAGCTGCTCAGGTCTCCGTTAGAGTTTCTTCTAACATGTTTTTACTTTTGTTCCTAATGTGGAGACACTGTTGTTTCTCTTGAGCCCCTCAGGAGACTTAATGGAATATGTGCTTTCATGTTTTAGTGGTTTTTGTTTGCCCTTCCTCTTTTGTCTGGAAATGGAAAGGCTGGCAACAGATCTTTGAATGAGAGAAATTAAACATTGGTCTCAGTTTCTCTTTGTCTGTCAGATATTTTAACAGCTATGCACATAAACCTGCACAGATATATAGACACCAATCAATCAAAGTCATTTCTCTACTTCTACAATTAATTTGGTTAGATAATAGATTGGTTGGTTGTGCTGTGGACAAATGTATTAATTAGTTTAATGTCCTTGTACCACAATCAGGAAGACACACTAAGCTCTAACATTCCTTAGGCGTTCCTTAAATATAAAGGTGAAAATGTACTTGCAAACAGATCATAGATTACTCAGTCTTGGTTATTGACTATGGTCTTATATATGCATTCTCACCACAGATGGCGTACCTATAACACAAACTAACCAAGTGCTTCTGTCTTCATCTTTTAACACCCATCCTTCTCGTTCTTCGTCCCCCTCTCCTCTTTCTTTGCATCCTCGCCTTCTACCTTTCCTTTCTCATTATTTTCCTCCCATCCTTGTCTCCTTGACTCGCTCCTTTCCATATTTCCCTCGGTCTTTTTCTCTCTCTCTCACTCTGCACCCACAGATGTTTTGCACGGAGTGAGAGGTCATCATGAGGATGACGGTGTTGATGGTGAAAGGGGTGAGGATGAGTGGAGGGCTAAGCAGGAGAAGGTCCATTTTGATAGTGGTGATGATGGTGAGATTGCTGCTGCTGGTACATCTGCATCTACGCTGGTTACTAATCCACTGCCACTGGAGGCCCCTCTTCCAGCCACTTCCAGCACCCATGGGCCCCTGGAGCTTACTAACACCAGCTCTGAGCTAACCTGTCTGGGTAAAATCACTGGCTGAAGCTGTGTGGTGCTGCATGGTTCCCTGTCTCTTATTTACCTGTTTGAACCTTCTTTGACATGTCTTCTGCAATTCAGTGGTTAGCTATCACATATGCCCCAATAATGTGCAGTTTCTCTATCTCTCTCTCACTTAATCACACACTCATTACTCACTTACTTGCTGATATACCTGAATGTGAATGGTCTCTCTCTACGACACATTTGACAGAACATCTGATGGATGATTTGTTAAGCAGATGAATGCAGTGGACAGACATGTAGTGAAGATCTCATGCAGTTTTTCCAAAGACCAGTCATGTCTGAAAGGCCTTCATCAAAATTTGAACACGCTGGCATTCACTTTATTAGACATTTAAACACTCTTCTTTCATTCAGCCACTCACCCAAGTGCATGCTGTTCATCTTTCAGTGCATTTTATTGAATGATCCTCTGTGCACCTTCCCCTCTGACCTCTACATCCTGTTGGCTCTGTGCTCATTGATGCTCCACACTGGAGGAACGAACACTGTATATGTTCGTTTTGGGGCTGCCATACAGATTTTTTTTTTCTCTTCACAAGAAACTTCTTTAAGTAGTAATTAAACCCTGAAAAGTGCTTCTGAGAAAAACATTGACTCATATCTTCAGGAAAGCATTTGCTCACATCTTTATAGGTGAATTAATTACTTTGTTTTGTATTTAATTTGTTTTATTTGCTGCTTCATTTTCCTGCCGATGTGAGATAGGTGAGAGTACAGCCAGGGACCAGAAGAAACAAACAGACAAACGCTTCCTCGGGCTTTGAAGTGCAGTATCTCTGCACTATTTGTTTTTTCTTATTTGTGTTTCTCTTTTTTCTTCTCTGTTGGTGGTAATTTTATGTGGACTTGGGAAAAAATGAATGGTGGTGAAGTTTCTGATACCATACATCACTCTGCAAATAGTTTCCCCCTAAATTTTCAGTTTTCGTCATCATTGTTCTTTAGCCCATGGCACTGACCCCATTTATTTCACTCCGTTTGCTTCATGTACATTATTTTGGCATGTACTGTAAGTACATGTACTATAGGCATATGAGTCTGTATGTGTTTCTTTATATTTTTACATGTGTTTGTAATCTGTTTGCATGCATTATGGGATGTGTGTGTGTGTGTGTGTCACGAGGGGAGGTGACACATGAAACGGTTGCCCTCCTGTTCTTTCATGTTCTTCAGTGCAGTGGTCTGGCCTGGCAGGGGAGCTGTGGTTACCAGACCCTGGAAAATAAAGCTGTATGCCACTACTGCAAGGCAGAGAGAGGGACTGAAGAGAAAATAGGATAAAACAAATTAAGGATGGATGTCGGTAAACAAAGGGAGGAATTTAGGTTTCACAGATGGGATTAGAAGAGTCAAATTAATGGGCATAGGTGTTAAAAGCACTGAAGGATTTAATAACAAAGTAGATAATTATTTCAGCATAAATGTGAAATTATTTTGGCCTTTAAAAGTGGATTTGGAGACTGTTTTAGGGAGGTTGTTGATTCACCTTGGTGATTATTGGAAGGCTATGGTGCTGAATTGTTTTGCAGTGTAGTGCTGAATTAAAAACATCAGTGTTCACCTGGCTTTTCCCAATGAGAAGAGAACAAACACTTAAGATGAGACATGCTCCCCCATCTGTCTTTTTCTGTCCTTGCATCTTGCCCTGTGGTTACCATGGCGATAGTCCCAGCAATGCACACTCAGTACCGCCGCAGCTCTCTGCAGTACAAACAAGACCTGAGGCTGCCTAGTCTGTCCAGATCTCTATCTTTCTCACACATCATATATATATACACAATATATGCTGTATATCTCTTCCTACTTGTGTTTGTATGTTCTTTATCAGTCAGTATCCCCAAGTGTGTGTGTGTGTGTGTGTGTACATGAATGCAAACTAAGTTGTATCCTCTTTCTTTTTTGTCTTTTTAACTTTGTAGGAGTGTCTCTTTGTTGTGTGTCTGCTGTATGTGACATTCAATGCCTTTGTGCAATTCAGATATCTGTGTTTTACACTTGGACTCATTATCCTTTTCTGTCACTGTGTCTCTCTTCCTCTCTCCAGGTACCAACAGTAAGCATGTAGATCTGAAGCTGTGCAAGCTAGTGGAGGTCAACCCAAGAGGAGTCACCTCCCCTTCATCCCCATCCTCCACCTCCTCCTCCTCGCCCACTTCCTCTTCCACCTCCCCGCTCAGCCCTGTAGAAGGACTGGAGGTATGGGCATGCTCACCTCAAAACACCCACAGGGTGCCTTTGTTTTCTTTCTTTATATTTGTTTTCTCTCCATCTCTCTTACCTTTTATCCACCTCCTGCTCTTTCTGTTTTTCTCTCTACCCACACTATCAAAGGTTCAGTCCAATCAATCAGGTCCAACTGACCCTGGTTGTCAGTCAGCTGACCCTGTCATTAGTCAATTGGACTACTTTATGTAAGACTATAGTTTATCACTTTCGTGTCCATATGACTCTGTCTAAAGCCATGAGACACACACACTCACAGTGGCATCATAATGCTCTCCATAACATGTAGCGTTCCCCCTCTATTGACCTTTTCAGACAGTTGTTGTGTGTGTGTGGACGGGAGGTTGTTGCTGTACAATGTGTCCATATCTTCTGATGTGAATATTGAGCCGGCCAGCCTTAACATCTGTTTAATTGATTTTGAATGTCAAGTGGAATAAGGTGAGTGTGTGTGTGTGTGTGTGAGAGACTGTCAGTACAAGCTAAGCCCTCTGTGCTTATGGCGAGACAGGGTGTCTTTGATCATCAATTCACATAAACACCCACTTGTGTTCAAAGCCTAAAAGGCTTAGTCCTTTATGGCCAAAACAGTGTGTATGTGTGCGTGCGTTACCGCTTGGCCGTCACAGAGTAGAATCACCATTTGGTTGACACCTAAGCCAATCCAAAACACCTTAACCAAAAGTGTGTGCAATCAGTTCCCTGCTCTGTTTGTTTTTTTAAATTCTTGACAGTGAACTTTGGTTAGCACCTTACACAGGAGCTCCATAGCCATCAGTATATGAATGTGGGTGGGTGTGTCTGATGAGAGGCATTACATGTTCTCAGGATAAAAACCTTTTCTAAATGATGCCTCTGTGTAACTGTTGATCACATTTTGAAACATACTACTCAGCTATCTTGACAGAATTCATTAGTTTTAATTAATTCATAGTGATTTTGTTGCAGTTTGCTGATGAACTACAGTGTCCTATTACTATATTACCTTGTTGTGAATATGCACAGTTTGCACAGGAGTTAACATTCACAATTTGCAGTTTCATCTAAGGACTGACGGTGCATTCATAGGTTTCCAACCGAGCCATATATTGCAGCCTAAACAAGTCTGCAGTACCTAATTTTAGGTCTGTATTGCAGTGAGCACCCATACAAAGACTACTTCTTATCAAAAGGTTTCTCGATTTACCAAAAGCAGTTTTTATGTCAAATATTTTAGTATTATTTGCAGTGCTTCTCTAGTCTACCTCCATGTTGGTGCCATATATTGCCATAATTCAACCTAAAACTATTCAAATAAATGTTATGTTATAAGCTGTTTACAGTTCATGTATGTGCATGCACAGTTGTGCAAGTTTACGCCTCCTGTCCTTTAAAAAGGATAAACTGTCTTGTCCCTGGAGGATTGGGCATCCCAAAAGTCCTTCAGGCGGGTGGAACGACCTGCCGGAACATCACATACGGACACACACACTGCCCCTCTCATTAGTGATTGTGTGTATGCGCAGCCTCGGTGGTGCACGATAAGGGCATGTGACGCTCAGCAGACTGCAACATTAGTCACGCAGCCCCCTGCATGTGCATTCACAGACTCACACACACCAAAAGCACTGAATCACCACTGCCACAGCCTACCACAGCGATGATAGTAGCGATAAGAGATGAAGATGGAGAGTGAAAGAGAGTAAGATGGGAGGAGGGAAGGGACACCCCAATATCTGCTTGTCCCAGAGCGTCAAAGAGACGGGGGCAGCCAAGTAAGCAGGTGCCGCAAGAGAAAAAGACACTGAAGGCCAGTGTTGTTGTCTGTTCATCATCATATTGATGTGTTCATACAGGTCTGGTTACTGTGGCAGCAGTTTAACTTTCAAGCAGTGACTCTTAACCACTAGCTGTAGTCTAGTGAACAAGTCGCCTTCACAGGAGTTAAACAATAAGTAATAACTAGGGAGACAGCTTCAGTGTCCTAATCAGTCTCCCAGGGATTTAATCTTATAAACATTTCCCTGTAGATAGTGCAAGAGCCTGCAGTTTTTACCAGTAACTACACTAAAAATGCCAAAGAATAAAAAAACAAATCCTTCCCATGAAGATATGACAAGGGCTGTGGCATTAATCCAATAAATTCTATGACATCCAATTATCAGTGACTGTTTTCCTTTAAACAAACATAAAATCAGCCACTTGATGGACTCCTGTCCACAGGAACTTATGGAACTACGAGTACATTGTTTCAGGAGGTGGCTGAAGTGGAAATTTAACTCCGGACTCTAATGGTGTGCTATTGTGTCCTATTGTGATTTACACACACCCCATTTGGGCTAACATCACATTATTTAATTTGATCATTTGGTGCTGCCTTAAAATTAGCTTTAACATATAGGACATGTTTTTGTGATTATCATTCATTAAAAGAAGTTGTTGTTTTTTTTCCTAGGAAGTGATTACAGACACCAGTCACCAGAGGAAGTCAGCTGCCTACCTATATTGCTACCTAGCAGTAGACTGGGAGAACTTTTATGTACCAGTTTTATCTCATCTCCTTTCCATCAATCAATAATTTTAGTTTCCTCTCTGCTCTTCCTGCCGTGTTACTGCCCCTAAGGTTGACATGCACACACACAAACAGTAGCACGTTCAAACATCCAAGCTCTGGCCTTATATTTTAATATGTTTAATTGGGAATTTTGTATCATAAATAAAATTGCCTTGATTTGACTTGACATAAGGATTTAAGTGGCTGGTGGAAGCTGACAGACTAATGGACAAAGGAAAGTAGAGCAGACTAATTGCTGACATTACTTTTGAAAGACAATAATCTGAAGCTAAACTAACAACTCCCCACCCAGACTGTCTCTATTAGTCGCCCTCGCTCTGCACATCCTGCTTGACTATCTCCCTCTCTCAAGCAGTGGAACATGTTTGCCCTAATTGTCAACTTTATTACACGTTTCGCCATCTTATTAACGTTACCACAACGTCAATCTTAGCTGCAGTCTGTTTCTTTTCCACTCGGCTTGGCATATTTGGAGGCCTGGTAATAAACCATTTCTGCATGCTGTGTGTGATAGTGGGAGAAGCGAGCGTGTAGCTTTTTAACACATGTTCACTTTGAAAACAATAGCGGTTTTTTGCATTTTGCATAATCTGAATATATTTTCTGGCTGGGGGTTTTGTTGAAAGTCAAGTTAATTGCCTCCTTTTTGTCTCTCTCATGAGTGAGGGAGAGAATGCAAGAGAGAGTTGTGTGTGTGTGTTGTGAGAAGTGTTCATGCAAATAAGCAAACTGCAATGTACCAGTATATCAACTTCTACCACATGTGTCTCATTGCCTGTCGGTAGGTGTGTTTGCACACTCATATTTACATATATGCACTAATGTAATGAGCGCATATGCCTGTGGTGTGTAGGTGTGTTTGTTCACAAAGCAGCTGTGAAATTTTGAAACAACTGTTGAATAAAAGCTTGAGAGCAGATCCAAGTGGCAAGGTAGAGGCTGACAGGAAAAACAGATGGGATGTGGAGAGGCACCAGACTAGTTGTTGACATTTTTATTTTGTCGGTAGTTTGTTTAACCAACTACTCCATCCATGTGTTTTGTTTTTTTCTTTTTGTACCAGCTGTTGTTTAAAGGTGAACTGTAGTTGTGCACTTTTTGAACTTGCATTCATCCTTCAGTGTGTTCGCCCATCTCCTCACATCTCTGGATTGTACATTTTGAGAACAGATTGTGAGAAATCTATAATTTGAGTGCTGTGAATGGTTTAGACGGAGTGCAACGTCAAAAATAGCCTTGTGAGAGATGTAATACAATGACTGCTGAGGCTGAATGCACATTTTTCTGTGTCTGACAGAACAACGCAGTGGAGTTAAGAGCAGAGCGCCTGCGCAGAGCTACAGAGAAGTTGCGTAGCCCGGTAGTCTTCAACAAGGACTCTACAGTTAGGAAAACACAGCTGAAGTCCTTCAGCCAGTATGTGGAGAGCAGACCGGGTAGGCAACAATGCAGCACAAACACACAAGCGGTGCCTATTTATCCAGGGAGGTATATTTGCACACACTCCCACCTTAGCGCAGGTAAATGGAAGGTACATACACAAACAAACACTTTCTCTGCCCTCCATCTTGCTCCTGTGTTGGTTGACTAACATATCTGTTGCAAGATCTGATCAGATCTTTAGACGCATTTCTAGAGTTCACAGTGCAAATCTAACTGTTTCATATGAAAAACCTCAGTAAGCCATTAGCTCAGTCAAACAAATGAAGGCTGACACTTTCTCAAGAATTCTGTCACACAAGGGAACGTCAGCCTCACCACTACTACCAGCCGCATGGCACTCTTGAGTATGTTAAACATTTATATGCAAGGACAGATCCTCTTATTATAAATTCCTCCTCCTCTATGTGCATTTTGCTGTTAATTTTGAAGTCACAGGTCATTGTTTTCTTACTTAACATCAGCCCATCCATCCATGTGTTCATCCTCACAGAGGTTAAGGCACAGAAGTCTGTTCCTGAAGATCTGAAGAAGGCCGAGGAGGACAGGGGCTCACCGACAGAGGTCGATGCTCGCAGGCCGTTTGAAGAGGAGGTTTGTCCTTGTTTTCTCCGAAGTCATACTTCTGTTTGCACAGAGATAAAGTTTTAGTGCATACCCAAAACTTTATCCCACTTGCAACAACTGACACAAAAAATAGAAGAAAAATGAGTCAGTGGTGTGATATTGGTCCAACTTAACAACTCTAGATTGTGTTTCTGCTTGGCTGTGGCCACCAGTTTCCCTTCAGTTCACTTTCCCTGTGTAATGTGCACAAAGAATGAGGTAGTCTTGGCAAAGACAAGGGTAGCTAGGGGTCGGAAGTGAAGTTGGAAGTTGTCCCTTAATTGCTCCCAAATGGTCATTTTTATTTCCTGTTAGTCAGCTTTATTTCTGTCTGTCCTGGCTTGTTTTAGATAAATCTGTCGGTGAGCTCTTCTCTCTGCTATGCTTAAATTTCCCTTTTCGTCACCTTGTCCACTTCTCAGCCTCCCATACACACTCTCTCTTTTCCCCTCTCTCTCTCCTGTCCTGTCTTCTCCACACAGACATCTAAGTATTGATCTAACTTACTGCCATTTTAATTATAACAATGGTAGATATCAGCTGCTCTGCCATTTAGAGGTGTGTGTGTGTGTGTGTGTGTGTGTGTGTGTATGCGTGTGTCTTGGGAAAGAAGTTATGCCTGCATGTCCTTCAAGTGTATACACACACTCTCAGCCTGTGTTTGAACTTACAAAGAATCTGTCTATAAGAATGCTATTATTTCACTCGGTGTGTATGCGAGTGTGCGTGCCACTAGAGACCACGGGGTGAATCTCTCTTTCCATGCAGCCCTCTCCTGCTCTCAACCCTGCACCCTCCACCCCAGCACATACACACACACTCACCCTCCTCCCCCTCCCAGTGCCTGGGCCCCAGGGTTAATGGGTGTTCAACCTTTCCATTATCCCGATCAGCCAAGAATTACCTGCTGAATGATGTTTGCATTAATATAATATATATGGTAATTTCCCTCCTCTTAATTACGGCTGGGCCGAGCGCGGCAAGGGGAGTGGGCTGATCATGTGTAAAATTGATTTGCCAAGGAAAAATATGGTGATAGAGCGAGAGCGCGCAAGGGAGGAGGAGGGAGGGGGAGAAAGAGGCTGTTGGAAGTCAACACACACACACACACACACACACGCACAAATCACGCGCGCACAGAACCACAC
>NW_018127932.1:3283148-3319342 GCF_001952655.1 Monopterus albus | reverse complement strand
GAAAAAACTTTCTCTCTCCTGCTCACTAGTTCACCTTCCCATTAAGAAAAATGAAGTGCATCAGCAATAAAATGGAGATATCTTTTCGGATGCATCCTCAGTGGTGAATTTGAATAAACATTTTCCCCACTCAGAGGAGTTTCTCTGGAGAATAGCAAACAGCCAGGAGACAGAGGTGAAGAGGGGTCAGAAATGGAGTGTGTATTAAGTGCTTATGAGTGTGTATTTGTGAGTGTTTGTGTTTCCAAGTATTTATAGTTATGGAGTGGCTGGTGTTTGTGTGTATGAGAAGTTGGAAGAAAGACTTAACTGAAATGGCAGTGTGTCTGTATGTGTGTATTTAAACTGAGCTGATTGTAAGATTCGGGCAAAAGGACTGTGGAGACATTGAACCTGCAGGTGGGCAAAAACAGTTTCCATCTTAAACCTTTTAGCAGTGAATCATCCAAAAATGCACATAGGTAGAAATATAGACTCTGTATATGGAAAGAAAGCAGGAAGGAAAAGTACTGTGAGATCATTTGTTTGAAGGAATCTGATATTATTTTTCCATATTCAGTGATGATCACATTTTGCAGTTTACACCCTCTTAGGCTGATGACAGTCTAAATCTCGCTGTCCCTCTCTCCTCGTTCAATCCTCAGAACAGGAAGCCATTTTTAAACCTGTTAAGTGAATGAGACACAGTATGTGGTGAACAACAGTGTTTAGTTTAATGAGATACTTGTACATTTTTAATTAAAAAGTACAGGGACACCAGGTAAGTACCAAATGAGAGATCCCCACTAATACAGAATGCTTTTGGATGTTGTTTGAGCCTTGGTTGAGCAGTGATTCAGAATGATACCAAATGGCTCTATTTACTTTGTGATTCAGGTCATTTGCATGTGCTTTGTTTATGCTTAAGTTTGGTGTTTTAAGTTTAGTCACTTATTGATTAGTAACATGACAAACAGCTTTAAGTTTACATTCCCAAGTGTTACCTTGATAGTCACTTGGATACATCTTCATTCACAGTACTCTAATCCAGTTATTTAAAGCTTTTCTGAATATAGATAATAAATAAAGCAACAATAAAGCTTTAAAGTGGTTTTGAAGTTGAGAGAGGAATTCAGAAATACCAGAGCACGGATGAAACAAGACGCAGCAACAGTTAGTCACTAGCTATGTGTATTATCTGTTGTGAAATTAGACTCTTTGTAGCAACACTACACATCTACTAATATATTTTCACTCCTACTTCTTGCTTTATTTTTTTTTTTCACTCTCGTCCTTTCTTCGTTTTGTCCATTCATCACCTTTTGCTTCATTCCATCTTTGTATTTCATCCCCCATTCTCTCATCCCTCTGTCCTTTTTTCTCTCCCTCTGTTTAATGCTGTATCGCACTACTCTTCCTTTTCTCTCATTTTCTCTCTCTCTCTCTCTCTCTCTGGTTGACAGAAGGCGTTCAAAGACACCAGTCAGTATGTGGTTGGGGAACTGTCTGCGCTGGAGAGCGAGCAGAGGCACATAGATGCCCGAGCAGCTCGCGTGGAGAAGAGGCTGCGCTATCTCATGGACACAGGTACCCCAAGCCCAATTACACTGGAAAAACTGTTTCGGCAAATTGAGCGTATGCACGCACATACACACGTATGTACACTCGGGGAGTTTGTGTGTGTGTGTATTTATGTGTGCAGTTGTGTGAGAGAGAATCTTTGAAGCCCCCCCTTCTCCCTCTTGGTTGAATGTTGTGCGACGGCGCGCTGGGTGGATATGAAAGGAGGGGATGGGGGTGAGAGAGGAGGTGGAGAAGGGAGGGGATGGGTGGGTGTGGAGGGAGAGAGAGGGGGAGTGTGTCTTGGGGATGGGAAAAGAAGGGAGACCTCTCTGGGCTGGGGTGATAAGGGAGCCCTTCATGGGGGAAACGATAACTGGGTGCGATAGCGGAGCCCCAGCCGAAGTCTCCGCTGCAGCTGTTTGCCAGCCGCGGCCCCAGCCAGCCAGCCTCCACACTATTGAACAGTGTGCTCAGCCATGCACAGCTACACACACATACACCCTCCTTCCCCTAGTACATATCTGGCCTTCATTGATATGCTGTATAAGGAAAGACGGGGGTGAGTTAAAGGGAGAAGAGAGGGAGAGGCAAAGAAATCGGGGGAAAAAACGCAAGGCAACACAACAAGCGCTGACACAGTTCACACATCCACGACAGACACGCAAATGCTTACACACCCACGCATACAAAGTGCAGTCTGGTTTGGCGTACAGAGCTGGATTCGGAAGGTTTTTATTTAAGATTTGGCCAGGGGTAAAGCCTTGTTAAGACATGAGACAGTGTGCCGAGCCAAAAGAGGCCTTGGCTCCGTTAAGTCCCTAACTGAAATTGGAGAATAGCATCCCATTTGTGATACTACACCATCTCATTCCTGTCCCAAGAATGGTTCCAGAAGTGTAAAATTTTGATGTTTGCAAATGTCCTGAAAGTGTAGATTCAATATTTACTGTAGTATTTTAGTAGCACCTCTCATGCTCTTTCTGATATATCAGTGCCTAACTCGGTGGATTTAGCCCCCAGACTCCTCAAAAGGAAACGCGGGAGGATAAAAAAGATGGTTTTTATAAAAAGAAGCTGGAGCAGTGGGAATTGTGCTCACCTTCTTCATCCCATTTGGGTCATGATAGTGAGGCTATCTCCCCTTCATTTGTTGTGTTTGCTTTCCTCCTTTTCACCTCCTGTCTTGCCTCTGTGCCCTCTTCCCTGTTGGAGCACATGCCATTGTGTCAATCTGAAGGACTGTTTCTCCTTCTTCTTCTTCACCCACTGATAACGCAGCTGCTGTCCAGCAAGGCGCCGGGTTATTTACTTCCACACACCTTCAGCCATAAAGATTTCTCTTTATATAATTATATAAATCTGCGGTCTCCTCCTGAAAAATATGATTTACCAGAAAAGGAAGAGAATGACAACAGGGAAGGTGAACACAAAATAATGGAAGTATATCATGAAGAGAAATTCACCTCAGTTGCCTTTCAGCCCCTTTATAATGTCAGTGTTGATTGAAATTGAGAAAATGTGGTTTCCAGAAGTCAATACGCCGACTACTAGGTGGTGCAGTATTGTGTATATACCGTATAGAACTTTGGCTTTTTCAAGTGCCATAGTTTGTCAGTAATTGAAAAAGCAACGAAACATGTAGAAATAAAGGGCTTTCACATACGGTATGCGCTGTGCTCGCCGCAGGGGCTGGGCGTGGCACAGGGGGAGGAGCATGCACACACACAAATCGCGCACATGTTGGGCACCAGTTGCTAGGTGACCAAAAAGCTTTCCAGGAGGTGTCTAGCTAATATTAACTACTTCTCAAGTAGTGGACTTGGTTGCACGATGTACCTATCTACATGTCAGCAAAAAGCTCTGGCTTTAGTTGATGAAGAGGAGGAGACGATCGAAGAAGAAGAGGGTGTGGGTCCACCAAAATCGGTGTCTCCATTTTCTTTGTGGTCTGTCAGGCTCTCTGCTATTGGACGCAACGTGATGTTGTCACACAGCGCTGCACCCAGGTTGAGCTTTTCTTTTTAACTTCAGCGCAGTGCACAGGGACAGCACGTGCGACCTTGCACCGCGCAACACATACAGTAGAAATGAACGCGATCCATAGTGGAGCGTAGTGTGCACTACGTCCTGTCTGAAAGTCTCTTTAGCCTGCTAGGTCATAAAATATGCATGTTATGAAGGCCATGCTTAGCTGTGACTTATCATTCAATATTTAGGGCACCTTCAAATTGGTACCAATTCCACACTGGCATTGCAGTGCAGCAGTAAGGAAAGACTGATGTCGAGCACCTTGCTCTCTTCCTGAAAGTACATTTCTGTTCCCATATCTCATTTTGCAGCACTTATCCCAGAGACTCATCCAATAGGTTATAGATTGTGCCTTTAGGTTGAGGTCTCGAGGCATCAGAGCGAGATGCACCACTGACAGGTGGTCACTACAGTAACCTTTATCACCTCAGTACTCGGGTCACCTTTCTATAGGCTGTCATAGATAATAGATATTTTTCTCTGCACCCTGAATGTCTGATTGAAGTTGTGGCTGATTGGCTGTAAACAAAGCGTCCGGTATTGATCCATTACATCTGACTGGTGCCTGTATTTTACCAAGGAACATTGTGAGGAAGTTCCACCAGCTACCAACCAGTGTTGATGTTTTATACTGCATCAGCCACAAGCCAATGTCCAGAGGGTCTTTTAGAAGAGCAAGTAGGAGTGCAGTAAAGACCGGATGTGACGGAGAGCAAATAGTGCAGAGTGGAGTTTGTAGCTGCTCATCATGCACTGAGAGAAATACAGATGTCTTTATAAAACAAGTTTCCACTTAGAGGTTACCTGTGCTTTAGAACTGGATGCTTTTTGAAGCACTGAGTAACCATTTCAATGACTATTCCCATATTAACAGTTTTACACACAGCCAGTTTTGTTCATAGACAAAGAGCAGACTGTATAAAGAGGAGATGTACAGAGTGATCATAGCAGTGCATGGGATCGTATGATTCAGACCTCTGGAGATACATTTGGATGAGCCCAGTGGGCAGTGGGGCTGTGATAGTGCACAGCGCTGCAGGACCAGTAGCCAGATGTGACCAGACTGACCAACTGACACATGACTGTTCATCTCACTGCTCCATCAGCACAAACATGGAAAGGTCCACTGTGCTTTAATATCACATGCTTTTACTTTGACGTTCCTGCATCCTGTTTTTCTTTATTTTCATCTCGGTATAAAAATGTGTCATTCTTTATGTTTGCCACAAAGAATTATTTTGAAATTCTTTTTTATTCTTCCTGTTTTATGTAACTTATCCTCTACCTTTTTGTGCTTTCCAAGTCCAGTATTTCTCTCTTTCTGTCTTAGTGCCTGCTTCTCTGCGGCACATTTTATTTGCTTGTTCTTTTTATCCCTGAGAATCTTTTTCTTTTTTCTGCCACCATTGCTCCCCCTTCTTTTCCTCTTTTTCCACACATCTTCTCTCTTCCCCCGTCTCTCCCCTGGTTTAGGCACAATGCAGCATTTTGCTGCATTTTCTATTACGCCGTGGCCCTCCCCAGATGAATCCAAAGTAATTGGGGTGGTTAATTTATTTACTCAGAGGCAGTTCACAGCACATTAAATAATAGAGATAATTGAACAAGAATTGTCAAGTGTCTTCTGATATCAGGCACATTACAGGAGGGAGTGCGCATAAAACTCCATTTCTATGCCCCCATTGTTTATGGTAATTAAGTACACAGATTTATTCCTTGGTTGCCTTCCAAGCTTATGGCAAGCGCCATTGTTGTTTTCTATTAATATGTAATCAGTAAATAGTTTAATTTTCTAATCTGCGGGTGGAGAATTCACTTTCCAACAACTCTTAATTACTGCTGGGCTCTAATGAGTCTCGCCATGCCGATGCAGCCAGCCAATCGGAGGCAAGGCACAGGTCGGGAGGGGAATTTGAATTCCTGCGGCGCCCCCCCTTGACTAATGAACTTGTTATTCTTGCACCACTGAGAGCACTGCCCTTCATACTTGCAACATTAGGCGAATGTTCACCTTCTCCAACAGACAGAATATTTATATAACTTTATTGATTTTATGACTTAGTCTTTAAAGATGCGTATACATTACATATAAGTTATTCATTCTGATTATGATTACAAGGCTGTCTGTACAGTTGTAGGCTATGAAATGTTAAAGTATCATGCAACCTCCTTTCACAGTGCCCTAAACAGCTTGCACACATTGAAAAGCTTGAGCTTTTGATTGCATCATTAATATGTATTTTATATCTGAGCTCATTTTCAGTAGAATTAAGATACTGTTCATCATTATTGTGTTTCTACTGATGTATGTAATCCCTCTGACCTTGGTGTTGTTATTTTTTGAAATGTATTGTTGTACAGAAAAACATATCAAGCACACCTTATTGAATATTCAGCTTTAGGTATGACAAAGCATTCAAATGCATCATGTAGCCTTTGCAGAAAATCCCTTGGCCCGTTTTTGAATATATCTCAGCCACCCCCTACCTGGCCCTTGCACCTATTTACACACACCTCCCATTTCAAATAGCTATATAACCTGCAACAATGGACGCAATTATCCAAATAATGGCACTTAGCCGCACTGCAAAGCTGCCCCTCACCTACTGTGCATTTGATAAGAGATAAACAAGCAGAGAGAGGAGAGAATGAGTTTTAGCTCTCCCAGATTAACATATGTTTAAAAATTGCACTCAAAGCTGATAAGATTGACACAGGTTTTTATGGCGCACGCTCCTTTTAATCTGTCTTTGTGTCTGCAAGTCGACAAGAGGAGAATGGCACAAGAAGGGATCCAGCAAGAGCTTAATATACTTTACACATGGAGCCTATCCCCCTCAGTATCTGAGGAAGGGACTGAACGGACTGTAAAAGCCTTCACACTGGGAACAGCTGCAGTCTGCGTTAACCTGGACTGTGATTGTGTGAAGGACTGCAGAACGTGAACGGCTCAACCTGTGGCTCTAAATCTCACTTGTCCAAACTAAGGCACATTTTTATCCTTTTAATTGTCCAGTTCTTGTCCAAACTAAGGCACATTTTTATCATTTTAATTGTCCAGTTTTATTTGTCAGTGATTAAGTGATTTATGATCAACTGCTCTAATATGTTTCTGGAAGATTTTTTTTGGTGCATTTCTAAATCTGTACTCGCATGTCAGCAGTGTTATAAAGTGTGTGCACTGTTGTAGTAATATTCCTCATGTTTTGAAGTTGGAATCAACATTTGCGTTTTAACTTCTTTATTTTAAAGCTATTTTCCCATTTCTCACAGATCCTGTACTTCTACATAGTTGTAGCACCAATGGTGATGAGGTACGGGCATCGTAGTCACTGTGTGTGTAATGTTTATATTGCTTTGGCATCACGTGAGCTGGCCTCTCGTGCTTTTTCCCCATGCTTGTTGTTCCTATCCCAGCATTGTGACAGCATCAGCTTATAGTTTGATTTAAGCTGCACTACGTGAGTGGCATGAGGACTTCCATACACAAACACCCACATGCACATAAAGTCCTGCCTTGTCTTGTTTCATCACACAAACAGCGTGTGTAGCTTTAAGTATATTATCAGGTCCAGTTCTTTCATAAACATATTGCTGAAGAAGCTTAACATTAATTATTGTAACTTTGGGCAGATTACATTCGTGCCCGCCTTGTAAGCACAGGCAGACTCATCTTGACCTCCTATACAAAAGCTTAAAGACACAAGAATGGCATTTTACCAACTTTAATGGGATAACCAGTCTAATCTTTCAGCACTGAGAGAAGGAAAAAAGTGTTCAGGCTTTAATACCCTCCCCAGTTCACAGACTGAAAGAGAGAGGGAGAGAGGTTTCGGTGTTGGCTTTAATCGGGGTTCACTTTGTTTTTCAGGTGCTACGTTGTACAGTTCTGTTTTGGGGGCAGCTGTGGCTCAGGAGGTAGAGCGGGTCGTTTCCTAACCGGAGGATTAGCGGTGCAATTCCTAGCTTGTCCAGTCAACATGTCAAAGTGTCCTTGAGCAAGACACTGAACCCCCAATTGCTCTCGGTGATGCCACCGGTGTATGAATATGTGAGTGTTTGGGAGTGTGAATGGCCGAGTAGTGTAAAAGCGTAGAAAAGCGCTACACAAGTATAAGACCATTTACCATTGTTGGTTTTTGGTTCGTGTTACCATTGCTAACTCTGAGAGACGAGACAGTCCAAGTAACTTCAAAACAGTGCTGATTTATTCAAAGGATCACAGGTAAAATTAACATTACACGCTCAGGTATCTTGCACCTCCAAACTGCAAACATACTGAAACCGGTTTTTCTTGTTGCAATAATTCCTCCTGCTGCACCTTCCTCATGTGCTGTCAATAGAAGTGTTAATGGACAAAACTCAGTCCTTCTATTCAAAAATACTTCTCAAAGCTGTTCTGAATGTATATGAAAGAAATAGCTTTCAAAGCTACAACTTTTTCATCTTTCCACTGCAGCTCAACAAGAAAAGGGGAGTTTTTATACTAAAACACTAATGTTGGGAGATTTTATCTTTTTTTTACTTAGACAAGGTTCATCAGCTTTTTCCTTATCATGTCTTTTATTTCTTTTACATTGAGTGTCTTCTGTCTTTTGAATGCAAGTGCCAGATTTATTTTCCATTTGTCATATGCATATTTGTGAGTCGTGATAACATACCGGAATGAGTGGTATATTTGATGTCCATTAAGAAGGGACATCCAGGTTAAGCCTCTCTGCTACTGTGCATACATCGCCATTGTTGTACCCGGTACTTTTTACCATACTGACTCTGAGAGACAAGACAGTCCAAGTAACTACAAAACAGTGCTGATTTATTCAAAGGATCACAGGTAAAATTAACATTACACGCTTCAAT
Source organism: Monopterus albus (assembly GCF_001952655.1). Lineage (NCBI taxonomy): Eukaryota > Metazoa > Chordata > Actinopteri > Synbranchiformes > Synbranchidae > Monopterus > Monopterus albus. The sequence continues at coordinate 3,310,912 of NW_018127932.1, read as the reverse complement.
GTGTGAATGTGTATGTCTGTTGGTTAAGTGGTGTGTAGCTAAAAACATTCTCACGACCTCTAGTAACATGTCGTGGCTTAAACATAAGAACCTATTATGGCTAAGGCTACAGTTATACACGTCATTATAATAATATTAACACCCTGTCTGCTGACAGTCATCAACTCTTCTCTCTAGTTATCCTTGACCAGATGTACCCTGTAGAAACTCATAAGCATGACTAAGCATTTAACAGTCTGACTAGACATCCTATCTCCACTAAACATTTCTAATACATAAAGTATCTATCCAATATCTATCTGACTAAAAATACCTAACACCATTTTACTTTGTTGGCCTGAGAAAATGTTCCTCTTCTCCTTCTTGTGAAACTGAATCGGCATTAAGGTTCACACGCTGCTCTCCTCCTGAATCTTCCAATAAAGGTAGACTTGAAAATAAACAGACTGCTGGAGGCTTGGCCTGTTTTAAATTATAATTGAAAGCGAGAGATTGTGACTATTCTTTATCCATAATCACAGACCCAGTTCGTAAGCTAAGCTCATGGCAACTGCGATAGGCAGAGCCACGAGAAGATGCTTTCTTTTTTGAAGCCTTTGGTCATTTTCTTCTTCTTGTTGTCGAGGTTACGAAAAGAGCACTCAATTTCAATCGAATGGTTTTGTATTAGACCACAGTGAAATGTGTTTGTGGTCATCTTGAATTCACTTCAGGAGCAAATGCACTGTTCTTCCCTGTGGGAAAGAAAAGAAATCTAGGGATCACTCCTCTAAAACCCACTGCCTCTTTTCACCTTTGAGGGGACAAAACAAAGGATTTGAGCTTTGTGTGTTGTGCGACTCCAAGGTTCAAATGTGTCAGAACAAAGATTAGCACCCCCCCACAAAACACGCACACAAACACACATACTCCCATTCCCGCTCATGCCCTTAATCTCCTCGGCCATTTGAATGTTTGAGCAGCAAAACAGTTTAATTTGTCAACTTGCAAGGACTCTGCACCAGCGACCAATGCTGAGCTCCAGCCTCCTGTAAGTTTTCTGCAACCCCCCCCCCTCCCCCCACAGGTCCAGCGCAGTGACACCACCCTAACTCCCAGATGTGCACTGCTCCCCCCTTTTTCTCCGGCTCCGTTTCAGCCTTTCATACATTGTTTAACAGTGGGGATGAAAGGGGGATTTTTAGGAAGATTAGGGAATGGGAGGCACTCCTCCCCCCTTTTTCTCCGGCTCCGTTTCAGCCTTTCATACATTGTTTAACAGTGGGGATGAAAGGGGGATTTTTAGGAAGATTAGGGAATGGGATCCTCTGGGCATTGTCTGAGAATCTTCAGATAAAACGAACTGGGTGGATGGAGTCAACGGGAGGGAGGGAGTTTGTTGAGATGGAAGGAAGGGAGTGTAGCTGGTCACCACAACCCAGAGATGTGCAGGTTACATTTATTTGTAAATCAGAGCAGGAATAATTATGACCTACCTCATTTTTTTGTGTGATATTTCAGTTTTTTCCCTCTGTCAAAGATTGTTTTGTCACTGTAGTATTTTTTTTTTTTTTTACATAATCTTCCTGTTCACTTCCTCTAATTCAGTTGAAGTTGTAGTCTCTTTGGAGCAGGCACCCCTCTTTTTTCTTAGCCTGCCAATAATGGGGCTGATGAACATTTTCAGCAGAGGGGTGAGTAAATGGAGAATGAATGGGGGGAGTTGTTGGAGAGAACGGGAAGGTGGACAATGGCCACTTATGATAATCTGTTCCTTATTGGAGCATCCAGCCTGTGCTTTCATCAGCCGCCTCCCTGCCTGAGACCTCATGCAGCAGCCGGTCCAACAGACTGTGCTGCAAACTGCCAAACACATCGTGTGCACGTACAATGCTCTTATATAAGGCAACAAGTAAACAAGATAAGGCTGAGAGAAAAAAAGAGTCTGCAAAGAAGAAAAAGGAATGTAGATTAGGAAATAAAAAATACAGAACTATATATATATGTCCACCATTTACAAACTGCAGCTGAATGACAATTGAATTTCAACCTTGTGGTCAATTAATCAAGGCTTTCTTATGGTAACGGCAGTGGTGGCACTCAACAATGCAGGTTAATGACAGAGGTTTGGCCAGTAATTAAACCATTCACTTGCTAACACAGCAGCTCACCATGCTGCCGTTGTCATCAACCTCCCCCCATACACTCTCCACCTCATTTCCCATTATAATGAGCACTCCAGGCTACAAATACCAACAGCTGTCCTTCCCAGTACATTTCCATTTAAATATCTATTTTAACACTGCAATTTTGCATTTGTGTATTGAATCAATGCTCAGTGCCGTTCCAGTGTTGGTGTCAGTTGTAATGCTATCCAGGATTGAAAGTGTGTGTGTGGTATTAACACATTTATGACACATTAAGGAGTAAATTATGAAGTTTCTTAAATAAACCAGTGTAAAATATTTTTTTAATCTAAATGGAGTTTTTCTATAGTAAAAGGAGACGACTGAGCTGTTGCCCTTAAGCAAACCTCTGCAAGGAGGATGAGATGGACGAGCTAAAGATGAAGAAGGAAAAGAGGAAGTTGCTGTGTAACAGAGACGAGGGGGGAACCTAGTGAATTACAGCACGGATGTAAAAAGGATGACTAATGTTGTTAGCAAAGCCATTACTTGGGCCACTGATTAATTCATTAACTAAATTCATCGTTCGCTTCCCCTCGGCCTCTTGTCACGAGGCGTGTAATATGACACCCCTCAAATTTGTTCTAACATCTACCCTGGGGGGTGGGGGGCATGTCACATTCATACCAACCCCCCCCCACACACACACACACAGACACACACACACACACCTTCTGCTAATGGAGCAGGCGGCGACACTTATGCTAAAAAGACTGCAGCTGTCTGTCAGCTCGTTGGAGGGTGTCCTCCACTGGGGGTTATCACTGCTGACGTAGTCACGCCTTTTCATTCAGAAGTTTCTCTTCCCTTCAAGATTTCATGAAATCAGTGTTACATGCATAATTGTACATTTACAACAGCAGAAAAAAGAGGTTGCAGTAACGGTGACACCTGTGGAAATAGCTAAATTTACTCCTTTATGTAAACAGCTTGACCTGTGTGTGGGCCTTTGTTTAAAGCTAAATGAGTGTTTGTTTCATTTACAATACATTTGTAAACTAAGGCTTAGGATCATTAGAATTTTTATACTGCTGTCACAATGTCTGACAGTACCTACCATGGGTTTATGTACCAATACTGAAAAAGCACTTGAACAATAGTATCATTTAATAGAGAGAAAATTCTTAAATCTTAAAGTTTCCTCAACATAAAGAGCCATACAAGAAATGTGCCAACATAAAATAATCTAATATTGGCAGCATTTTGATTTATGTTGCAAAATATCTTTTAAAAAGTTAAGACATCAAACCTGACCAGATGTTTATTGCTGCTCTTGGTACTTTTGGTAATTTTGGTCTTTACCAAAAAGCATATTGTGATTTGATACCCATCACTGTCATACAAGTGTGTAAAACATGCTAAATCTGACTCCTGGCCAGGATCAGAATCCCTACAGGTTTATGCCAATGTTTGTGTTAAGCTGTCCCAATTAACACTATCAACAGGTGCTAAGGTTTACACTAGCACTCGTGTTTCTCCACCCCTCTAAGCTCCCCAAATGGTTCACACCTCAGTGTGTGTGTAAACACATAGTCAGGGAGCTAAAGCGCCTGGCTTAACCTTAGCAGAGCCCCACCGAGCCCTGGCTTATCTGTGGGTTTCAACAGTGATTCCATAGCACTACCTATAGCAGTGTAGCTGCGTGTGTCGGAGAGGAAGGCGTCAGTGTTTAAGCATAATTTTACAGATATGAACTGATTGTAGTAAAAAGTCACAGACTGGCAGCAGTGAAAAGTTGCACATTTTCTTTTTAAGACAGAATTTTTTTTTGTTATCCTAGCTTCTCAATATCTCATCATCAGTGTGCTGACTTTCTTTTTATGTGCTAGTTTGTGTTAATTACAGGATGACCAGGGCTATTTTTGTTCACATATCTGCTTAAGTGTCACTAGATGATGCTGCTGTCCTCAGTTAAACGACAGGTCTGTCGGAGGTTTCTTTGATTAAAGGTAGTTTTTTCTTCCCACTGTCACCAAGTACTTGCCCAAGGGGATTTGCTGGGTCTTCCTTACAGTGTAGTGTAAGATCTAGACCTGATTATGTGAAGTGCCCTGAGACAGTTGTTGCTTTCAGTTGGCGCTATACAAATAAATTGAATTGAATTAAGTTATATGGGAGTGAAACTCCTAATTATTCAACTGTGAGGATAGCTTGAGGCTGGTAAGACATTAATAGTGTTGATTTGGCAACCAGCTCTATTTTAATAAATTTCATTTCACAGGTGTTGTATAAACATGTCAAGCAACCAGACGTGCTTTTCGCCGGAAGCACAGTGTGTTAACTGCTCTAGTACTTTTTTGTTTCGATTGGTTAAATGAATCAGGGTGAATCTGAGCTGCATAATACCAGGTGCAATGACCAAAATAAATAAATAAAAAAACAGAGAGAAGAAGTTCCATTTATTAACCAGAAAACAACCATGCTGGCCAACCAGCTCTAGAACTCCCTCTTCATGTCCTTGCTTCAGTGGCTCAGGGCAGCCCCATCTTTATTATCTTTAGTATTTATTTTGTTATTATTTCATTTGTTCTTTTTTCTCTGTCCTACATCTACTCATAGTCTGCTGCCTATCCTTTCCCCCTCCTCTCTCTACTTCTTTTACCTTTTATATCCTTATTTCCAGACAGAACAGAATCAAACATACCCTCAAACATTGCAAAAAAATCTCCTGCACACTCATTATACTTGCTTTTATCTTTATGCTCTTTTGTAAATGTCTTGTATCCATTGTTTTGTCTTCTGTGTTAACATCCTATGTTTCGTGTTGCAATAAAAGGAAAATAAAATGATTGTAGCTTGTAGCTTCTCTAAAGACCCAGTTTAGTGTTTTGTTTTTTGCAGGACAACCCAGGTTACAAATTTCAAATCAGACTTATGAAATGGTCCTGAGCACAATCTAGCTAGATGGCATTGTAGTCCTCCTCTTCATGTGTCTCCAGCTGTACTGATGACGTAACCCCCACCCGCCTCACACCCCTCCAGTATGGCCACACTCAGGCAAAGCAGTCAGAGGAGAAAACGAACCCAGGGCCTAACAAATACATGAAGGTTTGGTTTTGAACTAAATCCCACAGATAATGGCTACTGTGTCAAAGACTAAAGATAGCGGGAGGGGTGGTGGTGTCGGTACTGGTGGATGGAGGGGGATTACTCCGGCGTTTTGCATCAGTTTTGTCGCTGCCTGTCTAAAAATAAGGGAAACACAGAGTGAAAGAGAGAAGGAGAGAAAAGCATTTAACGCAGCACATTGAGAAGGAGAGCGCTCTTAATGCCATCAAAGCAAGGGGGAAAATCAGCCATTAATTTATTCTGGCACTCACACACATGCACCCACACACTCATGCATGCAGACAGTCACACACAACATGTACACCCCTTCTGTGTTTTCCTCCAATTGTTGATCATTTCAGTAACATCTGGTCCACGCCAGTCTTGGAAACCCACCAAAACCATGGTTGACAAAATGTTTTCACTGATCCCCTTTCCTCTCTCTGTGTGTGTGTGTGTGTGTGTGTGTGTGGACCCTTCAAATAATTTGTGTGAGGATTGAATTATCGCTCTGACGTGAGGAGAAATTTTTCATCCTCAGATTCAGGAGAGGGGCCAGATGACTGGCCTATTCGTTGGGTGATAAGAACTGATGGAGAGGTTAATAAGCTACACACCCAGGTCATCACAGGCTTTTTACTGGGCTACAGAGGAGAATGGAGGACGATGGTGATGAGAGGAGCTGTGTGTGCGCATGTTGGGGGGGTATATCTGTAGTGTGTACTTCTGACATACCTTTAAAGGTCTCTCAAAGTTCACTATCACACTGAAATAGCAGAATTCTGACTTTAATGCAGTGTGTGTGTGTGCACTGAAGAAGTACTGTAGGTAGTCACACTTACTTTCATTTAGAATTTAGAAATAAAGTCGATGAAAGGTCAAAAAAGGTTGCGTTTTGCTATTGTGCACTGTATGCACAAAGAGTGCAGTTTTACCTTTTTATGTGTGTTTGTAATAAGCGGTTTGACCTCTTCAACGTGTTTTACTGTCAAGCCTACCACTGTTGTCATCTCAGGCTATTACCCCCCCAGTTCTCGTGTGTAACCTTAGGCTAGAGGCAGGCACCCCCATTGAGCAGAAGACAAAACACTCAAACAGAAAAACAGTGATCTCTCTTTCCTTCACTCAGTCTATTCACCTCTCTCTAATCGAAGCTGCTGGTTGATCCCCAAGTTTCTCCTGACTCCTTATATTTCAAGTCTCTTTCATTAACTTTAACACCCGTGATGAGATACAAATACTGACACTTGTAATTGCTTCTGTTCTGTTTGGTTTAAAACTGCAGCTTTCACAATGTATAAAGCCAGCATTTAATAACTGAGCCCTGACATGTTGACTGCTACAGTGGGCGTTCAGCTTCAGATGCGTTATAACAGGTGTAACTGAGGATGATTTCCCAGTGAGTATCACCTCTATTGTTGAGGTGTTTGATTAAAGAAACGCTCCCACTTTGTATTGTATCACAGAGGCCTAATAGAAGCCAGCCCCCAATGGTCCAAGTAAAGACTCTCATTCTGGAGAATGTAAAAAGGCTCCAAACAGGACCCTAGCATGGGGTCTCTCCTCTCCCCCTTCATACCTACTCTTTTCTGAGGGGTAATAGGGAGGTGCCTTTGCTGCTCCCTATCACCTACTCACCTTAATAATAAAAGAGAGCCCCCTGTGGAAAGGATCTAGCATGAGCGGTTGAAGATCACGCTATTAATAGGATGATGCTTTTTTGCCTTTTGTCATGAGATTATGAACGGGGATAGCCTCTCCTTGCCTCTCCTCTCTGCTCCTTTACTCTTCCCACACACAGCTACAGGCGTCCTGGAGGGCCCTATTGAGTTGGAGTGGAGACAGGCGAAACCGAGGCTTTGTTCCTCTGCTTGTATGGTAAAAAGCTCGCTAATGAAATACCTTTTAGGGGGTATCGGCAGGTGAGCTCCCCAATCAGACATTTCAGCAAAAACACACAGGCATACATACACTCACATATTCTCCGTCTCCTCTCATATGCCCCCTCTTGCTATATTAATTACCTGAAGTGCTCTGGCCTTGCAAAAAGCTCTCGAATCTGCCGCTCCCCTCCTTCTCTTCATCCAACGCGACAGCTACAACAGCCTAAGCTAGCCTAAAGTGGGGGGTGATACAGAAAAGGGAGGATGATAATGGTAGTAATGAACACGGGTGACAGTAATGAGAAAGGTAATTGAGAAATGGTGTATGGCAGGCCCTCAGATTTTTCTTTTCCAGCCCTGAGCTAAGTGGGGACAGGTTGAAAATCATCTTATTTAGAGCTTAGTTAAATGGTTCTTGAAGAGCAGGGATTTCTGACGCTAAAGCTAAAGTGAGCTGACAAGCATAGAGTCATGATACAGCAACCTAATGGGTTAGGGAGTGTTTAAAGTCACTGTTGGCATCAGACTCTGATTTTTTCTTTTAATTTCTTATTGATGTTGAGTGGCATGGTCAAAACAGCCCGTGCTGTACTGTTAGGATTATTGTTAAACACCTCAATGCTTCACTGCCTTTCTTTCTTTCCGTTCTGCTCACTCGGGTTGTTTAGTGCTCTCTGTGTTTCTGTATGTATGGACGTGAGAAATGACTCCCTGTAAAGCAGCAGCTTCTGTCTGTGTGGATTCTCCTTCCATGTTATCTGTACTCTAAGTCCCTGTTGCATGTATTTTTGTGTTTGTGTGTGTGTTTGTGAACTCATGTTGTTCACCCGTCTCTTGTGTGTGTGTGTGTGTTCCCTCGTGGCCTCTCACCCAGGTTGTGATAGAGACAGGGCAGTCTGGGCTTTAACAGACAGAGGCTGTCTCCACCAGTCCCATAGTCTGCCACTCTCTGATAATGTTTATTGATTTGTAGCAAAAACACAATTTGATGGAGTGGAGAGTGGGAGGGAGGTGGGGGTGTGAATTGAGGAGGTGGTGTATATTTGTGTGATTGGCACAGCTTGGCTGATTCTGCTAGACAATCACTGTAATCTGACCCCATTTTAGTGTCTTTATTTAATATTCAATTAACAGATATTCAATTTAAATGACTAAATGATAATGAGTCTCTTTATGCCACATATGTTCTTCACCACAGAAAGTGTGTGTCTCAGTGTGTGTGTGTGTGTGTGTGTGTACAAAGTGAAGCCCCCTGATATGAACATTTCATCTCCAGAGCCAGTCTACTCTCTCTCTGTTTGCCCAAGCTCCCGCCCCTCTTTAACCTCGGAGGTGGAGGAATGAGAAGTGTCTGGAGGTTGGTCTACTGTTAGCTCTGAGGTCAAACATGTTTGCCCAGGGTTGTGTGTGTGGACATAGGCAAGTCAGCAGAGGAGAGCAAGGAGGTGTGTGTTAAAGAGAGAGGAGGACACATTAGTGGGACAAACCTATTGTCTGTGTTTAACGTGGTCTCAGCACAAACATTCAAACAGTGATTGTTACTGTGTGTGTACTGCTCATTAAAAGGGCTTTGGGAGTCCTACTTACATTACTGACGTCCATGGTTCATCTTCGTCTGAAACGGTGCTCACATGCAGGGCTAATGAATGAAAGATGGAGCTCCACTGTTCATACATCTTGTAATTAGAAACAAATAATTATGTAGCCCCCTTATGATTATGGAAAAGGCCGGTTCATTCCTCTGCCCCAGAACCCTCTGTCACACTCCACTTCTGCTTCTCCTGCTCTCTCTCCTACCTCCACCTCCTTTGTAAGTTGTAAAGCAAGCAGTGGTTGACAAATGACACCGGTGGAAAAGCCAGTCATTGTACTTCAGTGTGAGAGAAGGTTTTTTTCTTATTTTACTTTTCTCGCTTTTCTATCTGGTGTTCCATTCAGCAGACATTATACACAGGTTCAATAAAGAAAGGAATCTGCTCTATATGCTGGGACCATTGTGCCATTGAGGGTGACTAAAAAGGCCTCATACAAGCCTCCCTGGAAAAAAAAAATTAGCCCTCAGCACCACTCCAGTAGCGAGCAGAATAGAATGGAGTAGGAGAAATCACATGTGCTGTGTGGAGACGAGTGGGGGTTTGATTCTTACACATATCACAAGTGTTGTAATGTTGCTGAGTTGGGAATTGTGGCAACTGTTGCATTCATTCTGCATTGCTCTGAATAAGAGCCTAAACTATAAGAAATGTGATTCTGCTTTTTAGTGAGCAGTGTTGAGAAAAGGACAGAGCAATAAAGGACTTTTGGGTTGACTGAAAATTTCCTCCTGCAGTTTTAAGATTGTGTTGGATTGTGTTGGATGGCCAGATTTGTAAGTTTGTGAGCATCCTAACTTTTTCTTCTTACAAGCCACACTGTCTCTCTCGGTCTCCTTACGTCTGCTCAAATTAATTAAATCAAGCCTTCAGTGGGTTACTTGCACACAATCCCCCCCCCAGCCTTCGCCACTGATTGGGCCGGCCCCGGTCATGCATATTCACATCGCTGCAGTGACAGCCTTTTAACGAGCTCTTACCTAATCACAGGAAACAATGATCATCCTGTTCTTTTTATTCCTTCTTTTCTCATTTCCTTTCATCTTCCCTGATCCCCGCTGATATCACACAGGCTTGACGGTCAGATGGAGAGAATGATGGGAGAGGCACAAGTGCAGCTTGTCCCTAAATAAACCACATTTCAGAATGTGACTTGGACACAGAGGAGAAGTTCAGCTCTATCTCCTCCCTCTCCCTCCTCCTCCCCCTCTCTTCTTTCTCCTCCTCCTCCCTGCTTTTTTACATGTCCGATAGACAAATTGGATTAGCAGCTATTGGATTAAATGGCAAAATGGTGGGATAAGAAATGAGATGAACGTGCTGTGATCACAGCTTTTAATGTTTTTCTCTTTCCGTCTCATTCATTACCCCTGCTCTCCAAGCTCGCTCCTTCAAGGCACAAAGAGAAGTTGTTTCTCGAGGGAGGAAGTAGAATTTCCTTCGTATTTATTTGATGTATTTTATAATAATTAAACAAATAGCTGTAGTTTTTTTGGTAGCTGAAAGTCTGTCCCATGGCTGGAAGGTCAAACTATTGAGCAGTAATTCAGCTGGTCGATTGACAGGAAATTAAACATTTCTGTCGATGAGCTGATAAGTAAAAACAGCTAAACATTTACTGACTCTAGTTCCTAAGTTGATCATTTTCTGCTTTGTTTATTATAAATAGAATCTTTTGCTTTTAAACAAATAATTGGCAGTCAGCTGATAATTAAAATAACCAAATAATTACAGCCTTACTGCAGTGTTGCACTTTTTGGTGGATGTTTAATCACAGAGCAACAACGTCATGTAGACTTGGAGGACAGCTGAACCAAGATGATATCAAATCCTTAAATCCTGTCACGTTTGCATCAAACACTTTGCACAAGCAGCATCTCTCTACCTGCTCTACATATTCCCATCGGCCTGACCTGCCCCTGAAATATGATAAATGAACTTATACCAAGTTATAAAAATCCAGCCTTTGTTACTGGTACTGGCTGTATGTCTGGCAGGTTTGGGCAACTTAGGCAAATGGCAACAGTCTTTTCAAAACACAGTCAAATCAATCAGCATTTACTCACTAAAATGGCTCCTTACATGCTTTTAGTGAGACATAGTGTTGGTAACATGACACAGTTAATTAAAAACCAGTGCAGGCCACCAGCAGCAGCAGTCTGACCACCTCAGGGTGCATTTCATTATTCCTATCTACACTGAATGGACCAGTGGCTAAGATAGATATCTTAAGCTTATTTGCTCACTCAGTCTTTTCACCTCTCTGTTTCTTTCTTTCTTTTCCTCTCACTCTGTGTCCCTCTTATGGATGCATACAAATACACACTGACCCATACTAACCAGCCTTTTTCATGCCTTTGTATCCTGGTTGTGTATGTCTGTGTGAGACAGAGTGACTGAAACAAGGAAAGAGGGAGACGGCCAATCAGATAGAGCGGTTGGCAGGTTGTGTGAATCGTTTGTGTCATGACTGTGTGTGTGTGTGTGTCTGAGTTGATTGTATCTTATGTGTTTCTCACCATTGCAGTCACACTGATAGCTGAGGTAACGTAAAACATGATATTAATGACGATTACGTTTCCTGCCAGTGGAGAAACCCAGTTTATCTCCATCAGGCATATTTCACTAATCCTTTGATGTCCTGATCAAACATTGTACCGATGCCAAGTTTATTGCTCCAGTCTCTGTAGATTTTGGCCCATTTCTGCACTGCCCTGCTCTGTGTTGAGCACAGAGAAATGGCATGTAAGGCAAGCAGCAAGACCCAGAATGCAACCTGCCAAACGGCCAGATGCTTTGATCCAAGATGGCCCCCCCCAAGAGCCAGCATGCATCCGCAGCATCTCGGAGCCAAGGCAGGAGTCACAGTGTCAGTGCTGCTTGCCAGGGATATTTATGCCGGTTGTCTGAATACAACACAACATTCAGCAGTTTTCTCTCCGTTACTCTTAACATATGCCACTTGGTGCACGTACTGATTACAGTGCAGTGAGAGTGGACGAAGACGAGTGTTATCCAAGTGGGAACTAAGCCTTCATTTATGCACTGAGCAACAGAACGTGGCTCTTCTGCACTCATAAAACTGAAGCAGGCATTGCTTTTAAATAATTTCACTGCATGTTGCCTGGTTCTCCTTGTTCCTTTCAGTATTTTCAGCAATATATATTGCACAAGCAAATTAACTGATTAAAAGATGTAAACATTATTACTAAGGTGGTCGATTGATGGATTAATTAAGGCAGAAAACTGTTACATTAATTGTTTAAATAATGAGAAACATTCTTGAAATTTACATATATTTGTTTTGTACTATGCAAAAAGCCGTTTAAAGGAAAGTGTGATGGTCATTACTCAGTTTTCTGATGTTTTAGACTAAATAAAAGGCAAATACGTTATCGATAAGACAGAATAATTATAAATTATTTATGAAAGTAGTTGGTTGCAATCCAGATTAAAATTCAGCTGTGATTAACTTTATTGGTAATTTATAGTAACAGTAATTAAGGTGTAAATGCTACTCCCCAAAAAGCACATTAAAAGGTTGATCTGAAATGCAGCATGTTTCAGATTCAATTTTAATGCAAAGTAAAGAGCTGTAGCTCGCACGTATAAAAGGAAGATCCAGTGAATGTGACTGTACTTGGACAAACTGCAGACACATGTCTGTCTCTTTAAGATGTACGTAGGATCTGAGGTCAGGGTTCAACCCTGGAGAGGTGGAGTGGAGGGAGGATGCTGAGCAGCGTCCTACACCACTCGTTCTCCCAACATCCCTCTATCCCCCCTCTCTTTCTGTGCTCGCCCTCATTTTCTCCTTTGCCCAGTTGTCCCATTTTGCTCCCGTGTTCCTCATTTCCCCTCTGTCTGTCCCTTTCCCCTTCCTTCTACCTTTCCTTCTCTTTTTTTCTCCTCCCTTTCTCCTTTTTTCTTACTTTTCCTCTGACCTCCCTGCCTGCCTCTCCCCTCTCTCCTTCCCTTTCTGTCCCCTCCTTTCATACAATGCGGCTGGTGGTTGGCTGGAAGCTGCTGGCTGGCTAGCAGTGGGGGATATAGCTTTATAATCCCCCTCGTCTTCCAGCCCGTCTCGCCACAATGTCACAGGAGCTTAATATTTGCCATTATTATTTGCTTGTTTTATTTGACTTCGAGGCAGCACAATGACCTGTCAGCTCCGGCTTTATTCCCCCTCCGAGTGTCGTCCGTCTCAAAGTTGACTACAGTAATCCACGAGCCCCCGATTCTGCTAAATCCTGAAGCTTTCTTTCATTTGCTCGGCATTTTTTCCTCTCTCTCCCCCGTTCTCTTCAATCCTCCCTTCTAAATGAAATTACATACATCTGCTGGCTCAGAGTATCACAAATGTCTACACACTCACCGGTGTCCGTGCACACATCTACGCGCCTGCCTTTTGTTGTTGATGACGCAGCAGACCAACACCCCTCTTCGCGCCGCTAGTGGTGCTGTGTGTGTGTGTGAGAGAGAGTGACAGAAAAAGACACATTTCTCTGGGGTTTCTCTTGTCCTGAGTCATTTTTACACAGATTGGGATCAAACATCAGGTGCCCATAGAGCAAAAGCATCAGTTTAATGAGCTTCAGATGCTCCTTCACTGATTTTGAATCTAACAAAAGCTATTTCCAGACATTGACTGAAATTTTCAATTCTCTGGGAAACACTTTCTGTATATGTTTAAAAAAACATATAAAACATCAGCGCCTGTATTAAAGTGCACTGAGCAATAAAGCCTTTCTTTTTATTTAGAGGACCTCAATTAATAAATAAGTGAAATTGCTTCTTCTGTTACGATACCTGTCCTAGCTTCACAGCTATTACAGCGAGAGATAATAACATAAGCCCTCAGACGATCTTTAATCCGTTCCTTCTCCTTACAGTCAAGTGTCAGATTAATGCTGCTGCTGTTGTTTAACTGGCCTCCAGTCCCACCAAGCTTATCCCAGTTCTAGACATAAACCATGCTAATTGACCGACCACACCTCCGTTTCTTTATATAACAAGTGATCACTGTAGAAATTTGGAGTCATAAAAAATGTATTTAACTTTCAAACATGAGTTTACACTGTTCCTTTATATAGAACGTTCTGCGTTCCCTTCTGTTAAACTCAAAAAGCATTTTGTAATGTAGTTTTCTGTTTTATCAGGTACAATAATAGGTTCTATGCAACAGACATTTAGACAATAATGAAATATAACTACATTTTAAAGGCCCAGCTTTATTATTATTACAATGTAAATTTGATCTTAAAATGACAAAATCAGCATTTTTCTGTTCACCTGTCCATAATTGAACATACATTGACAATTTGTGCTTTTTACCAACCATGCTAATGAGAAAAACGTTGACCAGCATTAGTGAACTAATAATAACTAGTAATTTAGAGTGAGTTGTTTTGTATTGCTAGTCACTGCACTGAAACGCTGCGTGATGGCAGGTTATGTTGACAGCTGGTGTACTTACAGATGCCAAACTACAGTAATATAACATAATAACTGGTCTGATGCAGCCAGCTGATTGTCAAACTGACAGGTCAGACATGACTGCTGGAGGCTGCCCCTGTTACAGTTATGGGGCTAACATTTGAAGGTTTCCATATCAGTTCTGTGCATCCCATTACACTTTCTAAGAAAGTTACAGCAGCGAGCTTTAGCCCCAGGTGTGGGTGAAGCTTACGTTGCATCTGAGCCTTGCTAGCTCTCCAGGTGTTGAGCAGGTATTACACTAAGTGTTAGGGAGTCACAGAGACTCGTTGTTGTTGTTTTGAAGGCCCGCTGAGTGATTGGTGGGATATGTAATGCCCTAGAGTGAGAGATTCCACTGTGTAAAGGCACTCGACAGTAGTCGCCGAGTTAATTCCACCCTGGTTGAAACTGTATTGACATTGTCAAGACACAGTGGGAAGTATGTGGGTGTTTGCACAAGGAACATAAGCAAATAATGTATTTACACACGCACACAAATAAATATCAGGTAGACATACTGTCTCTGCTGAGTCAATTATCTTCATCCTCTCTATCGTGTGTGTGTAGCTGTATACACTGTACACTCTAATTTTATTGGCAGACCATCTGTCTGCCAGGCTCACTCCTCTGTAACTGGTGTGTTGTACCAAATCAAACCTGTCTTTGTGGCTTTAAAATGGTACAGACAGACAAAATATTATGTACAACACAGCAACTCGCCATATTCAAATCATTTCTGAATGTGTTTGTCTTTGTGTGTACTCTCCAGGCAACAACAAGGAGGAGGAGGAGGCCATGATGCAGGAGTGGTTCATGCTGGTCAACAAGAAAAACGCCCTCATCAGACGACAGAACCAGCTCTCTCTGCTGTACGGGTCCTAACTGTCCTCCTCACTGTTGACATGTCTGACCCATCGTGCTTTTTACCACTGACCTTTTCATGAAGATGATTATTTTCCTTTGGGGTCTGATTAAAGTGTTTCCTAGCTAGGGAGCCTCCATTATTTCATCACGCACTGAGAAGCATTAAACACCTGGAAACATCACACTTCTGTTTAAGCATTCGATCAAAATCATTGGAGCGACACTGGGAGTGGACTCAGCACTCCATTCACCCCCTCTGTCTATCCAGTCATTGATTTACATGCAGGCAGGATATGAAATCAATAGAAATGTGGTGACTATAACTCTCTCACTAGTCTCTGGATGTGGTCAGCTGCAACAGGTGGAGACACACGCACGCACACACACATGCACACACACACGGGCTGCCTTTTTTCTTCATTTGTGGCTATTAGGATTTCAAAGTGTGCAAGTGGAAGAGAGATTGAAGTATTCATAATCACATTATATCGTGGGAAAGGGGAGGCTTTTAAAGTGGCCAATTGACAGAAGGGCTGATTACTGGCCCTTTCTGTTCTCTCTTCATGGAGCCAAAGAGAAAAGGCGACTGTGAAGGACAAATTCTATTAGGGACTGAATTAGCTCATTTTTTTAATATGGCTGAAAGAGGAAAGAATTCAATTTGTGCTGCATAGACACACAACCCACATGCATGGCCACACACACTCGCACACTTGGCATGTCCATAGCTACTCATTTGTTTCTTTGTTTTCTGTCATTCATTCTGTTTTTCATGCATTTTCTCCACCTTTCTTCTAATATTGTTTCTGCTTTCCTCACAAACACACATGCACCCAGGGCTGTGTGAGCGCAGTGTGTATCAGTTATGTGCAGTAGATTAATGTGAAGCCAGAGAAGGTCCAGGAGAGTAGCTGAATCGATGTTTATTGCAGGTTTCTTTAAGTACTTAATGATTTAGTCATTAACATATTGATGAACTTTGGTGTGTGTGTGTGTTTTTTCTCTTGCTCTCTAACTTGCCACAGGGAGAAAGAGCACGATCTGGAGAGACGCTTCGAACTGCTGAACAGGGAGCTGAGAGCCATGTTGGCCATCGAGGGTAATGCGCGCGCGCGCACACACACACACACTCAGTGAGGCTGTGGAGGTCATGGGGTTTAGTGGGTCTGCAGGTGTCAGCCAGGAGAAATGGAACAATCCTTCTAGGTTTTATCAGGATTTCATTGTCTATATAGAAATTTATTTTAAATTTCAAACTCTTAATTTGTCATTTGATGAATTTTGACAACTTAAACTGTTGAATTATCACTGCTGAATTTTCTACTTGACTATGATGCTGATTTCAGCAGTGAAGCAAAATAACCATCTGTAAATAAATCAATTCCTTGTGCAGTTGGAGCTCAGTTGACTACAAATCCTCCCAAACACAGTCAGTGTAATTTAACAGACCAATGTCATTTTTACAGTAGAACATCTGGCAGTGTTAATGTGGTCGCATGAACGGCTACTAGAGCCAACACAGAGGAACAGTTGACGTTTTGTTTTCCATTTCCTGGTGACACAGAGAAGGTAACGCTGTTGTCAGGGTTGTTTAATCTCTAGCAGAATGATTGATTCCTTCACATGTTTGGTTTTTATGAGTCCTCTTTGTTGTTTTGTGCAGCGGTTGACCGGCCTCCATCAAGAGCCTAAAGTGGGATGATTAGAATTCTGCGTCTGCTTCTTGATGAGGATTAAGATGCGAGCTTGTGAGGGATTTCACAAACTGATACTTGATCAATGCTATTTGTTTCCTAGCTAGACCTGACTAGCCCATGCCTGATTTGAAATTTAGCAGCAGCCACAGTGAGAGATGGTTTGTGAGGTAAAAAAGAAATAAGAACAGTTATTGTACGTTAACTATTCTGCAGCCATTGTGTTGTTTCAGAGTTGTCAGGGGAAGTTTAATCCCCTTCAGCTGTGTCCTCTTTGGCAATATGAACCTTTTGCCAGTCAATGCTAATTGATTTTGCCATTCGACATTGACCACCCCCACCCCCCTTCTCCTCACAGCTGACAGACACCCATTGTAATTTCACCGGGCACCTGATAAGGTACCTGGTCCATAATAAATCAATTCTAATTAGCAAGAAAGGAGGGGGGCAGGAGCTGCAGACGGTTCCACTCTGCCTGCGTCCACGTTCGTTTCCTTCTCCACCCTGCCATTTTATTTATTTATATTTATCAAGCTGCAGCGTGTAAACAACAGGACCAAGTAACTGTTTCTAGTTCATGTGCCAGTGAGTCTGCTTTCACGTTGCGTGTATGAAGTACAAGGCTGCCTTGTCTTTTCTTCATGTCTGTGTGTTGGTGTTGGCACTGGTGTGTGTGGTTTTTCTGGTTCTTCTGTGAGGGCTTTTTTTTTTTTTTTTTTTTTTTTTATATATCAGGTGTGTATCGTGTGTGGCTGCTCGCGTGTGTGCGTGTGCGGAGGTGAGAGAGCAGAGATAGTGTGCAAGCTGAGGTGAAGAGGTGGTGTGTGTCGTGTCAGCTCGCTCCTCTCTGCCTTCATGTGGACTTGTTGGATTTGCAGCTGACTAACTTATCAGCCGGCCTTATTTTCCTCCCTAAGGGCGGCACTTAACATTCACAGGCTCTACCTTTCTATAGCAGCCACAGATAGTTCTGAGCTGCTGGGGACAGAGCTGTGTGCACATCTGTGTGTTTACTTCTCGCAGGTGTGTTTGTGTGTCTCTCTTTTTCTCTGTGTCCATACGTGTGTGTGTGTGTGTGTTTGCTGCCCATCTCCCCAGCTCTTATTTGGTGCTTGGGCAGGTCCATTGAGCGATGGTCGGGCGTGCGAGTAATTGCAGATTTGGTTGACCAGTCGATGACACAGAGAGAGAGAGAGAAATGCACTGTGAGTCAGAGCAGAGAGAAAGAAACACACATCACTAAGGTACACCTGAGACACACACACACATCCTGCTGAGGAAAGTATATAGGTGCAGTACACACACCTCTCTCCCTCGGTCTGTTCCTGTTCTGGCCCACAGTCACACACACCTACAGGCTGCCTGGTTGATACAGCTGTGAAGTGGAAGCAGATGTGGATCATTTGTAAACACTGACATAGAAATACCTGGAGTCTCTACAATAACATAAACATTGTAGATTTTAATGAGAGCTCAGAGCAGGAGATAATACCTAAAGCCGCTTTGCCCACACTCTGTTAAAGCTGCAGACCAGAACAGAGACAGAAGGAAGTACGACATTCTACTACATTGGTGTTGACCGAGGATGAGAGGAGCACAGACAGGAGGGGCATGTGAAATCAGCTTGGAGGCTCATGTTCAGCTGAAGGACACATGTTCCTAAACTTTTCCTAGATTTATTTTATGACTTAGAAGATCGTAACAGTACACACACATAGAAACTGTGCTGGAAGGTAAATGTATACTTAAGTACAGAATTGAGGAACTTCACTTCAGTGTCTCTTTGTACTACTACTGTATATAAAGTTGTACTTTAACTTCACTGATATTACTCAGCAGCTTTATTTTCTACTTATTTTACAGATTGAGATGCTTTGTTATAGTATCCAACAGTAAATACAAGTAAAACTTAGAGGATTCATTAATTGAGAAGAAAGTAATTGTAATTTGTCTTTCAAAAATGACAATTAGAATTAGCTGCAGTCTCATATGAAGCAGTTCAATTCAAGCTCCACCTCAGCCAACCACACCGCTAAAACTCTGCACACAGGAGTCAGTTGTGGTCTAATAATATCTAATAGTGAGCACGTTTCTGCTTTGTGTTCCTACTTTTACTTGAATAACATTTTCATTGCGGGACTTGTGTACTATTAGTATTTTACTTAAGTAAAGGATCTGATTACTTCCTCCACCACTTTCACTGAGATTGAAAAGAGGTTAAGAGAAGATACTTCTGATGTGATGTAACGGGGGCAGAGGAGGATGTGGTAACCTATCTGGATCCTATTCTCTGGCTCATCCAACCAGAAATGTCTATAATGTTCTTTATCATTTGGGGAACCAGTTTATTTTGCTGCGGTTTTGATTTCAACTGCCGAAAAAAACTACAATGGAGACTTTTAATTTTTTCTGACTTTTTATGGGGATTAATTCAACAAAGGGCGACATACAAAGATGCATTGACCCCTGATGGTAAATCACACAAGAAATAGGGGAAGATAGAAAATTAACTAGATTGACCAACAGATAACAAATAGAACCGTTAGACGTTAGAACGGTGTCACAGTTTGATCCAAATGTGCAGCTCTTGCTGAATAATACCACTGAGGATGGATGGAGGCTGTCAGGCCGGCGTTGATGTTGTTTATGAGCATGCTCATTGATAACCTGCTCCTTCTAGTCTCGTGGTGTGATGCCAGGCGGGAAAATGCCATCTATATGCCACGCTCTCATCTCCCTGCCACCAACTGATCCACTACGGCTGACCAATTCACACCTATGCATGCACACATACAAAACTGTGTCTTGGCTCCTTTCGAGGGCGTGTGCATGTGTGTTTCAAAGTGGACGCCCTCTCGCCATCTAAAAGGGATTTATGCATAGCCGGGTCCCAGAGTTTTTCCTGCTACGGTTTGATATGATAAGCTTTTTTATATGTTCAAAATCAATATGTAATCCTATGCAGGAGCTTATCCCTCTCCACACCTCCAACACACACACGCATGCATACACACACACTTCCCATTTGTAAATCTTTTAGAGCTTTGTAACACATCGGGGCGGCGCGCTACAGACCCTGATTGATTAGGTGCGCCATGGAATCCCATCACATGGCGACTTCTGATGATGTTGCCAACTCTTTCAGAGTTGTTAGTTGACTGGAACCGCTGATAACAAGGAGCTTCGTTCCATGAGTTGTCAGACTTTAGTTTGGACCAATTCAGAAAAATGTGTCTTTACTAAATAATCTGCAGTGAGTGTGTGTGGGCTGGTTGTTAGGCTGTCGAGGTTCCAAAACCCAAAGATAACCTGTGTCCTTTATTCATTTAAATGCCCTGGATGTTCTCCCTGTGTCATCTCCAGCATATGTGCCAGAACCGATGCTGGAACTGTGCATTTCATTTCGATTCGCGCTTCAGTTCCAGATTTCTGGACTGTTTTTAAAGAGCTGTGTCATCTCACACGGTTGTTTTCAGTCGTGTTTTTTTTTTTTTCTTAAATCAAGATTTAAACAACCACATTTTTGATTAATAACATTTGCTTGAGACAAGAAATGTATAAAAGGTCTCAGCCATTTTCTCACGCCTGCCAACATTCTTCTCATCTGCTGACACTTTCCGTCTCTTGGCTCCATTTGGGCCTCGACCAAAACCAGCTTTTGGAGCCTTTCACACAAGAACAAGAGGTACCGAGCACAGGGAGGATGAGAAAAGATATAGTGATGAAGGGGACTGTATTTACACTCCACTGTTTGTGGTTCCTAAACGTCTGAAGACTCTGGACAACATTATGAAGTTGTGGATGTCAAAGCTCTTCATGAAAGAGACAGACAGATGCACTTCAGATGATCTCTCCTCGCCTCGAGAGAAGGCGGCTTTGGACCAGCTCGCTCTTGAATAAATTTAGTGTCGGCGAGAGCGGGCAGAGGGGGCTTCATGGGGAATTGAACCAGCGCATTCTTGTGTGCCTGGTGCAGACTCACATGGTTACCGCTGGCGTGCACACTGAGGGTTATCTGAATACGCACTCACCGTGTGAGTTGTGCACACTCCTCCTAGTCTTTAACTCCTCTCTCTCTCTGTCTGTGGGTGTTATTGGGGAGGCGGGGCTTATGGGCTGGGGTGGGGGGGGTGGATTTGAGTGGCTGCAGTGTGTTTTCTTGGTTCCTGGGTGTCTGGTTACTCAGCCTGCCCTGCTCTGGTGTTGCCTGGTCACGTCTCTCATCGGCTCTCTTTATTGTTTACCTTCCTAATGAGGGGGGCGGGACTCTGCGACATGTGATTGACAGCAGTGTGCTTGCCCTCCATGGCCCCCGTCACCAGCCCCCACCCTCCGCTCCTCAGGTCAGCCAGCACTTTGGGCTTTCTGGCTGAGATGTTCTCTAAGGGAAAAGGGTTTATTTTTTTATTTTTCTTTTTTTTACATACCACTTTTTGTTCGTGTGCGTGTGAAGTTTTCTGCCCCTTCCTCCTGACCCCTCCTCTTGTGGGCCAAGCTTGTTGAGAGAGGATTGTGGGAGAGTGGAGTTATGGCGGATATAGATACACACACATTCCTGTGTCAGTTATCTAAAGACGATGACTCACATGATGACTCAGCCACTTTGCTTTTGCTCCACTTGACAGAGTTCGTCCGGATTTCTCCTGAACTTCCTCTTGTTACAGAAAAGCTAAACAAAAATATTCTTCCAGACACAGGTTTGAACATATTTGAAGTATTTGTCGACTCCCCCCAAAAAGCCAGAGGAGAGTAAATTTGCTTCCCTGAGAAAAAAGAAGGAGGGTTAGGGGCAAAGAAAGGAAAAGAGGAACGTAGAGAGCCAAATATTGGGACTGTGTTCATTTCGCTCTGTGGTCGACTTCAAAGGGACAACGGGGCCCATGAAGAGAGCGCAGACCTTTCAGGACAAACACACTGGGCCCAGCGTGGCGCACACACACACACACACACACACACACACAGCCTGACTGCCGCAATTTGACTCAATGAGGGGGGAAATATTTATTTTTAATAAAGCCACACTTATTTTGGGACTGACATTTTACATCATTCCTTTTATTCTCAAATCAATAGACGGTTAAATATTGATGGGGGTGAAGTTGCCTACACGGCTTAGCTGTGTTTGGATTCTCTCTGGGATGGAGTGGGGTTTTTTAAACGAAGGAGGGTTTTTGAAAGGGACATGTTGTCACAGTGAGATGAGGAGTAGCTGGAGATTTGCTGTCCTGGTGTAGCAGCGTCCTAAATCTGCACAGCAACTGATTCTGTATCTGAACAGTTGGTTTAAAATACTTTTTGTAATAATAAAATGTAAAATGATTTAATGTAACTTACACAAACCAGGTGGTTCTGTTTTCGCACGCTAACTAGATGTTGGATTTAAAAAACGACTTATTGTCGAAGCACAGTTCAGTGTCTGGGGCTGAGGGAGGGGAGAGTGCGGGAGCTGAGGGCGCCAGGCGGATATTTGAGCCCCAGGGGGAGTGAGCGCTCTCCTGTAAGCAGCCCCCCTCCTCCGGTGAGAGGCTGAGGGGATTTAGATCAGGGTCCCACCTGGACCCTGTGGGGCCCTGTGGGGCCCCTTCCTGCACAGACCCTGGAGAACTGAGAGGGAAGCATCAGCAGCTCACCTGTTTTTGTTTGTTTGTTTGTTTAGCTGAGGAACAAACTGATATTTCTATTTAAGTGTTTGTGTAAACATCTTTGAACCAGACTCCTCCATGAAGTGGACACCAACATAATCTGAATCCAAATCTTTTTACTACCTTTAACCTGAAAATGGACCAAGAACCTGATCAGTTTAAAATGTTTGGGCTAAAATACAAATGAATCGTTTTTAATGCAGCATGATAAAATGTCACCGTCAAGAAGTTCAGCTTTTCAAACTTTACACCATTTCAGTCTCTTACTATGGATGATGCCTGCTACATGAAGGACCTTTAAGTTATGACCCCCCCACTCCTTCAAACACAGACGTGTGTTTTTATAATTATTTCAGCAGCATGTTCCTGTGGGAACGGATTCTCCATATATCTCAGTGTGCATCATGAGCCTGTACATTAACATGATAATATCCTTCAAGTGTGTTTGCTTGGGTCAACACATCTTCACTGTGTCCACACACAACCTGAGGGAGTGTGTTTACATGTGGCATTCACACACTGCTCCGTACATGGTCCCGGTCTGGTCTCCACCTCTACACACTGAGCATCCGCTGAAGGAAACGCTGCTCGTCCCTCAGGAGATCAGCTCGTCTTTTACTGTGTCTCAGTTGCCTGATAGAGTGAAGCTGTGCCTGGTGTGTTCAAAAAGCATTTAAAAAGCTGCTTCAGTACTTGTAGTGTTCAGGAGGAACATTTCTGTTAGAGGAGGCTCCGAGATAACTCAGCTGTATGTAGAAGTGCACATCAGTTTGTCCATGAGTCCGAGGTTTGTTTAGAGTCAGACGTGTCCTCAGTGTGTCCTGGTCTACAGGAGTTTGTTCCTCTGGTGTCGTTGCAGACTGGCAGAAGACGGAGGCCCAGAAGAGACGAGAGCAGCTGCTGCTGGATGAGCTGGTCATACTGGTGAATAAACGAGACGCGCTGGTCAGGGACCTGGACGCCCAGGAGAAAGAGTAAGTTACCCACAATCCTCCATCACCAGACACACAACAAGTCGCAGTCTAAAGCACAAATGTACAAAAATACACTGCAGCACCACAGAGTCCTGTGTGAGAACGGGTTCTCTCAGTCCGAGAGCATCCAGCCCCCTTGGAATTTGTGCACACATGCCTGCGGCCTATCTTTAGATTTCCAGAGGCCCCCCCCAGAAACTGTAGGTGTTGTGGAAACACATTGCCGGGCCTGTTGCGTTCCAACCGCCTGCAGTCACCCTGCACGGTGGCGGTGGTGGCGGCGGCAGCAGCAGACCTGCATGGACAGGATCCTTTCCAGATTGGCGATGCCAGGCAGGTGAAAGGTCGGAGCTCGGCCCCTGGCGCTGAGCCATGCCACAGGTGGCACGGTGACAGTTGCCATGGCGCCCATTGTGTTACCTGTGCGTGTACTCCCCAGCCCCGACACATCTGACCTTTTGACCTTTGCCCTCTGCAGGGCCGAGGAGGAGGACGAGCACCTGGAGAGGACGCTGGAGCAGAACAAAGGCAAGATGGCCAAGAAAGAGGAGAAGTGTGTCCTTCAGTGATTGTCAGAAAAACAAATGTAGCCGATAAAAGAAATGCAGCATCATCATTATCATCATCATCATCAACACTTGATGGTGGATTTTAAACATTTTTATCAGTTGTTGAATCCAGATCTGGTTGTTGTTGTTTTGGTCACGTGAACCACTGAGACTGAGCTGAAAGAAGAGACCTGCGATGCCTTTGTACCAACTTTGTCGGCTCAGACTGTCCCACACGTGCACAGTATTTCTTTAATTTTAATTCTCCTTTGCTTTACCAAGAATGGTACTTGTATTTAATATACATATGTATGAAACAAGAGCAGTGCAAGCCCTGTCAGACGGTGTGGTGTTTGTACGCACTGACGCAGCAGCGCAGTCGGTTTGAGGTACAGCACAGCTGGCTTTAACGGGGCTTTTCCTTTTTTCATCATGTTGGAGACGTCGAGTGGGGTCAACATTTCAGGTGGACTTTTAAAAGGAAAGTCCTTCTAATATCAGTCTTTTCAACTACTTCATTACTTGACTGTGTACCTTTTAATTATTTCACTTTAAACTTTTTACTTGTAAAATATCTTAAAGGGGAACCTTCATAAATCTTGCATAACTCCTAACTTTCCTATTGCCATTTTTATTGTCTTGGCTTGAAAGCAGTTTACCAAAAGAAAAATCATATTTAAAAAAAACAAACATGTATATTTCCATCAGTGCTCCGAGCAGTGGCTTCCTCTGCTCTGTCAGGACTCATGCAGTCAAACCATATACATATATACATATATACATATATATATATATACATAATTTATTGCTGTTTGTCTTTTAAGATGCTTGTAATTGATCTGCCATCACATGTCGTGTGCGTTTTGCTCAGTAACTTTTGGTTTCTATTTATTGTAAGAAGAGAAATATGCTTCCACGTGCGTCTCTTAGAGCTCCACATCTGGTGCAGCTGTCCTTTGCGTGTGAACATTTATCTGTTTATTTATTCCAGTGTCATAACCCAGTCCTCCAGTAATAAAGTCCTGATGATTTCATACTCCACGAAGCAGAGTGTGGCGTGTTTTTAAATTCAAATGAACTGGACGCCGTTTTGTTCTGGGTCCAATATTTTAACGCGGCGTTTTGTTTGTCATTATTCTTTAATTTCATACATTTGTAAAACTTACAATCCCAAAACTTTCCTTCTTTTTTTTTACCATTTGTCCGTTCTGCCTCCAGTCCCACATGGCCAAGGCCAGATTTTAATCTTATTTTCTCTTCACATAACAAAAACTTATTGAAATGCATGCGCGTCTATGGCTGCGCATAAGTGGCCCCTGTCACGGCGAGCGTAGCGTTTAGCGGTGCTTATTATTCTGCGCTCTGTTCAATTCCCCTGCGACTTGTTCCTGTTTTT
Organism: Monopterus albus; assembly: GCF_001952655.1. Taxonomy (NCBI): domain Eukaryota; kingdom Metazoa; phylum Chordata; class Actinopteri; order Synbranchiformes; family Synbranchidae; genus Monopterus; species Monopterus albus. The sequence goes on along the minus strand of NW_018127932.1, from coordinate 3,285,628 downwards.
AGAAATTAAAACTGGCGTTCGGGTTTTTATTTGAGGTCTGTGCGGAGCAGGTTCCTCTGAGGAAGATTCGAGAAATCACTTTTCTTTCTGGTTTGTTTTGTTTTTGTTTTTTTGGGGGGGGCCGAGCTGGAGGAGCTCGGGACATAACAACTGGAAGGTCAGAGAAACTATCGATATTAAATTAGAGCTGGAGAAAAAAAAATCATGTTCACGTCCTTTAAGTCTCCTGCTTTACTCGCAGACACGCAGCCTGGTGTCACACTAAAATAAATAGTGAAGAATATCCCCCAGTAAAAATCCAGATGAACAGTGTCCGTGGTTTAACCCTCCGCTCCATCCCTGCAGGCAGCTCCTGTCCCCGATTAAAGCCAGGAAATAGGCTGCAACAGCAGACGCCCTTCCCGGTCTTTCAAATACCATCAAATTAATTTACTGATTCGTTTCTTCTCTGCCTGGGACCGAACGTACGTGTACATTACGCACTTTACGTCCCCGGAGGCGCTTTGTTTTAGTTTGGATCAGGCTGTGCCGCGTTTATTACGGGTGGCTGTGGAGAATAAAGAGCCGAAACGGTGAAGGACGTTTTGCTCGGTGTGGCCAGAGAGCTGCCTGTGGCTGAGCGTGCGTGTTGCCTGTGTGTGAGCGTGCGTGTGTGTGTGTGTGTGTGTGTGTGTGTGTGTGTGTGATCCACAGCACCTGTCACGTCTGTATGGATTTACACATCATAAAAATGGTTTAAATATTTTCTGCACTGTTTAAAAAGAGGTTTGTTTTGATCCTGACTGGTGTTTTTACGCAAAACTCAACTTTTATGGTTTTAATGTTTGGCATCACTTTTAAATTCCCTTCGTCCTAAATGATCCCAGCTTTGCTGAAAAAATGTGTAAAGCCTGACGAAATAGACTAAAATAATTAATATTTTAATGTTTTTTTCTGCATGCGTTTTAGAATTGATGGTCTAAATGACGAGCAGCCGTGTCTTACCTCTGCAGCATCACTCGGGTTTCTTTAAAGCTCCTGTTGAAGTAGGAAAAGTGCAAACCATTTGGAGGCAGTTTCCTATTTTTCAGTGAATACGAGCGACGCGCTGTGTGAAAAGCTCGGCGCTGCTGTGCAGCTGAGGAGCCTTCAGCTGAATGGATTATCGCCTGAGCTTTGATGTCTCCTGGCTTCACTTCGCAGGTGCTGCGCGCCGCTCGGCCTTTGCGTTACTTCCTTTCTCCGCCGCCGTCCAAAAAACTGCACCTGAGGGAGCCCGGGTCTCCGCGTGCAGCGCCGGGGCTCCCACAACTGTGTTTTATGCATCATCGTTTTAATAAGCACCGACAACATCCCCGCAGATCCCCGCTTCCAATCCTGCCGCTGAAGGGACAAAACTTTTCCCCCTCCTCTCCTCGCCGCCTAATCCCAGGCTTTACCAGCTCAGCATTAAGAAAATTCAACTGCAATTTGGGATTAGACAAAATACTCTTATTACAATTGGTTGGTGGAACTTGATAACATGATACTTGTTTAGGGATTTATCTCTGGGTCTTACTCACATCGTGAGAGGAGGGGAACAACACGAAATGTAGGAGAAATGTCAGAAAACCCCGACTCTTTTGTGTTGTGAGGGCCATATTTGTTGAATGGCCTTTCTGCATATTTTAACGAAGCCTGTGTGTGTGCGTGAGGATGGGTGATGGTATTTCAGAGCTTCCACGGGCCCCTGACTGCTCGGACTTCAGATGCAGTGGAAATAAAAAGGTGCGTAAAAGTGTTTGATCAGCAATCCGGGAAAACAAACCCGAATCAATGAACCAAGAAAGAAAAAAGAGCAGAGAACACGGAGCTCGTGTTGTCACTGATTTCATCCATCTGGCCACAGTCACCTTTAGTTTTAACACGGACAAACTTCATTCCTGGAAATATAAACGTGAGTTTAAGTGCGTTGAGGCGCCCTCGTCGCCCACTTTGCTCCTGACTAATCAGCAGCAGCACCACGGGCCTCCACGCACCTCCACGCACAACCTCTAACGTTACTTTGTTTGCCTTTTTACTCCGATGTCTATTGATGTGTAAGTTTCTGTGGCAGAGATCTCGTCGATGACTTTTAAGCCCCACCAGCGTTCACTTTGATACCCCCACCCCACCACCCACCCACACGCACGTAAATATGTAATTTCCATCCTTACATTCTCCTCCACCCTCTCTCTCTGAACATTAGCTCTCTTTCAGCTCAGGCCTCATTTACAGAAGCTGGTGTTTTTCGCAGAGATGCTCAAAGAGAAGCTGAGCCACGCTGCATCTCCACGACCCTCAGTGACGCACGGGCCACAGAAAGAAAAAAAAAACGAGTTTGTTGTGTGTGATGGGTTAAAAACATCAACACAAAGTGCAGGGTTTGATTCAGTGACCGCAGCTTTCGGTTCTACTTGTTATTCCGCTTCATTTTCTGTGAATTCTTCTTTTTTCCTCCGCACTGAGTTGGAGGTCTTTCC
>NW_018127932.1:3282441-3283107 GCF_001952655.1 Monopterus albus | reverse complement strand
AACTTTACGTCAACCATCCTCAAATGTAATTCTAAATGGGGATTATACCTCATTAATATTCATTAGGTGTGTGTGTGTGTGTCGGGGGGGGAGGGGTATCACAATAAAGATCAAAATAAATACATTTAGCTTATTTCCTCGTGTTTTTTTATTCCTGGCCTTCACTTTAGGACAAAAATCTCAGAAAAGAAACCGTAGTAAAAAGTGGAATAACTAAAACCTGGAGAGGCCTTTCAGTGGATTGTGCTGTTGAGAAACTAACAAACCAACCTTCTAAAGTTTTACACCTCAGAGGAACTAGTTTAATTCTTTTTTACATTTCCTTTCGTTTTTATTTGTCACTGATTTCATGTTTTGAGCCAATAAAAAGCGCCGTGCAATTCTCAGAAGGAGGAAATGAGTAGATTTGAGCAGAGCATGGCCCACGTTACTTATTTATTCTATAAGACCAGAATGCTACCAGTCCCTCTTCTGCCTGTATATAATAAAATGCCCAACTCTTTCTGTGAGACGTGAATATGCCCTAGATTCAGACTCGGCACTTCGGCGCGCAGCACACTGCAGCCCTGCGTTCCCTGAAGCTGTTTCTCCTGCAGGCCGCTGAAACATTTCCATCTCTGTGGTTCGTCTGGTCTCGGATCCGGGACCGAGAGTGGGCGGGGGGCC
>NW_018127932.1:3278667-3282024 GCF_001952655.1 Monopterus albus | reverse complement strand
CGCCTATTGTGCGGGGTTCTCTCCCCGATTGGCGGCAGGAGGCGGATCCGCAGGTGTCCTCCGCTCATAGAGGCGCAGGGCGGAGAGAAGGTGATCAATCTCCATCCGTCTCCATTAGAAATCACCTTAACACTCTGACAGACAACGACAAGCCCCCTGAAAGCAAATGAGTTTGATTTATTTGGCTGTTAAAACCCCCGGAACCGCACCGAGGACGCGGTGACGCCCCGTGTGCTGACAACCTGCCTGCGTGTTTCTCCGCGATGCTGCTCGGTTTGCACACCGTTGTTTGTTTCTGAGCAAGTTTGCTGCAGCTGCTTCTCCGGTTTTGTGCCCTGCAGACTTCCTACTGTTGGATAATTTACTGCTGCTCGCCTCGTGTGGCCCGAGAGCTTCGGGGGAAGGAGGGAAACAACAAGGTAACGTTTCTTCTGTCTTCTTTCACTAATTTAATGGAAACTCTTGTTTTGAGCGCGTTTGTATTTCAAGTAGCTTCACAATTAACAGAAGCTGCTGAAGAGTAAAAGCGACCAAGTCGTTCAAACAAACACCTTAGGAAAATGTTTCCACGTTAAAGTGTGACCTCGGCGTGCACCATTTCAATTTGCACCTCTGCACGTTTTGTGGGAGAATTTTTGCGGAGATATCAGTTAATCCGCAACGTGGAGGAAAAGTCCGCTGTACGTGGACGAGCTCGTCCACTTCCTCCCTGGAAGATAATTGTCATATTTCTATTCCAGTTCACTCCTTGGAGTTTCTCCGGGAGCAACTGGCCATTAAAACGTTTGGAGCACTTGGTGGATAATTGGAGAGGCGTGTTTTGGGTTTTGTTAATTTAGTTAATTTTGCTGATAAGAGCCCTTGTGAAACGCTCTGTCCCCGGAGGTCTAATCTAAATTCTAATTGAGTTCATTTGCACCGAGATCTCGCCCTTTCACTCCGGCCTGGCAGGGCTGGTTTAAAACAGCTGGAATACACGTCTGGCTGCTCGAGGTTCGGTTTGGTCAGTTGGAAGCTCATTGATAAAATAATCTCCCTTCAGTCTCTAATTTAATTCACACATGATAAAGTTCAGGGCCGTGTTTAGATCATTCTTCAGTGCAGGTTGGTGGGGAAATACAGAATTTACGCGTCCAAACTTTCGCCAAGACGCGTCAGTCTTTTCTCAGAGCAAAGTCAAATTAGGCCGAGGAGTTGTTGAATTTCAGCTGCTTCAAATAAACCGGTTTATTTTCTGTTTGTTGCTTGAGGGTTGTATTCATTCCCCCTAAAGATTAATTCTTAATTCAGTCGTAAACACCAGGGGAAAACGTTGGGCCTGAACAGGATTTAAAACCAGGCACGGACATGAAAACCACAGCTGTTCCTTTTCAAAAACTGAAAGGAGTCAATAATAATTTGACCCTTTTCAGTGGTGTTTTTTTTTTATTCTGAGTTTTAAATTTAATAAAACAAACTGGTGCTAATATGATGCGATGTGTTGTGAAAGTAAAAGCGACTTGTCTTAAAAACCAAGCCTGTAATTTGGTGGATGTTTGTTATTAAATAGATTTTTATTCCAACGCGGATTCAGGTCATTTCCACCTGGTTGTTAAAATAGAATCCAATACGGTTTGATGACCAGAGACGGACAGAGACACTCCACAACTTTAGTTCATTAAACAAATAAATCAGTCTTTTTACGTGTGTGTGTGTCAGTGCAGGTCCACACAAACACACACACGCGTGTGTGTTTGTGTGTGTGTGTAGCCTTTTGGCTTTAAACTTTTACATCTGTTGCATTAAAATATTTAGAGAGAAACAAGTGAGAGAATAAAAACGTCCCGTTTGCTAAAAGGAAAAATCTTTGTTTAGATTTTTAAAGTGACCAAACACGCACCTCACATTATTCTACAGGCAGCTGTGATAAATAAACGTTTATGATTTATGACCAGAATAAAACACACAGATTTCAGGGACCCGTGGGTTTATTGATAAAGTCACTGTCACATTCTTGACTTTTTGGGCTTTGGGCTGCAGAGAAATCAGATGATGACCAATTAATTTCATATTCCAGTGTCACTAAATAATTACAGTATGATTTGTTAGAAACCTCTGGAGCCATTAAGCATATAAGATCCATTTCCAGTATTCATGTCCATGCACCTTTAAAAAAAAAAAAAAAAAAAACAGCCATTTCAGCAGCTGAATATAAAGTAAATTCCTCAGAAGGTCGTGGTGGTTTGTTTCTTTAGAAATGACGTTGTCCAGGTTTCATCCTGTCCAGATCGACGCCTCCTGCAGTGAAACCTCGTTCTGCTTTTCTTGATTTCTCACATATTGACACTACTTTGTCCTTGGCTCCGTTTGCAGTGACTTGGATCGGCCCCCTGTCCCGTCAAGCTGCAGCACCGGGGGAAACCGAACCACTGGCCTGAGCTGGGTGGAGCAGTGACCGCCTGTAGCATGATGTCCTACCTCAAACAGCCCCCCTACGGCGTCAGCGGCCTGGGGCTGAGCGGCGCCGCCGTGGACCTGCTGCACCCCTCGGTGGGCTATCCAGGTACGAGCCCGCCACACGCACACGCACACACACACAGTGTGGAGCAGGAAACCAGCTGCAGTCAGCATGGAAAAATCCTACCGATGTTAAATAAGATTTCTTTAATAGAATAACGGCAGCACATGAATCTAAAATGTCTTGGGCCTAACGAACGAGTGACCGGATTTAAATGATTAATTTGCCCTGTTTTCATAGTAAGATGTGAAGTGGCATTTTAAAATGAGTTTATTAATACAGGACATGTATTAAAATGCTAATTAGATGAAACCATTCAAAGCAACAACGTTAGTTTCCATGTTGTTTACTTCCCTGGACTGTTCATGGCTAAAAGTGAAATTTAGTTTATTTCTCCACGTCTTTAAATTAAAGTGTTAATGAGAAAACACTTCATAAATCACTACTTTCAACGCGTGACGTGTAGAAGACAAATGAATGTTTTAGTTTTATAATTAATGAGGATGAATTTGTGTCCATGTGTCGTTATTATTATTCTCCAGCCAGCAGAAACAAAGCCATTATTAGGTGGTGAACCGTTTTACTGACGTTCTCAGGTGTCGTCTTCTCCACAGCGACCCCCAGGAAGCAGCGGCGGGAGCGGACCACCTTCACACGCTCCCAGCTCGACGTGCTGGAGGCTCTGTTCGCCAAAACCCGGTACCCGGACATCTTCATGCGGGAGGAGGTCGCTCTGAAAATCAACCTCCCTGAGTCCAGAGTCCAGGTAAAGAGGAAAGGCGTTAAATCTCCGTGTGTTTGTTAAAGTGTGGAAATGTCCCAAAGCACAAAGCTGCCACAGCGATTTATGAGCCCAATTA
>NW_018127932.1:3253787-3278599 GCF_001952655.1 Monopterus albus | reverse complement strand
GCTCGGTTTTGGCTCCTAACCCAGTTTCAGCCAAAGTCCTGGAACAGCTGCAAAAATTCAAACCAAGACTGAACTGATTCCTAAAGTTGTTTCAAAAGACGTTGGCATTAGTTTCTCATACATTAACGGTTGATGTTAGTTGGCTCTGAATGATAAATTCAGATCAATGTTCTTATGCCACTAAATGTTAAAAAACCAAAAGGAGGATTAGAAAAGCTACTGATTGATATTTGTCACCAATGTGTTATTAACAAGCTGTATAAATGACTTGGATATGAATGTAGGCTCTGAATATTACAGAATCTAAAAGGTGGATTTTACTCTCACGGCCACTTTATTAGGTACACCTGTACCACTGTGTGCAGCATTTCCACCTTAACATCTGTTTATGGTGAAATTGTCAAGTGTATAAATTCATTCATATGTTTATTATTGACATCATAGTTAAAGGTGCTGTTGTACTGGACTACATTATGTTTAAAGGTGTTCCTAATATTCTGACCCTCTCATGCATGTAGCTGGGGAGGCCAAAACGAGCACCTGAATATAATGTGGTCCAGTACAACACCACCTTTAACTATGACCTCAATAATAAACGTATTATTGAATTGATACATTTGACATCTTCACCCAAAACATTTTCAGCTTCATAAACACGGATGTTAAGGTGGAAGTGTTGCACTGAAGAGCACACAGGTACATATTAACTCGGTTTATCTCGTATCACGTCTTCACTGTTGACACTGTAGAGATGTTAGCTGATAAATCACTGGACTCTGTCGTTTATTATTTGTAGGCCTGTAAATTAATTATTATTATTTTTAACATTACTAAAACACTAATCTAACAGGTTCATCATTAACCAATTAAGAAAATTAGAGTTTTTAGCCTGGTAGTTTCACTTATTTACCTCTAAAAAGGATAATAAACGTATCGACCGAGGGTCAGATGATCAATGGGATTTAAATGACACAGGCAGGTTTGCTAATTATTTTCTGCTGAAGTTACCAACTTGCTCCTGGGCAGCTGTTATATAATCTACCCTTCCCACCTCTGCTCAGGGTTTAGCTCACTTCATCTAAACATGACTTGATGTAAAACCAACAGACCAATTTGTACATATTAACATTTCAGATGGTCCAGTCATCTTATTTTTCAGCTATCCCTCACAAACAACTCTGTGCTGAACAAATACTGCTCCTGAAAGGCACTGGGGGGGAACCAGGGCTGCCCTGCCTTACACTTTGAGTTATTCTCAGAATGTGTGTGTGTGAAACAAAGTGCTCTACGTGATCCTGCCTTGCGGTGCACTAGACTTACCCTTCTGTGTGGTGAAACCCAATAGCCTGTTATCTCAGAGCCATCTACCAGCTATGAAATTGGACCCCTGGCCGGTCTGAGGGGAAATGAACCTTGATGCCTAATAACCCTCAATTTTCCTCCATAATGTACTCCCAGCATGGCTTGGGAGCATTTCTCTTATCTTCTCATGAAATGCTGCAGGTTGTCGGTGTGTACCGTTGCTAACTCCTGGCTGGTGTTCTTGGTTTCAGGTGTGGTTCAAGAACCGGAGGGCCAAGTGTCGCCAGCAGCAGCAGAGCGGCAGCAGTGCCAAAGCCCGGCCGCCTAAGAAGAAGTCTTCCCCGGCCCGGGAGAGCACCGGCTCAGAAAGCAGCGGCCAGTTCACTCCTCCTGCAGTCTCCAGCACAGGCTCTTCGTCCTCTTCCTCATCCTCCACCAATCACACAGGCCCGGCGGCACTTAGCAGCACCTCTACCTCCATCAGCACCGTCTCCTCCATCTGGAGCCCTGCTATCTCCCCCGGAAACGCTCCTGCTCCCGCTGTGGCGCCACTCCCTGAGCCTGGACCGCCATCTAATGCCTCCTGCATGCAGCGTTCGATGTCGGGCTCCGCCGCCGCCGCCACCTCCTACCCCATGTCCTACAACCAGACACCAGGCTATGGTCAGGGCTACCCCACCCCCTCCAGTTCCTACTTCAGCGGCGTGGACTGCAGCTCCTACCTGGCACCCATGCACTCCCACCACCACCAGCTCAGCCCCATGACGGCCTCCTCCATGTCAGGCCATCCTCACCACCACATCAGCCAGTCATCAGGCCACCATCACCACCACCACCACCAGGCCTACGGCGGCTCGGGCCTGGCCTTCAACTCCTCCGACTGCCTGGATTACAAAGAGCAGACTGCAGCCTCTTCATGGAAGCTCAACTTTAACACCACGGACTGCTTGGACTACAAAGACCAGGCCTCCTGGAGGTTCCAAGTCTTGTGATCAAGCTTTCTTTTTCCTTCCCTTCCTGCTCCTCTGCTCCCTCCGTTTTCCAGATTAGCATACTGCCTGTTTTTAAAAACTGTTTATGAACTGTAAGAAGATAGCAGCAGGGATGCTCCGTACCTGGACCTTGTTTATCCTCCCTGTCTTTTTAAAATTTAAAAATAAAGAAGAAGAAGAAGAAAATGTACCTGTGAAGAGAAAGCAGCAGGAGCCATTTCCTGGTGATGATGATGATGAGTGATGGGTTTAAGATGCCCCGTCATGGATGAGCTAAACAAAACCAAACAGTTTTTGAATCAACGACAAGAAGTTATTTCAGCCAAACTGCTGCGACACCAGCTCTCTGGATAGGAGGAATAACGTCCCCTCTGGTGCACCGACAGGAACTGCCGGCAGTGCCCTCTGACCTCCAGCCCAATCGAATCCTGTATAGTTTTTATTTCTGAAATTTGTTATTTTAGGATGACAGAGATTTTTAGTCAGCTGCGTTGAGGAGCTGAAATATGTAAATAAGTATCTGGGTCAGTTCCAGTGACCATGTTTAGTTGGTTTCCCCCCATTTGAAATAGTTTATTCCGACTTTGGGAGGTAAAAAGAAGAATCCTGTATGTAAATCTTTCCAAACAGTCCAAAGAACAAATTGGCCATAACCTTCAGCTTTTACATTGTTTTACTCCTGAAAACATGTTTTGGCAATTTGAAAAATTCTACAATATCACAACAGGCCAGACCTCCTCCTGGGCATTGTTGTGAAACTGGACATGTTTAACCGCAGCACTTGGCTTGATATTGGAGTCAAAGCATTTTTATTTTTGGAGGGGGGGTATGGATTTCTAGTTCCAAAATGACAGTGAGATTGTTGAATGTATCTTTAAGGCAACCACCCTCACATACATGTTCATCCAATAAAGATCCGATAAGACACGCTGCCTTTCCCCGGTGGAGTCTGTCTGGGTGGGGACCAACACGGAGCCCAGTTCCCCTTTGGACAAACTCACCAGTACCGCTTTCTTTCATTTCAACTAGTCCTACTTTAAAAGCTTGTCGATTTATTTATTTTCCCTAATTATAACGGGGCTAAATGCAAATGAATCCATAATTAATACAAGCTGCGAATGCGTTTCCATTTAGAGAGCAATCTGTTTTAATCCTTTTTGTCTTAAATTAAAACGCTACCATCTCGACTTGCTTCAGGGTGACAAAGTGTCTTTTCAAACTGCGGCCTTAAAAAGCCCTAAATATTGAGCCGGGAGACATTTGATCGAGGCCTAATTGAAAGCGGCGCTGTAATGGCGTGATAATTACTCCTGTGCCCTCAGTTGGTTTCTCCAAAATAACCTGCAGGAATTTCACTGCCTCTGATGCGGTAATTACGCAGGTGGGGCCAGGTTAGGGGGTCACATGTAAGTGTGTGTGTGTGTGTGTGTGTGTGTGTGTGTGTGTGTTATTGCTCACAGGCAGAAACGCATTATATCGCATCATTGCTCTGGCAAGGTTGTTTTGGACGAGCATGTTTTGTAGCAGTGAAGGTTGCACCGACAGCAGACGAGGCAATAAAACTGATTTCATGTAAATTAAGTGCCCCAATAAAAACCCCGTCCTTGTGTTAAAATAATCAAAAATAAATCCACCCCAGAAGAGCACGTTGGACGCCCTTCTCTGCTTGTTCGTTTAATTAAGACAATGCAAGGTTTTTCAAATAATATCGGGTAAGATAATAAAATAGCGCAGAAAATGAACCGAGTCGGGGTTTGAGAGTTGTTCCATTACAGCTGCTCTGGTCAGGGCCGCGACCAAAGGCCTTATGAAAGGCTGCTCCGCTGATTTCCAACTAAAACCAATGTCAGAAACGTGGGACAGCTACTCTACACTGTGCTTATTTGGTCACGTATCCAGATTTTCATTTCTGCCAACCGACTCATCAGTTACAACAGGAGGTCAAAAGAACTGATGATTCATAGGGAAGGAGTTAAAACGTGCTCTGACTGTTTATCTTCACGGATCTAAGACATTCAGATTAAATAGTGTGAAAATCACCGTTTGCTTAAAAATACTCTCAGCTCGTGATGCAAACGCTACCATCTCGGTTTGAGGCCCAAACGGAGGCGAACCGCTCCACTCGGGGAGACGGGATGGTCGGTACCGTGTGAAGAACACAGTGCTCCAGCAAACGGTTTATTTTAGTAGTGACCTGTTGTAGTTTCACCTCTTCACACTTAAAGCATCATTCATACAACCTGCCACAGGCCAAACATATTCTGAAGCCTTGTCCCCGCACCCTGATCCCTCCGATCAACCCGATCAGATCATCAGCTTCATCAATACGTCTGCGCAGAGCGTGTTCCAGCCGCGCCTGGTCTCTCTATGTAAAAGACGCGCACAGCAGTTGAATAAATATCTGCAAAGAGGAAACGTGTTTGCGCCAAGACGCGTAAACGGCGCAGCGACTGACCAGCAACAGCGGCGGATTTGTTCAGATTTGCATCAAATAAACATTTGGGACCATTCGTGTGAGTTCGGGGTCACAGGTCTGGCAGAGACCGATCTGGCCTCCACGTTAATGGCAGTAAAATACTGTTTGGTCTTGAAAACAGGGTTAGTGAACTCAAATGAGAGCGTTGGCTGAGCCACACACACACCAAACGCAAGGGAAACGGTAGAATGACGCATTATTGTGATTAAAATGGGACGAAATCTAACATTTCGAATTCATTTAGGACATTTTATGGGCGTGTTACCAACTACAGCTGAAAAATTCACGTCTTATTCTGATTTTACATGTTGGTGAACTACGTGGCAAAGCTCATTCAGATAATGGATTGAACTTCTTTTCCACATACAAATCATTGCATTCCGTTTTGTTTCGCCGAGTCCACTTGTCAGCAAACCTGCACTAAGAAAAACGTCCCTGCTTTACTCCAACTTGTTGATTCTGCAGCTGTTAACTGTTTAATTTTAAGTAATTCAGTCTCATTAGAAACAAAACATATTCCACCAGACCCCCAAATGTATGGTGGAGATGAAATATGTCTCTAAATGTTAATTAAAAGCTGGAATCCACCTTAGAATAAAGGAGAACATGGCAAATCTTAAATCTGAAAACATTAAATGTAGCGTTTTCTTTTCGATGCCAAAGGAATGATACTAAACTAATGCACAGACAGTTTGACAGGTTAACACTGACTTTTAACAGTTTACTGTAAAACCAGTGCAGCTTCGTTTACTTTTAGGAACTTGTCTCTACACCAGAGGTCAAACTAAAGTGACAAAGCATTAAAAACCAACAACTATCTCACTGCTCCAGTCTGTAAATGATCCCTTCTTCCACAGTCAAGTCAACGGCAGTGAGAGGTTTGGCTTCACAACAGAGGAGCAAGAAAAAACATCAGCTTTACCTTAAAAAGGTTCATCTGAGATTAAGATGAGGATATCATTTAATCAGATTATCTTTGTTTAAACACATTTTTGTGATCGCTGTAGAGCTGTGAGTAGCGAAAAATTTTTAATTTTACAATTCTGTAACCAAAAACTAATTAGCTCTCTTACTTAGGTTTCGGTTATTATAAGGGTGGAAAAGCTTCTAAAATGTCGACTAGGAAAATTAAAGCCTTAAAATTATGAGCCAATGTTTAAAAGTTAGATAAATACAAAATTTGCTAAGACTTTTTCAGTTGTTTACCTGCAGCTGCATTTAAGGAACTCTCCGTACATCTGACTGCTGTATTTTTAATTTAAAAAAAAAAAAGGATGCTATGGAACCAGTTCATCACTTTAACACTTGTGCAAGAGTGTGTTCATTGTTTTCACCTGAACTCAGGGTCTTCAATGGGACCATCGACTGCGCCGTGTCACCACTTTTAACCTTTTGGCCTCTCGCCTGCTCTGGTGAAGGTGTCTGAATGAGGGTGGACTGGAAACTGTTGACATTTTGTTCACATTTGTCCAGGAAATGAACTGGAACCATGCAGGACTGTTTTTGCATGAGTGGTTCTGATGTGTATCTAGGAAAGAGAGACAGGCAGAAAGATAAAGACAAACTTGACTGATCCTCCAGTACCTGGTTTGTGAGACCTTATGGGCCTCTAAGTGAGAAAAGGAGATTCAAAGAACCGGGAGATGCACTGATAGCAGTCCTGTCTTCTATTTCCATGCAGGACAGGAGGGAAAACATCTTGCGCTCGTCTTTCACTGGCTTTTGCCAGGCCTTGACGTCCCAGTGTGTTCATCGTCCAGAGGTGATGCAGACAAGGGTTATATTTGCCCGGGAGGTTAATCTGGGGTCAACTGTACACTGGTGTAGTCCTGGGTGCTGTCTTCAGTTTTTCTGCTTTGTCATAACCACCAACAACCTCTTGAATCTGTTCTCCAAACTCAAAGGAAAAAAGCACCACTGGTTCCTATGAGTCCAGGTGGCCAACACAGTCCAGCTGGTGGAGCCAAATCTGCTCAGTCGCTCATACGACAAGGCACCGGGACCTTTCTTGAAATTCTTCATGGGTCTGCTTTACTGACTGAGCTTCATTCTTCCATTTTCATCTGAAGGCAAACTCACACTTTCAAGTGGAGTCACAGGCATTTTCCGACTCCTGGAGAATTTGGCCCATCGGTGGCCTGTGTGCTTGGCAGTTTGGTCACCTCTGTGCATGTCAAGTAGATGGCTCTGGTCACTGGGTGTGCTAGTACTAGTATACGATACGATTGTAACTGATTAGCATTTTCCACAAAGGGAAGAACTTTTTGCAGCTGTGCAGCTGAATTTTTAACTAAACATGACGGTCTTTACCCTGTTCACCATCTTACTTTGGTGTGTTAGCATGCAAACATTTGTTAACTAGCACTAAACACAAACTGCAGTTGAAAATTATGGAATCATTTTGGTCAAAAATGAACAAATTAAACCTTTTGACCTATTAATAGCACAAGGTGAAAAGTTAAGGGTATTACTGTTTAACCTGATGGGACCATGAATGTTGGTACAGAATCCTTACAATAGTTAAGATATTTCAAAAAGTTCTGGGCCAACAGACCGACACTGCCATCCCTACAGCCATATTTGGGTTCATGCTAATCACTAGCATCACACACTAAAGAGTAAACATGCACACTAAAAGGAGCCATCTGCCTGAGATGTTGATGGTTTTGGCACCAATTCTCAGTTCTAAATGATGTGATCAGTGGGATAAAGACCCGCGTTCTTCAACAGTATATTAGCAGATTGAAGTCAAACACTTCCTTCTTTGACATAGCTGATAGGAACTCAGACAAGACTGGACCGGTGAAGGCAGCTCAGTGCAGACTTTTCCTCGCTCTGTTTTTCTGGACAGAACCAGTCCCTTCACGTCTGACTGGGATCACTGCTCGCTTTCTCGTCTTCCCGATTCTCACTTCCCCATTTCCTTCCTTAAATCAGTTTCATCAGGGTGAGAGTAGAGAGGTGCAGAAAGGTATTTGAAGAAAGCTTGAATTATTTCATGTGAAAAAGATGCAAAGTAGAAGCTTAGTACAGGCCACAACTTGTCTTTTCCTGTCAGCCCTCCAGACCTGAGAAAGCTTAATGGAAGCTTGTTGGCCTGCAGGCTTTAGCGTTTCCCACGGACGACTTTGTCTCCGTGTGTGAACAGATTGCTGTCTGAGGTGTTGGCCACATTGCTCTTTTTGTTTAGTTTGTTCTTCTTTGACAAATTTTCCTCTAAGTACGAAGCCGGGGGTCATCGACGACGCCCGTCTGCTGAAGTTAACATTAAAAGAAAATGCTGTGTGGTTGCTTAAGCTACATCCTTCTCCTGACCTTTAACCTTTAAAACATGCAGAGACATCACAGCAGCCATTTTATGAGAAAATAACACTTCCCCCCGAAACATAAATTAATCTGCAAAAATTTGTATCAGAAGATGGACCATTACATTTCATTGATAGTGACTTTACTTCTTGTCGGGAGTTCCACAGACGCCACTAAAATCTACTACTACTAATGCTGCTTGTTCCCATTAGGGGGCGCCACAGGGAATCAGTCGTTCTCATGTATACATTTGGCAAGTGTTTTACACCGGATGCCCTTTCTGACACAACCCAAATTGGGATATATATTTAAATTGTCCACAATAGTCCATATTTAGAGTCATCAGTCAATCTAAGCTGCATGTCTTTGGACTGTGGGAGGAAGCCGGAGCACCCGGAGAGAACCCACACAGGCACAGGGAGAACATGGAGACTCCGCACAGAAAGGCCCCGAACCCGGAACCTTCATGCTGTGAGGCAACAGCGCTAACCACTGCACCACCGTGCTGCCCTCAGACCCCACTAAAACATTTATGTTAAAATAACAATTGGTTATTAAAACCCAACGTGGAGAAGTTGAGAAAAGTCTTATCTTAACTGGTCCTGCTCATTTGATGAAGCTGACAAAACACAGACATGACTGTAAAACACTGTTAATAAAATAAAATAAGGACATATTGCATTGTTTTATAATATGCTAAATAAACTACACAGAAACAAACATCTTTTGTTTGCCAAAATAATTTAAAGACATGGTTGTGTCTTATTTTTGGGGTCAACTGGACTAACTTCTTGTTAAGACTCATAAAATTCCACAAAACAGAATTTCTAACACGTTTTGAGGATTTTTGTAAAAGCTACAGTAAGTACAAGGAGGCTGCTCTATAAACATGTAATGAAAGGCAACACAGTAAAATACTGATGAAAAGTAGCTTCATAAGGACATAGTTGTTTTAGTCAACGGATCAAATGCTTGCAAACACATTATAAACCATTCTATAAATTTTAAGTAGCACACTTAAGATAAAGTTCCGGATACCTGACCAGAGGCTGACAGGTCTATAACACGAGTCTTAACTTCAGCTGAGTTCTCATGTTTCAGTCTGACCTTCACTGGAGGCAAAAGCAGGTCAGTTTAATTATCGTGTATCAAAACATGATGATTTTTGTCTTAGAGGCTAAACACAGATATTCAGTACAGATACGCTGCATTATAATTAAAGTACTTGTGTTGATGAACCAATTGTAGCGGGATCCTTATGAAAAGTACAACTCGTTCACCGAGCTGATAAACTTTACTACTGGGAAATTGTCCCTCAGTTGCACGTCTGTCTCCATTTAATGGTCCTGACATATTTGTCTATATTGTTTGAGTGATTTTACTTGTGAAGAGCGGCAAAACAAAGCTATAAAACACACAATCTCCCCCTGTGGGGAAACGGTACCGGGCCAATCGGAGTCGTCATTAGATGTGATCAAGCCTGTGCAGAAACACCGTGCAGCTGCTGCACAAAGGGGAGAGAAGGAAAATCAGAGAACCTGGATAATAAGTGCTGGAGGCTGTTAACAAGGCCGTTTCACAGCTCCAGCACAGTATGTTAATACCACTAATAAGGCTATCTCTGAGTCATCTCAGATGGCACAGATGAGCGTCAGGCAGTGTTTTACAATAAAGCTGCTGGCCACGTTTTAAATGAAGCATAACTATGTATGATTTCACAAAGCTGACATAATTGCTTAAAGGGTAACTGAGGAGAGCATTTGGGCTTGTACTTTGTTTTCTGTATTATGGAAGGGGAGATTTCACTGTTTGCTTGTTAGAAAAGGCTACTGTTTGGGCCGTCAGAGAGAGGGGAGGAGCTCCTGCTTGCCTGTTAAGCAATTTTGGAGCCTTTATTCAGGCTGTCAAGTCAAACAATCAGGAAATAATGCAGCCTTGGTTTGTAAATTATGAACGTGTCAAGAGATGCACTAAAGGCAACGACAGACACCACTTATCTCCAGCAGCCTCTGCAGTGTGACTGTATCATCAGAAGGGAAATATAACATTTTGATGTTTACATAAGAGAAGTATTAGTATCAGTCAGACATGTAATTCCTTTCACCCATCGCTCTAGCAGGGGATTGACTCCCCAAACAACATACAATGGTGGTTCTTTTTTTTTTTAAGCTAACAAAACAAAACAAAAAAAGGAAACAGAAAAGCATCCTCGCTGATCTTCTGTCCATTTCCAACATTGCTTCTTGTATATTTTTTTTGGTGGAAATCCTCTTAGAATGCAAAGTAAATAGATTACGATACAGTGAGGGATTAGGGCTCGCGCGGTGCTGTCAGATTAGTCGGTGAGCGCAGCGCGTCGACAGCTCTGACACGGCTATGGCTGCTGTTCAGGAAAGGGGCTCCGCGCGATGCTTTAAAGTCGCTGGCTGGCTTCTATTCATGAATAAAACTGTGGCCTGTAATCTCGGCCAGCACACACATCTACACGGCACAATCACACACAGAGGAAGCCTGGAACATTTTAATATCAGTAGTGATGGAAGTATAATAGGAGAATTTATTATTTCAGGCTGATTAATGGCATGGTTTAAAACATTTCCTGTCATGCTTTTTAAAAGGAAGAACTCAGTGTAACTGTTTTCTGTTCAGGTTAATTTGGTTTAGACTTCAATAAGACCTGAAATAACCTGAATTCACATCCATAGAGCTGTCCAGCATTTGTGACTTGGCTGAAAATTCACTAATGTCTATGACAGGTCTGAAAAAAGAAAAGCCTCAGATCTCTAAACACAGACGATCCAAAACTAAGTCATGTATAACACTCGTATTATTCTACTGTTCTTAGATATTCATACAGTCTTCTGTGCGTAGGCCAGTAAACTGTGCCCGTTAGTGATGTTATGCATTTTCAAACCAGTCCTAAATAAACCACATGAAGCATCCCAGGGTCATCTTCTTCCTGAAAGAGGATAAACAGAAAGGTTATGTTTTAGAAGATGGAACATATAAATATAGATATTGTTGGTTTACAGATAGGTTTATCTGTAGGTGACCTCAGAGTCTTTATATTCACCACTTGATAATGATCTCAATCTGTACTGTACTGATTACTTCCCTTCTATAAAGTCTGGACCATTCACACCTTAAAGCTGCATTGACCAGCACAGGAAAACTCTTTCTCCTCAAAGACAAAATGATAACTTACCGATCAGTCTAATTAAATTAAAAATTAGTATGAGGTTGAGGATAGTTAATTACAGCAGCTGATACTAACAGATTTTTTGATTAACCAATTATTCATTTAGTGTCTAAAGCATCAACAAGTAGTGAAAACACCCATCACCTCCCAGTACTAAGGTCCTGGTGTTACTATATAAGCAAAGCTCAGTACCAAAAATATTTCATTTATCATCATATATGATTAAAAAAAAGAACCAAATCTTCACCAGTTAGCACCTGTGACCTTTTAATACAAACAACATATAAACATATACTTATTGATTTGTGTGAAATCATCAGGGCTTGTGGGAAGTTCAGGTTTACTTACTAAAAAATATACAACAATAAGAAAAATGCTAAGATTTGTTAACCTTAAGAAAAATAAAAATTGGTAACATTTTACTTTAACTCCCCCGCTGAATAAAAGGTTCATAGCTCACTAGAATTTAGCACTAAATAGGTGTAAAACGTGACTGTGTTCGTCAGCAACATGTTTTGCAGTGATGGTGCTGTTTGATTATAAATGCACAATGTAGACACACTATCACTAACTATGACTTCAGTGCTAAAACATATCTGAATTAGCACCTGTGTTGCACCTTGGCAGTGTCCCAAACTGTTAGAGGCATCCTAAAAGCAGTTGTATTGGACTGCATTACAGGTGTACCTAATAAAATGGCACAGAGTGTAAAACAGGCCCTGATGACAAATACTGTCCATCAATAGCCACTTCACAATGTCTTTATATGTGCTTGTAACTACACCATAGTGTGTTATAAACCGTCTATGAAATGCTAATGTGAATGCTAATCAGAGGGACTCAAAGTAAACTAATGAAATTAAAAATCAATTTTCAATCAACTTACATTCACAGCGTCTCTGTCACCTTCACCGCCTCCTGCAGAACAAAATGAAATGACAGAAGATGTTCCTGTAAACCAGCCGTGACCCTTGAAACAATTGCAGCGACCCAACATTATTCATGCATAATCTCACACGACAGCCCTGAAGCACATCAACACACACGGAGCTGAACGCCTGAACAGGTTACATGCTCACTCAGTGGGTCGGACACGTCACCTTTTC
Source organism: Monopterus albus (assembly GCF_001952655.1). Lineage (NCBI taxonomy): Eukaryota > Metazoa > Chordata > Actinopteri > Synbranchiformes > Synbranchidae > Monopterus > Monopterus albus. The sequence goes on along the minus strand of NW_018127932.1, from coordinate 3,266,218 downwards.
TGGGTTTGAACGAACATTAACTGTTGTCACTCATGGCGATCCATCTCCATGATTGACATTAAAACCCTGACGTGCCTTATACAGATATTTAAAACGCTGATACAAATAGCCTACAGTCCAGATTATCAAACAACAGTGGGAAAATTGCTAATCACTGAAGAAATGGCATTATTAAAATGAAGAGAGCAGGAAGTGAAGAAGGAGAAGTGACGTTTTCTTACTGGGTGTTTCTCCATTACTGAGATATAGCAGCAGGGCGCTCAGGCTACACTGAGAATACAACAGGCCGACTGCTGTAGGGCATAAATTGTGGCCCCGAGATCAAACATGTTGAAGCTACTAGTGGTGGCGGCTGAAGCTTTTCTACACTAGGACATTATGTTTTTGCCTTTTGACTTGAAAAACATAATTAGCTGCAGTAAGGGAAAGTGTGATGGCTAAAAGTGCTTTTTCTTAACCTCCAAAGTTTAAGCTGCAGTATTAGAAAACTCTCCTAGCACAAACACAGTGACGCAGATGCTTAAAGCCACAGCATGCAACTTTTTTTCTAGTATCTTTGTTGTAGAAATCTGGTCCATAACTTGTCTCAAAGTGGAGAGGTACTGTGAGCCAGACTCACCGAACAGCACTGGCAGCAGGTCAGAGATATTAGCTTCTACAAGGTTTTAACAATCAGAGATTTTCAACTATTTCTGCTTGATCAGTAAGTTTGATTGCATTGTCATTTCTTGTGATTTCATAGTGACAAATATGTGAAGAGCTGGGCGGAGCGTGGTGGAGCAGGGAGAGGGAGCGCTGGGCGGAGCAGAGTGGATTGATTTAGAATTTCATTTAAAATATGAGACACACACACACCTGTTTGTCTCAGTGCACTGAACACATCTGGGCTCACGGTCACATGGCTGTTCTCTGCTCGTGATCTCCTCTGATTGGCTCTTCCATCAATACTGGAAAACAAAAAGAGCACCGAACAGCATCAGATGCATTTTGAACACATGAACACTTCTAAACTTGTATGTATCATCAACAGCTTGTGGCGTTTTGCTTTCCCATTCAATTCAGTTGTACCTTTATGAGAAATGATGAGGTACTCTAAACCAGTTGGTCAGACCTACGAACACACACACTGCTCTTTGATATACTGGGGTTACTTTCAGTGGATAATTCTTATGTTTGTCTTCTCTCACTGATTTACACATGCATGTATTTACACCATGGATATGTAGAATCAATTGTCCATTACACATTATAGTGATCGCAGGCTGAACTATTGCCTCTTCGCATCAGTACAATCAACCAACCTGGTCAACTGTCTTCATAATCAGGTAGTGCTGACTGGAGTTTCTGGGACATTGCCGGGTAGATGATGGACATACAAAACAGATCCAATGACCCTTGTGTGGTTTAGGCAACAAAAACACTTTGGTTAAACGTACATATCACCGTCTTCTGTTTCTGTTAAACCAAGATCTTTCCTTAGCCGTAGCCAAGTGCAGTCAGAACCTAAGACACCGTAAAAGGTTTATGGTGCAAGTGGATTAATGCATAGTAAGATCAGATAGTTTGGCGGAACATTTTACTCACACTCTAAATTCAGTATCAACATGTTAGCAACTTACCAGATATGCTAATTACCAACATCATATTCCTGTAAAATGTAAACAATCTCCAGCCATAGTCTCACACTACAAATCAATACTCATCAAGTTATTATAGGTGGTGTGAAGCCAATTTCTTGACAAACTGACTAAAGATTCCCAGCTTCATAACACAGCAGAGAGATTTTCCTTTTTATAGATCAGTCCTCCTAACTTTGGCAAATCATTACAGAAGTGCAACCTCTGTGCTCCAGTCTTTGGATGGATCAACTGTCACCAGCATCTGCAACAACAAACTGAACTCTATCCCACTTGCAGATTCTGGACATGATCATCAAATAAATGCAATAAAACTGAAAATTACATTGTGAAATGTAAACACGTGGCTCCCCGACGCTCTCCACTAGCCCCACATTAACTCTGGCCTCCGCTAAGCAAAAATAGCCTCAATTCTCCTCACTCGACTGAGAGAAGAGTATGTGACAAGTGAGAGAGGCCAACAGCAGAGGAACGCTGGGACGCTTCCCAGATTCCTGTCTCGTTCTCTGTCACTTCTCTGTGCATAGAGTTGGATTTGGGGAATGCGGGAATCAGCGCGGAGCCCCCAAACTGCCATTGTGCCTGCCTGCCTCTGTTTCTCTGCTCTTTTCTCAGCGAGCCAAACAGGAGAACGCCCGCGCTATAATGCCTCCCCTACTCCATCTCGGCTAAGCTGTCACTGGCTTCACATGAGAAACAATGAAACTTCATCGGAGACCAGATTACAAAGGGGAGGGGGGTTCAATATAAAAATTGTTCTAAAGGAAGGGGGGAAACTGTGCAATGAAAAGATGGCGGAGGCTTTTGTCTCTTCCTCTCTGTGGCCATTATCTTTGGGGAGGTTTGGGGATCTGCTTTCTTAGCCTCTGTCAGCAGTGCAGGGGAGGACCTGGGTAGTGCGACCAGGCTTTTGGCTGCCAAATCGCCCTAACCCTCTTTACCACTTTTTTTTCTCTGCTCATTCATTTTACTGTTTTTAAAAAGAGCTTAGGACAGAGCATCTCTCTCCGTCTCTCCCCCCGCCTCTGGACCCAGCTTGTTTAAATTGGCCGATAGGAAGGGATTTGGGATGGATGGAGGGAGCTTAGAGAAACGCAGAGTGGAGGGGTGCAGAGAGTCATCAGAGTTACAGTCAAGAGCCATAAAAAGCCTATGAGGATGAAAAGAACAAGAGCGCCTTTTTATCTAATGCACACAAATCCCATATAAATACTCCAGTATGGTAGTTGGGCTTTGACAAGAAATGCCCCTCTGTCACCCCCCATCTCACAATAACTGAGACATGGATGGCTATATTTGTATTTGTTTGTGTGTGTGAGATGCAGGCAGGGACAAAGAGAGGGATGCTTTCGTCACACTGTTTCAACACATCATTCATGTAGACAAGCGTATTAAACAATCAACCTGAAACAGTGAGCGTGGGCTGCACTATGAAGACTGCACCGTGATGGACTCTGGTGGCGTTTTAAATGTGGCTGCGTGGTCGGCATCGGTACCTGTGGAAGCCTAACACCTGGAACTGATGTGGCTTTGACGTCTGAAATGTCACTGAGGTTTTTAGGCTGCAGCTGGGTCATTTGGTCACAGATCATTCAAATAATGGTAAATCACTGTGGGAGTGGACAAAACTGAATCCTCCACGCTTTGATTATACTGAGGTCAACTAAATATGTTTTCAATTTAAAGCAGCTACAACAGCTATTTTAATAATTAAAATGCATTAAATGACAATGTGAATATATTGTATGGCACTGTAAAGGGAATTATCACCCATCCCCTCAGCTCTACTGAGGGGATGGGTGAGAGTGAGCTTAGTGAGAGTTTCGGCTCATTGTTTAGCTGTCTTGCTTCAACTTAACCGTTTCCTTTACTCTCACTGGTCTCAGTGTCATTTTCATCTACACCAAGCAGCTGTTTTGACTGAAAAGGCACTAAGAACCCACTGTACACTACCTGGGCCCAGTGACAGACACACACAGCTGATGAACACAGCAGAGTTAGCATCTAAACAGCCAAAGGTTTTCCCAAAAACAGAGATAAGAGAGAGGGAATATCGGCCTTACTGTACATTTGCCAAGTAGAAGCACGACTACACATGGATGATAATGTTGGATGTGTAAATAAGCAAATGTTTGTTATATCAACTTTAAAGGGGCCACGGTCACAACTTGTTTCTGCTGCTCACAAGTGGCTGTCCATGTAACTTACGGTGTGGGGAAAGCGCCTGAATGTGAGGGTCCTGTTGCACTTTGGTTTCTCTCGGTCTGTCTGTCCCCGAGGCTGGAACCACACACACCGTTTCTGCTTCTCAGAAGATCTTCTAAAACACAAAAACACAAACACAACAGGCAGCTGTTTAGGTCTCCTGACCAACTTCTCAGTTCTATATGGTTTGTATCAACTTCCATATGCATCTATATCTGTAGATTTATGCTAATTTGGACACCACGCCACAATAATGTTGTTATAAACATGTTATTTCAGTGAAGTTTGTGAATTGATTAAACAGTAATAGAGGATGTGTGAGCAGAGCGACCGACAGAGCTGAGAGGGGGACAGAAAACAAACGCTGCTTTCCTTCAACACACACCGGAGCTAACAGGCTTTCAACATAACGACCAAGGAGAGAGAGGAGGTGGAGAAGTGGATCTTCAGGTAAAGCTCTTGTCTCTTTGCCCAATGAAAGGCCCTGCAGTCACATCAGCTTTTCTGAGGGGGAGACAGAACAATCAGGCAACCAACTTGGCTTCTCAAAAGAAAAAGAGATAGAGGAAGAGAAAGAGGCCTTCCCTCGCACTTGTTCGCTACTCTGCCTCGCACAGTGTCGTATCTATCCAAATCAACACACTTGTCAGCCAGACAGCTACAAGCGATTTCCAATGCCATTATAAAAGGGACCACTTCTAAGCTGAAATGTGTGTTCTCTATTGTGTTTATGTACAAGCAAAGGCAGAATCTCTGATCATCAGGGTTTACAGTGGGCAAACATAAATATGGATATGGTGTCTCTGTCCAATCTGATTCCAAGATCAGGAATGATGCTGGTGTGCTGTACAAGACATCCACCTTAAGGACCATTCGATTTGGTACAGAGTCTTCATTTTTTAGAAAACAAGTGAAGAATCATCCAGACAAAAGCATGAGAGGGCTTCTTCTTCCCAGTGTTTCATTTGTCAAATGCAGATCATCTCTCTTCTTTTTTTTTTTTTTTAACCAATTTTTTGAAGTGGCGTGAAACAATCCATGGTGCGATGGCCTAGATCAGCGGCTGTTACTGGAGCTGGTTTGGTAATTTTAAACACTCAGATGAAAACCAAGTGCAGATTTAGAAGAATTACTGTAGGGTAAGTGTCATAGTCTTAATGTGTGGTGAGTGAGAAATAACACGGCTACCGGGTGGCAGTGTCACTGAGGGATCAGCAAGATCAATCAAGTATCAATAATACTGTCACTAGCTGGTTATCAATTCACTCTTTAAATGAGCGTGTCTGCTGCTGAGCTCCTGTAGCTGCTGGCAAATCCAGCAGTACATCTAATTAACAAGAGGATAAAATGAACAATCTGGTTAAGTTCTGTTTCGGTGTGTACATAGCCAGTAAATTTATGTGTTTGCCTTCCTGACAGAATGCTGATCTAGTACAAGTCAGTCGGATGTGCGGGATCTCTGAGCTTTCTTTACATGAGCAAACGAGGCTGACTTCAAATTACTGTTTAACAGCTGATCACTACAAACAGTCGGTTCACACAAGGTTTAGTGTAACCTACTTCCCAGGCCGCAAGTCACACCCAACTGCTCATTTATGAACATACATTTACTCAAATACGCACGTCTCCAAGGGCCATTCTGAATTTGATCTGTAGTGTGTGACTGAGTGCAAACAAATTTCAGTCTCTTGTGTGTGTGTTCAAACAGAAAATTTGTCAGTTCAGGCCAAACTGCACCGTGGGAACTTCAGTTTGAAAAGCACGTAAGTGAGGACAAAGCCTGTGCTTAAACAAACAGGGACTACCTCTTGCAAAGATGGTTGCATGCTACAGAGCGATTAATACATTTGCCACAATGCACAATGTGATAATGCAACAACCAAACATACCTGGAGATGCTGCTTGTATTTTAACAGCAGGTATCAGAAAGATTCATTTGCAAAGTGTGACTACAGGTTAGGAACGAATTCTCTCGAGAAATCCTGACACATTCGTTGTATAAACACACAACAGAGATCAAAGTTTATCAGAGAACAAATAATTTGTTTGTGCATCTTTAAAGAATAATGTTTTATTAGCCTCTGGATATTTTTTAACAAGTGTAGTCATTATTTTTCAGTTTTTAGACAATATTTATCTTATTAAAAATAAATGTTGCCTGAACCAAAATCACCTCAACTTAATGTCAGATTAGTAAAGCAGATTTTCTGGCCTTTGGTGAGTTTATGAGATATTTATGATGGAACCGGAGCTGTTCCTGTGTGACAACCATGCCAGGGGCTGTGTGTGTGTGTGTGTGTGTGTGTGTGGTGAAACACCTGTTCACTGGAGCCCTCTGCTTGACACGAGCTACTCATTATTTATGAACGGGCTTTTCTGCTCCATTAAAACGCTCTGGCTGAACGCTGATACACAACTGTACAGCACACACACAAAGGCATCAGTTAAAACATCATCACTGATGACTGACAGTGGCCATGTCCGCCTTGTGTGTGTGTGTGTGTGTGTGTGTGTGTTGCTAAACACAGTCAAACCATCCACCATGTAGCATAGTTATGGCTCATTTGGATGAATGTGCATGTTAAGGAAGTTAGACATCTTTCTTCTTCATTCCTTCTTTTGTTCTGGGTTTATTTCGTTATCTTTTCCTTTTATCCAACCTTCCCTCCTTTTCTTATCTTCCAGCCTCTGCTGTTTAATTCCTCCCATTCTGTTCCTGCTGCAATCCCTGCTTTTTCTTTCTCTTCTGTCCCTTCCCCTCTTTCTCTGCAGTGCTGCTGTCCAAGGATAGGACACGCTGCAGGTGATAGGCGTAAATCATCGAGGACATAATTAAGAGGCTTATGAGGAACAGTGTGCGTGTTAGGCATTGCATTAGGAAAAAAACTGCACGCAAACAGGCCTCACAGTTACACAAATGCTCATTTTCATTCAACGAGACACACACAGACACTCGGCCTTAGGGGTTTGACCTTATACAGTGGAGTTAAATACCTCTCTCACCTCATTTGATTGTCTGTGAGAACACACAAACACACACACACACACACACACACACACAGCCTTCTGGTGTGTTTTAAGCACCAATGAAGGACTCAGACATGTTCATCTAGTTCCCTCACAAATTTGAATGTTTTCTGCCCACCCATTGGCCCTTGAAGCCTTTGTGAGGAATTGCCTGTGTGTGTGTGTGTGTGTGTGTGTGTAATCAGCAACTCGGCCTGATCCCCTCTGGTATGTGCTTTTGGGAGTGTTTGTCAAAGGGCAGCAGCACCGCTACGTAACGACAAGAAAAGGGGCTGTTCTCTGCTTTTCCTCTTTCTGGTTCTTCAAAAACCTTCCCTTCATTAGTCTGATAATGCACAACATTTTATATCATAACACTCTCTAGTCAATTGTGGGTGAAAAACTAATCTCGAAACATCTAAATCCCAAAACAAAAACAATCTTGAACTTATTTCTGAAACAGTATAGACTTTGTGCTGGTTGTGATTATATAAAGGTTAAAGTCACTTCTTCTTTACACCTGTTAAATTTTACAAGCAGGTGTTCAAACTTGTCTCAATTTTAATCATTACTATAGATATATTGTCTTCATAAAAGGCAACAGGTTGTGTGGAGTTTTGCATAAATATCACTCTGTCAAACATGATCTGATTTAATTCTGTGTGCTGCTATCAAACAAGGCTGAGAGCCTGAGAAAATACCAGGTGTTAGATGTCAGAAAAATGTGTTAGAGTGGGCGAGGTACCGAGGTTATCAAGCCTCCACCCTCCATTTCAGACGTAAGGAGTCACATTTGGCTTCTTTTTTTGGGTAGACATTATGATTATTTTCTTACCGTTGCCTGTGATGGCCTGGGCCTCGATTTCATCAGCTTTCCTCTTGGCCACATCCGCTAGCACCACCTCACCCTTATCGCTGGCAACGTAATGGAGGTCCTTTGAAGGTAATGCAAGAAAGAAAGAAAAATGAACGTTAATCTAAAATGAATCTAGGCTCCAATGACAATGGGGTTTTTTTTTTTTTTTCCTGGAGGGGTGCAGGCGGTGTTTTGGCAGGAGAAGGAAGAAACAGATGAAGTGACAGAAAAAAATGAGCCGTTTGAAGCCCAACATCAGAAAGAGCACCGTTTGGATGAAATGCCGCTTCCTCAAAAAAAAACTTTGAAATCAGTCTGCTTGCCACACACACACCCTCGTCGCTCCGGTTTTGAACTAGGAAGGATGTTATCTGTTACATTTCAAAAGTGGGAGAGGAGGCGAGGGACTGTTCACCTTTCAGACATGTTGGTATTCTCTCTCTTTACAGAGAAACATATCAAGCTGAGCATATTACTGTATCAGCCAGTGACAATATTGGAGACAGCATGTATCCTCTGTATCTCTCTGAGTCTCACACAGCCATAAGGAGAGATAATAATACTGGTAAATGATGACTGAGGGTGGCTGATTTAAAGCTCAATCCTGCTGTAACATTCATTAATAAGCACACTGCATCAGACAGCTGTTCCTGTTTCAAAGTGCTCTAGGCTACAAGCTAAGGCTGAGGTCAGCTCGTGTTCAAATGAAGTAGAAATAAAAATGAATTCTCAAACTTTAGTCTTAATCAAATTCAACAGCTCTATGTGGGATGAAGTTCATGTCTCTCAGCCTACTTTTAAGCAGGTTTTGAGTATCTAGAGTAGTGAGAAGTGGGCCCACTAAGAACAGCTTGATTTTTTTTTTTGTGTGTGCTGTTCACGAACACCGTTCTCCGACAGCGCAGTGCAAAAAAGAAACTACACACAACTCAAAAAGATCTGCACCAGAAGTGAAGTTCTATAATTGCCGGCAGCTGAAGTCATTCCAGGAATAATACATTTGTTTTCTCTTTGAGAAGTTTGTTCTTTCTCATCAGTCAGTTTGGTCGATGTCCAAAGTGTATAATTTGTGACGGCAGTAAACAGGCTTACAGCATAATGGGGTTTTTTGTTATTTTTATATTAACCTAAAATAGTATTCTATCATCATCTGTATCTAGTATAGTTAGTACGGTTATGTAAATTGCAACATGAAGTTCAATGTCTGTATATTTGATACTAAAGTGTCAATGTGGAGCAGAGAAGTGAATTTTTGTTAAAAATAAAATCATACAGGTTTTATTATTAAATTGGTTTAATTTAAAATTGAAAGAGTGAATTGTGGTAGGGAAGTGTATACTGTATATGAAGAGATGAATCACTATGAAATAAAAAATTCAGGTGTTACATTAAATTCATTGTTGACCATCAGGAGTTGCATGTAGGTACCGACATACGTCTTGTGCAGAAAGGCCACTGATTTGAATTCCCCAGAAGAAAATATAAACATTCACTTCCTTAACAACATTAATTTTGCCCAGTGTCTCGATGCCTGGGAACCAGGATAGTGTCAAGCAGGAACAAATATACATAGATGAATAAAATAAAAAGAGAAACTATATGTTGTAACACACAGACTAAACATTCGACCTCTTAAACTGACTGAACGGAGTGAATCAAACCCTCATCTTGGCACCCAACGAGGGGCTACTCGGGGTCGCAGGGCCTGAGGGCCCATCAAAGGGTACAGCATGTTAAAGAAAGTCTTCCGCCTCAGCAACATCACAGAACATCAGTGCTGTGACTCAGGGCTTGCCGTGGATAACCCTCAGCTGCCTAAAGCCAGCCCCCAGCTGAGCCTGCACCCGGCCCTAATGCCCCCATATTGTAACCCAGCTTTTGTACCCCCAGAGGGAAAAAGAGGGGGGTGCTAGCTTCCAAAAGAAGTGGGAAGCGGAGAGGGATTGAGGCAGGGAGAGAGGGGGAGTAAAAGAGAGGTGCTGAAATTGAAGAGTATGAATGGGAACAGATTGGGTAATTATAGTGTGGTGCCTGCCCTCTGTGGTGAGGAGTTAGGAGGAAATGTGAAAATGGCTGACAACAAAATGGCCTCAAAAGAACCTAAATCGGCTCCCAGGACTGAGATGGTTAACACAGCCGCTATGAAGGAGGACACGGCCCCTCGATTAGATGCGAGCGAGGCTTCCTAATTGATAACAAACAGAGCAGCAGAAGATTAAACAGGTGGAGGAGGAGAGGAGGCAGTACAGTGAAATTATAGTGAGGTGCGTGAGTGGGGCAGAAAAAGAAAGAGCAGAGGGTCAGTCAGAAATACGATGTGAAAAAGGGCAAAATTCACAACAATGGCTTTCATGTCAGTGAGAGAAAGACACTGTAATGCCAGACAGAACAGGACAACATGAATCCTTGATGCTTTATTCCAGCTTAGCTCCTACTGTCTGAATCAGGAGAGAGAGACCCAGAGAATGAACAGACGAAAGAACAAATGTGATGTGAGAGAGAGACAAACTGAAAACTAGGGAGAAAGAGAGAGAGAGAGAGAGAGGAGTATCAGCCCGACTAAGAAGGGATAACAATAATACTCCATATAAAACCATCAGATATTACACCTCTTATTCCCTGATGCTCAAACGCGACACTAATCTTATTTATATAAGAGCTTTAGGGGTTGCAGCGCGCCAGCTAACCACACTGATAAAAAGGGGTGTTTTAGTGGCCCATTTTTGGGGAACAGAGGGGAGAGGAGGGGGGAGGCGGTGGACGCTAAGAGCCCAATATTGACTGATATTTTGGTTACTTCCAAGTAAATTAGGTTAAGTGGCACACAGCAGCACATTCACAGACAGGTTCATGTCTGTGGGTTACTATCAAAGAGGATCCATGGAAAACACATGCATACCTGAATCTACAGTGGTGACTGCACTTTTTTCAGGCGTTAAGTCCACACAGAAACATTATACAGGGATAAAAGTAGAAGCTCAGCGTCATATGGACCATCTGCACACACTGAACGTTTAACCTTTGTGATCTTTGACCACCATATGATGGTGTGATTTCGGGAAAGTTGTTACGTTTTTAAGGAGAAACTCTTCATTCAGACATTTGCAGACTGCAACACTTAATTCATCTGTACTGTTTACTCATCTTTAATCCATGATTATTATTTGTGACTTCAATATTTCAGAGAATGAGAAAAACCTGTTGCATTTGGTGCAGAGAGGAGCAGTTACAGTGATATGCCAGTAACAGCAAAATATTCCAGTTTCAATGAAATGTCTTGTATAAAACTACACATCTTACTATACTGCATTCTTGCCTGTAGAGATTAACCCTGTATTTGAAATCACTTCCTATATTATGCTCTAGATTTACTGCCCACTGCTTCATCGGGGTGCTCAGGTTCTTTAACAGCTTTGATAATATTTTAAAGCAAAACAAGTGGGCAAAAAATTTGAAAATGAATATTATCTTTCAGTGATATAGAACATGTAATGGGTTACATCTTAAATGCACATTATAGTCCATTTCTTCTAGTATTTTACATTTTATTTGTATAGTGCTAATTCTTCATACAGTTTATATTATTTACAATCAGGTCTCCCTGCAGCCAGTTCCACGGAGATTTTCATCCTGTGCCATATATTTAGGCAGAACTTTACTCAGGTACAATGTGTCCAACAGTGTGTCAGAATGCTAGGTATAAAATCTAAGCACTAATATATGCTCTCAAAAATTCCCTTGGTGACACAAATAGTAAGCCAGTACCACAGAATGTACACCTCTTCTCTTAAAATGCCACAACGCTGAGCCTCAGAGATGCAAAATGACAGTTATGTGACACTAAAATCACCAATAATGGCTCAAGATGGTGATAATTTATAAATGTCTGAAATCTCACTATCTGGGGAATAATGAATTAGTCTGTGTTCCTTTCTCCCTGAATGATTGGAGAACGTCAGCACCAAAAGGCCCTAAAAAGAGAAGCTTCTGCTCTTTGATTCTGGGGAACTGACATCAGAGCTGATGATTACTTTTGAAGGGAATTCACTGAAACCACAGGACAATATCTAGTGCAATGTCACATCACCTGCATTTAGTTAACCATCTCTAGGAATAAAATAAATACACTAATAACGACTAGTCCCAGAAATCTGAAGTAAAAAAACTAAAATGTGCTAAAATGTTTTGGGTTGGAATTTAACCTTTGCCAACAACCATATAGTCAAATAAAATATTTAAAAGGAGACAAATCGACATAGGCATAAAAATACACATTTACTAATTAACATAGGCGTAATCCCTGGACATGAGTGCATTTGCTGAACATGCACACAGGTGTGCAAACACACACATGCTTGTTTTCTGACACACTGGTTATCCAGGAGCCACGTGTTTGACTAACACTTCTATCAGATAGGTGTCAAGGACTTAACGGTTTAATAATGCTAATTACTCATCTGAGCAACAACAATGAGCTTATTGCCAAAGATGTGCGATACCTCCTCCTCCTCCTCCTCCTCCTCCTCCTGCACCATCAAGCTCAGCGTCAGATAGGAGAGGAAGATAGGGGCTGAACTCCACCGACGCAGCTCGCGTATCTAACAAGAACCAGTACAAGCCCTCACTGGAGAACAAAAGAGCCAGCATCAGATTCAGCTATCACACAATTTGATTTAATTAACAAGCTACGTTAAGAGCCAAAGACCCAGAAAAAGAAGAAGGGGGGG
>NW_018127932.1:3252645-3253665 GCF_001952655.1 Monopterus albus | reverse complement strand
AAACAATGGGGAGGTGGTGGGGGTCTGGTGATTTGGGGGGGGGGCATATCATGCTGGGCATTTCTTGAATAGGTAAGTTATCGGCGCGTGTGTGTGTGTGCATGTGTGTGTGCCTTTTATCAAGTCGATGGCGCGTTATTGAGCTCTGTGGGCAAGTTTAGAAGTTAGAAAGAGTTCAGTGACGGTGGGGGTTGCCCTCATTAACCCCCTCCACCTCAACTCAATCAGCTGACCAGCAGGTTAAGGCAACACCACTACCTAATTAGAGTGAGGGACAGAGCGAAGGGTGAAATGTCACGGTGCCCTTTATCCTCTCTCTTCTCTCCGTCTTTTCACATGGTGAGTTGCTGCTCTCTTAGTCGCTGAGGCAAAAAAGGGCTTGAAAACTCGTTGACCCTGAGCATTAACTTTGTTACAGAACTGGGATCAGAAGTAGCTACAACGATTAGTCGATCGGTCATAGAAAATTCGATGATCCTTTTTCAAGCATCACCCCAAGCAAAAAATGAGCTAATTTAAACTTACATTTATTTCAACCAATCATCTTCATGTTCAGTACAATGATAATATTACATGTGAGAAGAGCTTAGAGCTTGGTTTGATTTTAAAAAAGGAAACAAAGAAAGTAGATCTCACACAAATGACACAGAAACGTTATCTGACTCCATAACTGCTCAGGCTGTACAGAGTGAAGAACCACCGGATCTCTACATAAAGACACAGACTGTAACAAAGTGTACACGGTACATCTCCAAGTGTCTCTCCATGGGAAAAAACCACTGTCATCAGATTTTTTGAACCAGACTGTTTTCTTGAGGCCTGTTCTACTCATGCTGAAATCCACACATCAAGTCTGTTTAAATCCAGTAATGAGAATTATTTGCAAATACAATTCTGGATTTGTTCCCTCTCTTGATGCCTCCAAAGTGACAAAGTAAAACTTGGTTTATTTCCTCTCTCACCTGTTCCTTTTTTTTGCATTTGTCATATAACTATCCAGTTAGACCACTAGCCCCTCCT
>NW_018127932.1:3245953-3252595 GCF_001952655.1 Monopterus albus | reverse complement strand
ACTCCACCTTTTCAATTCGGCTTCCAGCAGCACTACTTAGTTGGGAGGGAATTGGAACCAGTACTATCTGTGTGAATGAGGGAGCAAGTGTGTGTGTGTGTGTGTAAAAGGGTCTGTATTAATGTCTAGGGTGTTGGTGAAGCTGGAGCAAAAGGGGGCCCCATGAAAAAGGGGGTCAAACACATAGAGAGCATTTTAGCACAAAGTGGAAGATGAGAGGAGAGGGAAAGGCTGAACCGAGGCCACGGAGGTTGTGAAAAGATAGGGGCCCATACTGAGATCACACCTGCTCTCTGACATGCAACACACACACACACACTACTGTGGGTTACAAGTCATGTAAATGAAGGTAACAAGGGTACAACAGTGAATGAAGAATTATAATAGCTTGTATAGAGAAGCTGCGGCACACTTACATTAAAATAAAGTATTTCTAATATTTCATTCTTCAGTATATACATTTCAGGTGACTCCATTCTTCTCCCTACAGGATCACACAATTGTGATCCAACTGACTCGATTTGGAGGAAACATTTTTCAAACCTTGCTGTATTTTGTACTAAAACTGTGAGTCAGTGGGAAAAATCAGTTATTTAAAGCAAACAGCTGGGACGTCCTGATAGCTAGCAGTTAAGGCCCAACAACGCATTTGTTGTATTCTATATTCTTGTGTATTTTTATTGTCCAGCTCTGCAATAAAGGCCAAAAAATACTGTTTTGGAAGCACACTGATCAAAACCCTACACAATGCTTATATTTATAAAACTGTGAGCCTCCGTTAAAAAATATGGTTTAGTTTGACTAAATCTGTAGCTCCATGAGTCCCAAGATCATCAGTTCCTGGATGAGCAGATTTAAAAATATTCTCTGGTTGTGTTTTACTGTAATTTCAGCTAATGTTTAGTGATATTTTCTCAAGAAAGTAATGTAGCAGTGGTTTACTTTCTACTCACCATGAATAAATCTCTGGCTTCCAAATCCATAGCAAGGAGCAAGGCCTTCTCAAAGCGCTGGTGCCTGCAGAGGAAGTGGAGACGGTTAAAAAGGAAACAGCAATCATTAATTTAAACTTATTTAACTTTAAATGAAAAATTACAAATAGGTAAGGTCACTGGTACATATTTGTGTACACACACACACCTCGATCCACACACCTCTGCATACACAACTGTCAATAACTGAGCTGAGAGTAGCGAGCCTGCTTCCTATTTTCCAGAATTAAAACTGGAAGAGAGAGAGCGAGAGAGAGAGCTGTATCTCCCAGTACAATACACCTCAACTTTCCCTGTCTACAGCCAACATGAAACAAACAAGCACAAGCGGAGAGAGGAGGTGTGGGGGGGGGCTTCTTTCATTTGATGTTGATGGATAGAAAAAGAATGCAGGTAGGTGATAAGAGAGGAGAGGAGGAGGGATGCCAAACAACACTGCAGCTCTGCTACACAGAAAGAGAAAGTGAGAGAGAGAGAGAACGGGGTGGTAATTGCAGGATGGAGAGCAGTAAGCAGCAGTGTGTGGGAACAACAGGGTCTATTTCAGTCAAACAGGGATTTCAAAAGGCTCTCATGGCAGAAGGGAAAAATGAAACAACAGTCTAAACAGGTGCCTGTGCGGTGCTTTGCCTTACAAATCACTCAAAGCTGCATCAGTGTGTGTGCACAATAAACTTGAAAAAGCATTTCCTTTTCAAAATTTTAAAATATCAGTAGTGAGCAGCAAATAATCAGCTGTCGCTTTGATGGATGTAATTTTCTGAAACATTATTTCTTACCCTGATTCTGCAACCTATGTTAATAAACTGAACAAAATGCTCTGGTAATGCCTTAAAAACTGTGTAGATTGGTGACTGCAGACGTACATGACCGTAGTCAGTCGCCTTGAATCACTAATCAGATGTTTGATGAACAAGACATATGTGATTTTAATGCATTTTTTGTTTATTTTAAATTTGATATTACTGAGCTTTAACACAATGGAGGATCCATGTTATACCTGTTTTTGGTTCAAATAGCAAACCCTGACCCTTGAGCCCCCTGAGGCCATGCACAAAACAAACGTCTCCATCAGTACATTAAACTAGGATCAGAGGAACAGTGCAGAGCGGTCTTACCTGAGGAGGTGGTGAAAGAAGCGGCGAGCGTACTTGCTGACTGGCTCCCTGTACTCCAGTATGACCATGTCAGAGAGAGGGGTAGGTGGAGAATAGAACACACTGAGAGCTGCTTGGAGTTGGGCTACAAACACAACAGAAACACAAATGATAACACAATCTAACAAAATAAAATCTAAGTGCTTTTTTTCATTTCCTTGTAGCATAAATGGTAGGTTAGCAGCGTAGCCTGCAAAACTGCAAACCATGAGGCACAGGTCAGTTATACTGATTAGCATTTTTCACTTGCAGCGACTATGACAAGCTTCAAAACACCAGCTAAATTTGCAGAAATATCTGTCAAATGATGTAACCTGAAGTTATCTGACCCAGAGACCCACCCTCTCTCTCTGCGTTCAGCTCTAGCCTCAGCAGGTGGTTGGTGACGGAGCTCAAACCTCGATAGCATTCATCTGCCATGGTGCCCCAGTCCATGGTCTGCAGGATGCCCAGCGCTTCTCTGACCTGGCCACAGCGCAGCCGCTGCTGCAACAGCTCCCCTGGACCCATCAGGCCCCCAGTCAGCGCCCCTGTCACATGGAGTCAGAGCTTGATTTTTGTTTGTAATAACACAGTTTAAGGATAAAAACAACAAAATCAAGAGTTAAATGCAGCAGGCTATCATTACAAATGATTGTGGCTGTTGAACGGAGGTGATTGATTATGCTTTTGTTTGTGTGTGTGAACAGATCAGGACTCTGATGAATAAAGGGAGGGCAAGGTTTTATAGTTTGCCCCGTAGCAGACGTGGCTCCTGAGTGGACAAAGGCGCCTGTGTTTGTGACTTCATAAAGTACACATACGAGAAGTGATGGAGAAATTATGGTCCACTGTGACTTGATCACAATGAAGTATATAGTTGAAAGAATCACTGAGTTATTTTGGAAAAGGCTGATGTGCGTCATAGTTCAGGTGATCAGTGACAGCGGTTTTGTCAGTGGGCCAGGCTGCAGGCGAGGAAAGTCACCACTGACTGGTGTCTAATTAATTGAAGAAGGTATTGTGTGTGTGTGTGTGAGCAATTAAAATGACAAGCTAGCCACTAGCAAGCCCTCAAATCCCCTAAAGAGTGGGCTAATGTGGCCAATACATCAGCTGAGTGTAGTGCAGTCTGTGTTTGTGTGTGTGACTATACACTGTGAGGACCAGTTTGAGTTTTGTACCATGGGAATGAGGACATTTTAATATTTTTGATCACTTTGACACATCTTCAAGGGCTGTTTGAGGGTTAAGACTTGGTTTCAGATTAAAAATAATATTAGGTTTAGGTCAAGGTCAAGGTTAAGGTACTGTAGAGTTGTGGTTAGGCATTTAGCTGTGACGGTTAAGTGCCTAAAAATAAGAAATGAACGTACTGAAGCATTTTAAGAATCGATGCAAGTTGCCAAAGTAGTCAATTAAACAGTGGTTGGTTTACATAAAAACCGCTGCCATGGGTAGAAGGCATCTGCTCACTTTAACACCATTTGCATGCTTAGTTACATAACTGTCCTTTAAAAACCACTAATATTTCACTGAATTCCACCCCAACAAAAACGAACTCTTTTCCTTGTGCATCATGCAGCACGTTCCCTGGTCTGCCCTTCCACAGCCTGTACCGGCACAGGCCCAGCCGTGGCCAGCGTGTGTCCAGATGAGATAACTTGGTGTAGGCAGGGAGGGGTGGGGGTGGGCACCAGGGAGGGCTGTCTCCTATGGAAAAAAAGAGAACTTGGAGCTTGGCCAAGTCTTTCTTCCTTGCCGCCTCACTCCTTCTGTCATGTAGCAGGCCTTACGAAACAAGTCAATACAGAGAAGGAGCATAAACAAATAAGCTGGAGTGTGTGTGTGTGTGTGAGTGCATAGAAGCACAGGCACAGAAACAGAGCTACACACACACACACACACGCGTGTTGGGGGGAAATTATCATGGAAAAAAAAACGTGCAGTGACTTTCTTCATCAAAACCTTGGCAGGCGATCAGAGCAGGGGAAGCTATTGTTGGAAGACACCCTCCTCTTTCCTTGTGCACACAAGCAAACGCAGTCAAACACACACAAACCCAAATGCAGACAGACAGACAATCTTCTACCCTCTTCCCTCCACCTCCACCCTCCTGCTTTCAAACTTTGCAGAGAGCTGTGTGCCACCGTCACATCTTCTTTCCAAAGTCACAATTAAAGACGCTGAATGTGTGACTGTGTATGAAACTGTGTGAATGTGTGTGTATGTCTGTGTGTTAGAGGGTGAGGTGGCTGCTTTGGAAAATTTTTGATTGGCAAACTTTATCTGGGGTCCCCGAGGGACTGCGCAGCCACTGTAAATGATTTATCGGAAAAATGCATCCCAGAATGCACCTGGGGAGGCTTGTGCCCTGGGGCGATTATTGAATGACCTCTGAGAGCGCGACTTCTGCTAACCTTCCAGCCCGTCGACAAATTAACTTCTGTCAGCTTGAAGAGGTACGAGGACGACCCGTTAAGCAGCCACATTTACACAGCGGAGTTCAGATACAGTGTCAGATCCAAAACAGAGGAAGAGTCTCAGAGGGGAGGAGTACGGCGGCCCTGACATTTCAACAAACTGCAACTTAACACATGTAAACAGATGAAAAGAAATTAAGAAAACTTCTCCAGAAAATCACAACCAAACATTCTGCAACTACAGAAAACACAACTACACGACAAAGATAATGTAACAAAATGATATATTTGTAGCTTGTTTCTATATTTGGTTGTATTTTCTCATTTTGCACAATGTTAAATTAATAAACTAGTTACATTTGTTTCCTCAGGCTGCAGTGTGTTGTCCTCTCCACCATAGAGAAGCTTTATTAATAAGTTGTACATTAAATAGTTTTCATTGTGTTTGGAGCACTGTTTGCTTCACTTTAACAAACAAATCAACAACAAATGTGTGGTTCTTTATGTTGCCACACATTTGCTTACAGCTTCTCAAGGAATTTTGGAGGGTTCTTGTCTGTATCACATTCTCCAGCTCTTGTATTTTTTGCTACGAGTCATTTTGTAAGAGTACAGTCTCTGGTTTTACTCACCTAGTCTGAATCGCAAGACTGCTAGTGGTCCCCCGTGAAAGGCCAACATCAGCATGCCTGTTCCCTCTGGGCCTTCGTCCAGGCCTGTCCCCCACTGCAGTCCCCCCAGGCCTCCAGAGCAGCGCAGGTGCTGATCTACTCTTAGTGTAGCAGCTGAAGCTTCCTCCTCCGCTACCAGTGCCATGCTTAAAGGTGCCAAGCCCACATCAAAGCACATCAGCTCTCCCTGCCCTCCCCCTACCATGACCACAGACCCAGCAGGGTGCCAGGTGAGGAGGGTGGGTGGCACAGGGCAGGAGGCAAAAAGAGGGGCCTCCCGTCGCTGGTCATACAGGACCAAGGAGGAGTCACTTAAACCCAGGAGGAGCATGGTCTCAGAGGGGTGACGTGAACAGGAAACAGGGTGGGAGGACAGTGGGATGCGAGTGATAGACAGGCGGTGCAGGCGCCCTCGTGCACATTCATACACACAAGAGTCAGCCCAGGACCCCTTTTCAGCTCCTCGGGGTCCTGCAGGTAGCTCCACTGTTAGCAGCTGGTAGGGCTGGTGCAGGCTGAAGTGGCAGTCTAAGAGACTGCCTTCTGTCTGGACAGAGCTAACAACCTTTAGAGGGAGTAAATGAAAAGAAAAAGAGAATGATGATTTCAGAAATTGTATTCAAACTGAAAATGGTGCACACTCAAACATCCTCTCTGTAAACCGGATTTGATCCAACAATGCATATTGACATATCCTGCATAAACTGTTTTCTCTCCCTTGGACTGTATTAAAAGAAATGCTAGCTCAAAACACTACAGTACCTTACAGCCAGTACTGTTAATGAACTAACCTGTTTCTGAATAAAGGAGATGGAGGAATGAGTCATACCATGAGGGAAGCGCCAAACCCCCTGGAGATGGAAGAACTAGTCTTCCACTTTGCTCACAAACACCGGCTGTCAATCAAGACAGCTAATGATCCATTTTAATTCAAGGTCAACACCATCTTCTCCCTGAGCATGCCATAACTTGGCACCAGAGATAAACAACCTCCACTGTTTACCTGTGTGAAGAGCCAGGAGCTCAACACTTGACAAGATGAATGACATGAACCAATCCCTTTCAATATAAAGAGCATGATATATGGAAATAGCTCATTTGACCAATGGCCAAATACTGAAATTAGATTATGCACTTCTGGACCAAAACCAGTTGGGACAGGGCACAATGGCCCTGCTAAGCTAGCAAGCAACACTGAGGGGGTTAGGCCTGGTGGTGCTGTTGATAAAACACCCACAAGGAATGCGGAACAGTAGGTAGATCACAGGAGACAACAGCCAGTAGTAAGCAGCAGCCTGACAGTTCCAGAGTCACTAGCAGAGCTTGTTAGGAGGGATTTCACCTTACCAAAGCCTCTATCATAGCCCTGCATTGACCGTGGCAGCTTTGGCTAAATGAGCCCATTTCTTTTCGTCGTGTA
>NW_018127932.1:3220873-3245943 GCF_001952655.1 Monopterus albus | reverse complement strand
CTGCCTGCCTGTCTTCCATTCCTTTCACAAAGCTGCCCGGCCCAGTTTTTTTGGCAGGCATTGCCAAAAAGGGACTTAGAGGGAGGAAGGGAGTTTTTGCCTGCCCATGGTCTACAGCAGGAGAGAAGCAGATGACTGTCTTCCTGAAAGCTTTTTTCCCTCTCCATAATCCCCCAGAGCCAGCCCCTGCTGCTCCCCAGGGGGTGGGTGCTGTGTGTGTGTTTATTTGAGGCAGCAGGCAAGAAGGGCTCAATTCATGTAAGAGGTGGGGTATGCCTGGGAGGGTGGGCTCTCTGGATAGCTACTGTGCATTTCTACAGGGACAGGGTGACACATGTCTTAAATAAATTTGCACACAAACATAGCAGGTGAGAGTCCATCGAATCTGGCCACAAAATGCTGTCACAGAAATCACAAGACCAACTTCAAGCTACAAACCCTGACCCCCCAGCCAGATCTCATCCTCTCAGCTTTTCATCCTGTGCCCGGCTTGCTGTGCCAGTATACCACTGTGGCACCATCGGGGATGAGGTGCAGCTGATTCAGCTCTGCCTCCCCTGAGAGGTGACCCTCCAAGAAATAGAGAAGGGGGCAGTGTCAGCTAAACCTCAGGGGCAAACAGTAAATACTGCATGGCCTGCCTCAACCTGCAACAGAGCTCAGGCTCAAGATCCTGTGTTAATTTTGACACATGGTACATATACAAAAACAGTGAATGAGAAGAGAGGGTTTCTCATAGCACATTTTAAGACTGTGTGGCAGCTATTGGCTCAAAGCTGTTAGAACTTTCATCCTAGGACTGGCATTATGCCACTTTATAAAATTTTGATATGTTTTCAGGCGAGAAAGTAACCCCTTGGATTGAGAATATGTGGTCAGTTTATCAACTAATACTGATTTGGAAATTTGCCTCGACATTTTCGGACAGTACCTGCTACCGGACCAGCTGGCTATAATTAGCAGGCAGCTACACCTCGTTCAGAGCACAGTAGTCTGTGTCACCAACGACGCTGGTGTTCCACATTCAGAGTACTGCATCCTCCTGTCTTCAAGAGTTTGTACTTAAAGTTCAAACTTACAAAGTCCACACTCAAAAGTATGGGAGTCTCAACTTGATGTACTAGGTACTGAAAGACGCCTCGTAGGGTTTTAGATAGGCATTCAGCACCTACCTCAGCTACTGTACATGACTTGGACCCTGAACTCAACTAGACCTGGAGTTTGAATGTTTAGCTGCAGTGCCTCGAGTGTTTCATCAAAGTGCAATATTTAGAAGAATGCAGGTGTAAATCTCAACAGCACTACAGACGGACAGACAAAGGAATGCTCATTGTGAAACGAGAGCGCGAGTAACCGAGGTTGCCATCACCAGTGCCATAAAGTTACATTACAGTTACATTCAGGAGCATTTCAACTTTGGAACGTTTCTTAGAAATGATCTCAAAATACCAGCTAAGGTTGCTCAGTATCTCTCCAACTCTTTTACCATTTTTAAAACAACAGTATGCAACCCTGTTTTACAAACTACTACATAAAGTTTAATAGAATTACTTTAGAACCCCAAAAACAGCCAATTCTTTAAAAGAAGAGAAGAGAAAGGGCTTCTGTAATACAGTATGCATGTGTCATTTTAATATAATCATAAAAGTGCATCTTTGCTTGTATGTGAATTCTACAGAATATATTGTTGTAGCTGAAGGTACTTGCTGGTTCTGACAGCATAAAACAGAAAGTGATGAATAAGGTCAAGAAATGAAGTGAGCAAGGGAGCAAAAGAGACTGAAAGAGGACACAGACCAACAGAAATACACACAAAAGAGAGGGCGAACAAGTGGGAATAGAAGTGAGGAAAGAGACAGCGAGCAGAGGAAGCAAAAAAGACTGGAAGGGTTGGAGACATGGAGAGAAAGATGCGGAGAGCAGAGACAGAGAGAGGGGCCTCTAGTAAGTAGCTTTCTCCTGGTTATTGGTTTCAGTGACTGGTCAAAACTATTCTTCTCCATTCTTCTCCCCTCTCTCTCGTCGGTACCTTTTTTTCCCCTCTGTGGCGTGAAAGATAAAACGGACGGACCCAACTGTGTGGCTGGCCCTTGTTCACAGCAGTGGCCTTTTGAAGCCAATTTTCCAGCTCACGGAGCAGAGAAAGACAGGGAGAGACAAGTATAGAGAGGGATGGAGGGACTCGGAGGAGAGTTGAGGGATGAAGGGATGAGGGGTGCAGGTGGGGAGGGGCGGGTGGGACAGAGAAGTTTTAGGTATGTGAATTAGGGCTGAGGTACTGATGTGACAAAATGCATGGCCACAGTGGAATCACAGGCCAAAATGTGCCTCACCTTAATTGTCATAATTGGTACCACTGACTGTAGTACAGGGGAAATATTACTCACTAGACCTGAAACAGGAGCAGCACTGTTTCCTGTGTGATTTTGACAAAGCAGTGGAGCCTGGGGGTAAGTCTGCACTTTGGATTCCACACCCGACGCCTTCATGGTCTGAATCAAGGCTCTAGTGCATTGCTGAAAATGTGCTTTCTACTGTACGTGCTTTAATTCTGCACTTTACGACAGCAGGTATTTTTTGTGCTTTAGAGGTAAATTTACCATTTTACACTTAATTTAGCCTCTTATACCCCTCTATTCTTAATCACAGTGTTCTTGCAGTTGAGAAAAAATACAGATTACAGAATATTTTGTATCAGTGCAATTATATATTCTTTATATAAATAAATGATTTAATTTAAGGTTGGTTCTCATGGACAGTTAGTTTAGGTTTTCCATGTTTCACTAGAGATGAATGCCACACAGCTAAAGTCAATAATAGGGGAAAACAGAAATCATACCAATGCAGATCAAACCACTGCAAAGAAGCAGTTTTGTAACAGATAACGGGATAGTCACACGGTTTTAAAAAACATTTTTAAAAAAGCTCAAAAACAAACAACCACAAAAAGATAGAGTAACTAAAAATGCTAAAAAATTCAGCCGGTGTTTCTTTTTTATTAAGGTTATTCAATTTCTGGAATTTCAAGTAATGGCTGATTTGTGTTGTGTGTTGTTTATACAGCATGAAGGCTGTATAAACACAAACTATGTATGTGTGCTCCTCTCCTTCTTCCTTCCCACCCTGCATGCCATGGCTCCAGTTATCAGCATGGGGGGGTTGAATTAAGACCACATAGGGAAAGCTATCAGACTAAGATATCAGACTTTTTCTTAAATGCAGAGAGACTGGCTAGAAAATTGGCTTAGTGCAGCAGATAGCAAACTGAACAAAAGAAACATATATATGAGCTTGAAGTGATTGAAGTAGCTGGCGTCTCCCGATGTGTGCTTGGCGTTTGATTCCTGGCACGGCTCTTACATAAACTGCTCGCTTAATTTCACACCACGCATCTGAAAAATGACAACAAACACTTTCATTAGAGCACGATGCCGCAGCCCCACGAAGAGACTTTAATGTTCTTGAAGCGTGGAGGAAGGAAGGAGGAGAGGAACATGGAGCGGGGGAAGGAGGGGCTGAAGGAGAGACAGAGTAAACTAGGTGAAAGAGGGTGATAAATGCAAAAACAAGAAGCGGAAAAAGCAGCAAACAGCATCTGCTATGATTATTTCAATATTCATACGGACCGCCCTTTCCTAGCATGCAATTGGTAACGCTCATCTTTCCTCCCTCTTGTCTCTCCATTCTCTCTCCGGTGTGGTGAATATCTTGCATATGCTTAGGCGCACGGTACAAGGAACAGAGTTAAGCCCAGTTAGGTAATTTTCTTTCATTTGTTTATGGCACAAAGCCAATCCTTCATTGCCACAGAATCGGGTCATGGAAAGGGTTTTGCCAGAGGCCACGAGGATGTGTGTTTCAGCATGCGTGTGACAGTGTAGGCGTTCTCCTCCTCTTTGTACCACAGCTTTGCTCTCCTGCTTATTTCATATGGTGTTACATGGAGGTGCCACCCTTGAGGAGACTAACACACCATCCCTGGTCCCATCCATGGCAACACAGGGCTCCACTCAAAACAGCAGCTTTGTTGCCTTTTCCACTCTGTGTGTGTGCATGAGAGCTGTGTGTACGGTAACAAACAGCTGGAGTTATTATTTGTGATTTTAAACAGTGCTAAAACCTTTGAGGTTAATAAAGTTTGTGACAGGTTCTCCTACTGCAGCTGTTGAGTAGTTCGATTTTAGCGTAGCCTGTTCTATGCATCACAAATTGTTTTGTTGGATACGTACCACCATTTTCTTAAGTTTTAATATTTCTTTTATTTAATGAAAATGCAAGACTAAAGTGCTTTTTTTTTACTTTTACCCTGATTGTGTGAAGACCCTAACTATGGTTTCTTTTATGCTTTCATTCTTGTTCTTCATCATCTTAACTGCAGCATTAACATAAGTAAATATTACCCTGGTGGATCAATAAAGTATGACTCTCTCCTATCACCTGATTTTCGGCGCTCTGCTACACTTTCATGACAGGTGTAATGGTATTTACTCTGGTGCTAAAAATTTAGTATTTGGATTCAGTGATGAATGTATAACCGACTGGAAAACTTGTTGAAACAAACTGATTTAGAACTTTGTTATTGATATGCAACAATTACATGTAAAATGTGTGTCAGAAAAAATCTAGAGAGCACAAAGTATTTGTGTACCTTGAGGCCTACAGTAGGTGAGCAGCTGAGCAGTACCAGATTGTTCCTGTATGTATCTTTAAGGGTCCAGGGCCACAGCTCCTCACTGGGCTCACCCAGGTTCCACCAACAGACTGCCACATCCTGGAGACGGTTGAGACCCGCATGTCTGTGGAGCCTCTGACATTGCCCGCTCACCTCCACACACGACACCTGGAGAAGGAAACAGAACAAAGCAGAGCATGCAGTTTCTGCCAGTTTCATCAAGTTAAATTTAAGGGTGCAAATCCCCACCCCACCCCAAAATTAGGAGGTGGTGGGGATTTGCCATAGGCAGTACTATAGAAACTACTGAAAGAATCATCTTGGGCATGATCAATATTTTTAGGACATATCAAAATTATATTTAAGAACTCCAAGAGTTTTTAAAGCCTAAAATTCAGATTATTGGATGTGAGACCTTTTATGGACCTGCAGAAACCCTGGACAGTTTGAAGCCCAACACTGGTGGACATACCTAGAGTTAAAACATGCCATCTGGAGAAGGGGAAGATGTCAGAGTATCTTAGTTATTCACACATTTGGATTCACCTCTCTGCTCCGTTTCAACACCTGAGGGCTCTGAAACAGCCCCAAACACCACTGTCCCTCCCCCATCCTGTTTGTGCTGATGTCTAAGGTTGTTTTTTTTTATCTTCCATTATTAATGTGTGCATGTGTTTTATTCTGTTGGGCTTGTTGTTTTAGTGATGTGCATATTTTTGGGAGGGTCCGCCACGCTCTATGAGCCACAACAATGAGACACACAGTAATAAGCTCTCGTGGCGCTTTTGGGAGGGGAGGGTTGGGGGGGCAGCACAGAAACACACACACACACATGCACACACACACACATGTGTAGAGGCACAGATATAAAAAAATGTATATAAACGCACACTTTTGCAAACATACTACAAGCAACAAACACACTCACATACACGCACCATTAAACAAACAGAGCTCTATCCAGAAGCACTTTCAGGTGAAATTGCAGGTCCTACACTGTGACCCTGCCTTTCATGTACACCATAGCTCATAAGCTGCCCAATATGCATACAGGACTTTCATGCAATTTTTATCTCCAGTCACACTCACTTGCACAATAAACCTGCTACCAGAGTCAATGGCTAACATGCACACAGTAGTGCGTGCACACACGCACTCACATCCATGACCTCTGTTATGGTGAAGAAGAGTGGCTAGGACCTGAGAGATAGAGGGAGGACAGAGGTGAGGGAGGAAAAAGAGAGGGGAATAAAGGGTGGTAATGAAGAAAAAGCAGATTGTCTGGAATTGGACAGGAGGATAAGAAAGACAGAAGAGAGGTGAGGGCTGCCTTTATGCACTATGGGAACAGAGGACTAAATCATGCATCATGTATTAAAGGATAAATGAAGAACAAAACAAAAAGTACACATTATTCCACCTTTCTCAATCCAATCAGAATCCTTGTGATGGATCAGTTGCAGGAATCCAAAGGAAAAATGCAGTTAGTTGTAAATTCCTCTAAGCACATATTGTCGATACCAAGAATGACTGTTTAAGAATTACTTAAAAAAAACCAAACACACAAACACCTCAGTACAAAAAGATGATTTTAAAAGCAGAGGAACATGCAGAAATGAGTAAATCAGGAAGTGGCACTGTATGAGCAGAGCAGATTTCATGTGGTCCACGTCTGGTCCTTTCGTTCCCTTAAGGGGACATTTGCTTTGGACACAAAGTACAGACAGGAATGAGAATAATGGAAGTACATCTGATGTTAGGAGGAACAAAGAGTTAAATGGGAGATCACTGACAGATTCAAAATGGAAAATAAATAAAATAAGAAAATAAATAAATATCACTGGCTTAATAACACACTATCAATACCCCCTGCACGCTCTCCATTCCTCTATCCCTACCATCTCTTCCCTCTTCTAATTTTTTTTCTGCTGGCGTTTGCTGGTCAGCAATAATCAAAAACCACTTTCTGTGGGCCGGATTAGTCACCCCCCCCCCAAAAAAAACTCTCCCTTTTCCAGCTTAGCCCACTGGACCAGGGCAATGTGTATGTGTGTTTGTTGTGGGGGATGGGCAGCTGGGTGTGCATGTGCACAAGTGTGTATGTTGCAGGTTGCATGCACATGCATTGACTGAGATATGGGGTGGTGGTTCAATGAATGTATGAATGTGTATGTGTTAAGGAGGTGGTGAGGGGGTGGGGGGTTGTCTTATCAGGACTTTGCTTCTGGAGAGACCCAAGGAAGGACCGATTGCCTTTATACACACTAACATGTACGCGCACACACCTCAACAAAAGGGCCTGGCAGTAATGTGATAATGCCAGGGTTAGCAGTTTGCATGTATGCAGACAAAGTACAAGTATACTGAACAGCTAAAAGTGTAAGTAGACTTTCCCCCCCGGAGCAAGTTGTTTAACTTGCTGCCAGAGAAAAAAGGTCAATAATGTAGTAAAAAACCGCTCAGGTCTCTCAGCCTGCTAAACCTCGATTCAAACAGACGAGGTTGTGAAGGTTTTGTATTTTTGGGATATTACAGGTATTTGTACTGAATACAACCATATTCTTCAGTTTATACTATGTTTAGAAATAGTTTTAATAATGGCAATATACGCCAGGAACTGAACAAACACATGACTGAACTGTAGTTTTATCTTCCACTGCATTTCAGTTAGAGAAAGTAGCTGACTGAACATGAAATACAAACCAAAAACACATTTTGGAAATGTTGGCCATCGGAAAGGATGAAGCAAGCAGCCGGACAGTGATATAGAATAATACAGTATGCTACCACCTTTCTTTTTTGTTTTTGTTTTCTTTCAGTCTCATTTTTCTCTTGTGTGTTGTCCGCTTTTCTCACTCCTACATACATCAACGCACACAGACATTGCTCGTGCGCACCACGTCAATGTGTTTGACTGTACCTTGATTTCAGAAGGTGAGAGTTTGTCTGTTTGCCTGCCAGTCTCTGGAGGGTTCTTGTTCTTCTTGCTGAGATAGACGGCAGCCAGTTGGCTCTGCTCCAGGAAGGACAGCAGAATCAGCCCATCACTCAGCACCGCTGGGAACGACAGTCACATTTACCACTTAATGTCATGATTTTAAAAAAGTTGATTGCTGAGGTGAACCTTTAACAGTCCAGTCTCCTTACACTACCAGAAATGACAAAAATATCAACACACAGTGATCACTATTCTTAACAGGAAGCCTTGAATTAGGATACTTAGAAATACAAATTAGAATACACTGATTAAATTGCTTAAATTAGTAGATTACAGTTTGTTTCTCATGAAACATCTATATTCTGAAAGCCTCTTCATTTTCCAGAGCACAGGAGCTCTATCAAAAGTTACCCACTAGCCAGTCAATTTTTTTTATTCAGTGATGGGTTTTTCCTTTATTCCATCTGATAGTCTAATTTGTTCGCACCATTAAAAGTAGCTAATTCATCTGTGAGCTCCAGGTGCGTCTCTTCTGAGATAGATATTGGGTTGTTTTTTTGTTTTTACACACTGTAAATCACCCCGATAAAAGGCTCTTTGCAGAAAAATGCAGAAGATTCCAGTTATGCAGCTACTGTTTTTGTCACTGAGCCTGCTGACTCCAAAGGAAACATACTGTATTTAAAATTCACTGGGTGGTTTGACAAGAACATAGTTGCACAAACATGTTACTGACTGTCAGACTGACCGACCCCCCCGCTAGTTGCATTAAACCCTGAAGATCCTGTGGTTTTTATGTGAGATTGGGAATCTGTCGCTCTTCTAACTTTCTCCACTTTGCAATATAATTTGACTTTTGCCAAATCTGTCAAAATGCTACCTCCACACTGTAGTACAGTATCGTTTTGTTTTGATTAGTTTGGAATTGGCGGAGAGAAGGTCAGTCTGTCTCTCTCTTCTTCCCATACTTCCTTCCTCCTAGTTCCCCTGTCTCCCCTCTCCACCTTCCCTCCTCCTCTTTTCTTTTCCACTGCCTCCTGAATTCTTCGTATCTCTTTCTTACCCTGTTCCCTTCCCCTCCTGTCAGTGCACTGCAGGCCTTTTTGTGGTAGAAGAACACACTTGATCCTGTTCAACTCTTCATGAGCTGCATGGAAACGGTGATTAGCAATTAAGCCTCCCTCTCCTTCAAATTAATCTGTTTATGAAACTAATTAAATTGGGGGGGGGTCGGTACACGTCTCTGAGATATTCTGGTTTGAGTTGAACGAGCAATGCTGCACCCCGAGATTTAGAAATCTAACCGGCAATTAACCATGGAACGTGTGTATTTATAAACATGCGGGTATTGGTATGATTGCACTTCAAATCATCCTGTTGCGAAAATTTCAAATTAATATGCAAATATTCATGAGGGAAATGAGACACTGCTTGAAAATGCAAAACAAAAAACAAAAAAAAACTACCATCTTAAATCAGGTCAACTGTTTCAGTCCGTCCCTGTGCTGAACTTGGACTACCAAGCATTTGTAATGAAAACTGGCTCAAGGCTTAAACCATTATAAAATACGGCCATTAATGTTGCATTGGTTTTCCAAAACAACATTTAATGCAATGGTAAGCGTCTTTGTAATAGATTACAGACAACTCAAGTTAAATGCAGTTTAGTATTGATCTCTATGGGTGTCTATAAACGGGATTAGGATTAATCCCATTCATTCCCAAATGAAGGAGGAGATATGAAACCAGGCTGTGGCCTAATCTGGGACCAGGTGGCTCATTTGGCATTAAGGGCCAGACCTTCATGACCCACCCACCAGACACACACACTCATAGTGGGTACGTGCACACATTTATACTTACCCCCGAAACACACAGCTACATATACAGTCATATGCAATGCATACTGGCTACATAGAAACCTCCAACAATTCTTTAAGTGTGCTTAGTTACACATACCAACACATAGATTCTCCACACACAAACATAAAACAAGCCATATAATAAAGCATGTACAAGGCCTCACCACATACACACAGACAGAGACACATACAAACTCCCTTAAATCCATTTAATACCATCTCCTCAACAGCATGTTGACATAAGAGGCCAATGGGCTTAGCCAAAGCACATTTAAACATGGCTAAATGAAACTGGCTATGAAAAATCACTTAAGGATGCTTAATCATGAAGCATATGCACAGCTTGGCCCAGGAAGGTGGTGATACTATGATGTAACCTACTGCTCTGTATGATGAAACCAAGAGGATACCAAGTTTAAGAGATGACAGAACATCTGCATTGTCCCACCGTGAAACAAACAGAACAGACCCAGTTACCTTTGCTTGTTGTCTTACAGGAACCAATACTGAAAACCTTCTGCTTAGAAAAACTGTCGCCTTGTTGAGGAAATGAATTCTGTGGCTACACAGTGGCTGATTTGAATTTTTAATTGATTAAAATGATTTTAATTTTAACTGAATCTAGAGTGCAACAATCAGTTAACTGAAGGACAAAACCTGCACCTATTTTGATAACTGAGTAATTATTGCTTCAGTAAATGTTCAAGCAAATATTCCAGATATTTATATCCAGCTTCTCAAATATATAATGATTCATTTCAATCCTATATTTATCTTTTTGAAAACTGCTCAGGCATAAAAGTGATTAATTATACAACAACACACTTATACATAGAATATGTCACAACACCACACACGCTCTCACTCCAGTCACAATTTGATTGTAATTGTGACTTGTTTGTGTAATTGTACATCAGTGTACTGGACAGTGTGATCTCGTCTGGCTCTCTACTCTAATTGTCTTGGGCTAATTTAACAAGTGACAGATGTGAGAACAGCCTCTAAACTACTACACCCTCCCACACACACACACAATCCCCGGAACCAACCCTCTCACAACCATTACTTTAATAATTAGTGCCTCTGAGGCTTTGAATAGAGCGCAGCGGGCCCAGAGTGGGTGTGTGTGGGTGTGTGGGTGTGTGTGTGTGTGTCTACCTCGCTATATGCCATTCTGTGTTTGAGCATGTGCATGTGTGTTCCATTCTCTGTGCACACGTCTGTAAATGTGAGTGGACATACAGTAAGTGTTTGTTGAGCTACATTAAAAAAAATTGTACGTCTGTAATTACATATGTATGCGTGCGAGAATGAGTGTGTGTATGCCTGTGTGTACATAAGAGTGTGTGCATGTGTGTGTGCGCACTATGGGGGCTTTATCAGGTGTCTTGAGACCCTGGGTGGAAACAGGAGGGGCAGTGTTAGGAACAAATAATTGATACAGAAAGAAAGAAATAATTAGCAGATTTGGGCTGGTGTCCACGGCCCCTTATTCTCTCCTGCCAGGTCTGCAGAGTGAGAGAGTGCAATACGAGGGGGGCGGTACTCCCTGGAGGAACGTGCGATGGCGGAAAAACACTGATGGATGCTCTTAAGGGAAGGCCCCTGGACACACACAGCACAAAAGGATTTGCCCGCAATTAGCTAGCAGAGTCGCCTCGCTCACCTGTGGCACCTGTTATGTGTGTGAGTCAGTGCGTGTGAGACTGTTTGTGTGACAAAGTGCTGAGGAGAGTGTGTGTGTGGCAGATGTCATGTTGCATGTGTAAGTGTGTGGTAGATGGCTTTGTGGTTTTATAACAGTGAACATTTGAATCCAAATGTTTGTGTGCGTGCGTGGCTACGAGCAGGGGTAGATGGCGGAAACCATGATGCTCATGTTCTTGAACCTGTGGAATATTTAAGTCACACATAAACCATCATTTTAATCAGAAATCACACCAATACAGGACCAAAGCTTCCTTTGCTTTAATAACAGGCATGCTGGTTATGCAAGAGCGCTAATTAGCATCACCAGCACCAAAGTCACCAAAATCACAGTCAAAAATGTTTTAAAAGTTTTAATCCACTGGACTTAAATACTGGATTAAAATTAAAAATACACACACACAGTGTATATTGTAGAGCAAACTCCCATCAAAAAAAAAAAGCTCACAACTGCCCTGAAGTTTAATGATAAATAAACACAAAGGGTTGACAGATCTTCAACCAGCCAGGGCGATTTAAAGGGGAACTTGGTGACTGTTATTTAGAATGTGTGTGTGTGTGTCTGTAACTAACCATCAGTCACAGTACTGGCTGGTAGCTGGCCCACTAATGTGCGATCAACACACACTTGCTCAAGCTGAGGTCCACTTAGGCTCAGCGTTACCAGTACTCCACTGCTTAGCATCACCTGCAGAAACCCAACATGATTACAGTTGACAGAGATTCAGCAGTAAAAGTAGTTAAACTGAGACTACGTAAGTTAGCTGAGCAGCTGGAGAAGCAGTCTGTGTGACCACAAGCGGTAATTAAATGACACTGGCAAATTAAATTCTGTTAGGATTCAGGTCATAATGGTGAAGTACTGGAACAGTGAGGAAATACATAAAAAGACTTTTACATGCTTATAAAAAATGCATCTGAAATGTAGCCTGGCAGAAGAGTTAATACAGAATGATCTCAAAGTCAGGCAACTTCCTTATTCAGGGCAGCCAGTTGCACAGCAATATGTAACATTAGCTTACGTTACATAAAAGTGCATAGTGCTAACATCCCATCGCCCTCTTATCACAAGAGTACCTGACAGCAATGCTTGTTCCTCCATCTGGTGTGAATGCAGGTGTTGGTCTGCAACAGTTCCTGAATGAGCATGATGGGTAAAGCAAAGAGGAAGACAGAAAGACTGTGAGGCAAATGGAACAAACAGAGGTAAACCCACAAACACAACTGATGACACAGAACTGACACAGCTGTGGTGCTACAAGAAACATAGAATTGGGTTTAAACTGGTTGATTAAACCTCACTGTGAACACAAATCTAGAATATGTATACTGTATTTGATGATTGTCTAATTATGAACATTCATGTAAAAATTCAGCAGATTTCCATTTCATTACAATGCCAGTGTCATTTATATTTGCATTAATTACCTCAATAGCATATACAGTTCCTGCTCATAGAGGGGTGGGAGAAAGTTGAAAGAGGACACAGGTAAGGGCTGCTAGTGTACGTGTGTGTGTGTGTGTGTGTGTGTGTGTGTGTAAGGTCAGTCATTCCTGGCACATTCCAAAACCAGCTGGGGTGATTGAATGGGAGGAGAGAAGGATGAAGGAGGAGGAGGGTGGGGTGTGGTGGTGAGCTGGGGTGTTTCTAGTTTCAGACAATGGTTACGGGTGAGAGAAAGGAGGTGGATGGGTGGAGAGAGAGAGAGAGAGAGAGAGTGTGTGTGTGTGTGTGTGTGTGTGCGTGCGCGTGAATGTGTATGTATGTATAACAGCCACAGTCAGGTTCCAGCAAACAAAGCTAGGTCTGTACTGCCACAAGTACAGAGGGGAAGAGAAGGGAGAGGAAAGGGTCGAGGAAGAGGTGGATGAATGAAAGGAAAGGATGAGAAAGAGGGAGGGAAACAGGGAGGAAAAGAAGGAATGAGGGGCAGCCTGCAGTCCCTTGATCCCCTCAAATATCCCCCTCGATGACAGAGCTCAGCCCGAAAGAGAGGTGATGAGAGAGGAGAGGGAGAGAGCAGAACAAATGGAACAACAAGGAGAGTGAAGGGAGAGGGAGAGAATGCCCCTATTTGTTAATCAATCAGCCGTTTCGGAAAGGGAAAACTCTGAAAATCCCCAGAGGGAGGTGGAAGAGGTCAGGAAGGATGGTGGTGGTGGGGGATGAACAGAGGGGGCGGGTACCTCCAACTCCTTCAACGAATCGCGTAGCTTCTCTGGCCGGTGGTTCCTGAGGGTCCATGTATATCCCCGAGCTACAGAAGAAAAACACAAGAAGAACCATGAGATCATGTGACCAACATTTAAACACAGACATAGGGGAAATCATTATTTTAAGAAAGGTACTCATGGGAATTTAGAAGCCCGGAAAGGATAACAGGGTTGAATTTCATATCTGGTTTGAGATCCAAGTATGAAAAGGTGAGACATGTGGAATAAAGGGTGGTGACAAGACAGTCAGGTAGAAAAAAAAGAGATGAAGGTATATCTAGCTTGTGCTCCAAGATACACTTTAGCTCCTAGCTCCAGGAAGAAATGATATTAATGCTAGAAACCTTAGACTAACTGATTAATCAATTAGTCAAAATAATTTGGCAGTTATTTTGACAATCAAATAATTGAAGTTATTTATCAAGCAAACATCCATGCACTGGATCCTGCTTCTCAAAAGTGGGAGAATCCGTTGCCTTCTCCATCTTTGATTGTGGTAAATGGATTACTTCTGGGTTTTGAAGTGTTGATTAGAAAAAAACAAGCGCCTTAAAAATAATTGTCAATTTTTTTTTACATTTTCGGCCAATTCATAAACTAAGAAATGAATAAATGACTATGGAAAAGTAATCAATTGTTATATTGTTGTATTTGCAACACTAGCATCAATTGTATACCATGTATTCAGATTCCACTGTAAGAAAGCAGAGAAGCTACTGTACTTGGGAGTAACTTTCTCAAATTCTCAATCAAATGTAGAAATTCAGGATTCATATCTCACCGTCTGGCACAGGTAGTTTGTACCCTTAGCAGCAATATCTATGCCACTCATTTACTTTTATACTTAAAACCCAGTGTAAAGCTATTGCTGCTATAAGGAAACTCCATCAACAGAAAATGAGCGCTAGTGAGTTCTGACCACAACAAAAGTCTGCAACCGGCTGCTTACAGACTGATGTACAGGAGCTGCACATAAAGAGTAAGAATATTCTACTGAAAACAAAACGTCCCTTCAAAACACACAAACTACATAGTCTTCGAGGAGAAGCAAATATTTAATTGTGAAGACTTCTGGCACTTGGAGTTATCTTCCAAAAGCAACCCTCACAACAGGCATCTCAACACGTACCACACCATCCCTTCATTTTAATTTCCCAGCGTTACCTCTTCCCCTCCATCTCTAGTGGTTAAACAGAGGATGTGGAGGAAAAAAATAGCAAATTGAATTTGTGCATCTGCTTCTGCCTATGCATACACATGAAGTTCAGTGGGAGGGAAACAAAAGTAGGACTGCTGTTTTCAATATGGTGCAGTCACCCCCTTATCTGTTTATTTTACTGAAACAAACCATTAAGGAGTGGGTTCTTTATTAGGGAGAAGGGAGAAGGGAGTAAACAGATGCATGCAAATGAGGGCGGGGAGGGTGGAGCGGGATCAGGGAAGAGGGGATGTAGGGGAGGAAGATGAGTTTTCATCTCCTGATAAGGGTGTTTCTATCTTACCACTGGGTGAGAAGCAGAGAGAGTGAGGGCAAGAGAGGAAGTAGGACAGTGGCCTGAGGACAGGGATTTCTGGAAAATGGTGATCCACTAATGAGATGATTAGGACCAATTGTGCAGCAAACACGCTGGTGTCTATGAGGAACTGTCTCTTAAGTTTCTCTGTTGGACACTCACCTTCACAGAACTTGAGTTTCTCATTGTAGTAGTGATGTTCTGAGGAAACGGCTGGGAAATATAAAGAGGAGAAATGAAGGGTCTGATTTGGAATATACACATAAGATTAAAAATAACATGAGGTATACGACAAATGACTCGAGTCTCTCTCTGTGATGTAGATACAGAGGTACAGAAAATTAGGCTGGAACTCAAACATCCCCTTAGCTCCAAAAGGCCAAGTTGGCAAAGTACAACACATAACCATGCTTCATGGCCAGGTCACTGTGAGTGAGAAGTGGCCAGTGTGGTGGTCGGCTTCTCTGGCAGGCAGGAACATCTCCAGGATTAGTAGTATTAATCAGATAAGAGGGTGAGGGGCCAGACAGGCCCAGACATGGGCACCTGCTCTGGGGCTGAGTGGGGAGGGCTGGGGGGTTTCTGGCTGCAGGGGTACCCCCAGAGCCACTCCACTGAGCCTGGGCCTCCCTCTAGTGGCAAGATGTGGAACTAACATTTAACCTCACAGAAAAGCAAACACTTCACTTCATGGTCATTCCCTTTTAAACCGGACTTACTTATTTAGTTGTGAATATAGAGTTCTCAAGATTTGAAGCCAAGCTTTCAGGGGCTTTTTAAAGGGGCCTTTTGCATAAAGAAGTAAAATAAAATATTGAGGCAGAATACTGTGCTGAAATGTCCATTTTTCACAAACTAGCTGAGCACATATGCGCCACAGTTCATTTGTTCAAGCTAAAAACCACAGTGCCCATACAAAATATCACCTGAACAAACTTTAATCTAATGTAACCTACTGTATATCGAATCGAATCGTGGCCTGAGCTATTATTACAACACTATAGTGTGGCACGTCTGGATGGTGATTCTGTTCCCCTGCTCTGTTTCACCCATCCTCCCCTCTGATATCAAGCCACACTTTAGTAATCCTCCAAATGAAAGGATTTGGAGCGAGAGCATCGTCTCTCCACTGAAGATTGCAATGAAAGAAAAGGCAGCTTCTCAGATTAGAGAGAGAGAGAGAGAGAGACAGAGTACACAAAATGAGAAAGAACAAAATATACATGGTGAGAGTAAAATACTGAGACAAAGAGGAGTAAATCAGTCAGAGCCATGAAAGGCACAGTAACGAAAAGGAAAACATGCTGATGTGAGAAAGAAATATATTACAAAAATGATAAAGCAGGCAAATCGAAAAAAAAGAAGAGAGAACAGAGGGTTTACGCACTACAGCAAATAAATTATGCTACAAACTGAACTCTCACAGGAATTAATTCATTAAGCTACAAGTGCTCTAAACAATATTTTATATTAACAGTGGATCAAACGACTATGAAAAAGATCTTCATCTTTGATTTCATAGTTTTGGTTTTATGGCTTGCACCTTTACTGTTTTGATCCAAATTTGTAAAATTACTTTAAATTTAAATATAAAGTAAATGTCTATTTTTAAAGTAAAAAAAGCGAGGAACCAAATTTCTTCCTTTGTTATTGTAAAAGGTTAGTTCTCCTTGTATGTGAAAGCCTGTGGATTTCACTCTACATAACGAACAGGACTCACTAGTTGTACAATATTTCTGACATACTTTTTGTAATTGTAAAATGGACAATAATGTTGGCCAAAGCAGAAGTCATCTTATTTTGAGCTTTAACTGTGGAGCGCTCCCTTTAGGGAAGTTGGTGCCCATTTGAAAACTGCTGTGTAGAATTTCACTGAAACCTCAGCAGAGTTTAAGATCTGGCACATAGCAGGAGGACAAACTATACAGCAACCCTCTTCAGGCCACTTGGTGTACATTTTAAAATGCTTGCAAGATATATAATTTTCATAAAAATTAACACACACAGATCATCCCTATTGCCTGGACCATGGGGGAGCAATACCCAATGGTAAGGGAAGCCTCTTGGCCTGAGGCAATGTGGGGCTGGACTGCATGGGGCTATGTGCTATGTGATCTAGGAAAAAGTCAACAGTTTAGTTTTCCTATCGCTGTGCAGCAGGACCCCGAGTCAACAGGAACACAGGGAATGTAAGAGATAGAACCACAGAGGCCTAATAACCTATGTGTGTATATGGTATGTACGTGTGTATATAAGGCTTTAGGGTGTAAATCCTACATGCTAATAGCCTCTGTGTGGACAAGGGTATGTGTGGTTAACGGGTGTAGGACACTAAAATATGCAGGACTAGTAATCTCTGTGTCCATGTGTGTGTTTACAGCTATATACATATATACATATACACACACACACACATGGAAATACATTCCAAAGACAAGACAAATGCAACTTATCTTAAACACAAACAGACATCCAATATAAACACTATTTACCTGGCTTTCCTTTATCATAGTACTGATAGGTGCCAATATCTGTATCTGTGAGGTGAGAGAGAGAAAGAGAGAGAGATGAGCATCGGGCTGTCAGGGAAAAGCAGAAGACACATCAGCAATTTCGCACCGTGGGATAAACAATCGCTATCAGCCAGTGGCCTGTCCCGTCTGCCAGCACCACAGTTTAGATAAGACCCTGTGAGGGAGGAGGAGGTGGAAGGATGGGCTGGGGGGTCCGAGCCAAAACAGAGGGGGTAGTGGGGTATTAATAAAGACAGGAGTGTGCTTTAACCCGCCCCAGCCGAGGGACAGACTCTGATTTACACACATGAACAATATACATTTAAAAGTTGACACAGACTCAGTGGACAGCTACGAAGAAAATACCAATGTCAGACACACCCACAAATGCAACACACAAAACACAAATGCACATATTGATAGACAGAGAGAGACAGACACACACACACACACACACAGACACACACGCACATGCACACAAACTGCTGAGCTGAGCCTTTTTTTGTCAGTGTTATTCCTGCAGGCCCAAAACCATAAGCAGCCAGACTCGGATTCGCACAACACATCGTTTCTTTATCGCTCCACTACTGTTGCTGCCACTGCTGCTGCTCCTGAGGCCAGGTCACACTAATACAACAGGAGAGCTGATGGCGCACACACACACACACACACACATCAAATGTACCGTACCTGCATAGAGATACACTCACAGCACTGTCAGTTATTAGTGTTTGCTAATGGGGACTATCAAGAACCAGTAACAAATAAAGATGCAGATTGACAGATTCTGTATTTGCACCAAAATAACACACACACACACACACACACACACACACACACACACACACACACACAGCACTGATAGGGCTCAATGTCACTTTTTACATTTCTGACACAGGACTACTACAGCTCATAATACCAACCAAATGGGAGGAGCAAAGAGCAGTTAGCAGCATTTTAGTCCATTTGTTTTGATTTTCACTAGACCCTCTAGTGGCTGAAAGGAAATCAGTTAGAGCACCGTTAACATCTGGTTCAGTAAAATCAGTGACGAGCTTGTTACCCTCCTGCAGTGATTTCTGTTGAGACCTCCTTGTGCAAAGCAATAAACTCACAAACCGCATCTGTGGAGCTGCTCAGTGGGCACAGGCAGAAAGCTGTGGGAACTGTGTGCTGTGATGAGCAACTCTACAAATGTGATGAACACATGTACAACATAAACACAAACCAAACCACAGAAAAAACTTGTTTTATAGCATTAGAGGTACTGCTTTTATAAGTCTATATTTCTGTTTTTGAAGCAGATATATATGATGTGAGGAAGGACATGATAGTGAACGTTACACCTCAGCGACCAGGCCTCTTTCCTCATATGTATCCACATTTTTCCAAGACACATACAACAGGAAAAACAAACAAATAAGGATATGTCACCATCACATAGGATATACACCCTGTCGTACCTTGTGTATACACGTTAACACACATGCCACAGTCAGCCTCTGAGAGACACTATCTTCCTCTAAAGCTCAGTAGACTGTGAAAGACAAGACAGAATGGAAGGGATGAGAAAACAAGAAAATGGAGAAACTGAGCATTTCTGTCTGACAGAAGAGATGGACTGATAGGTGGCAGGCAGGAAAGAGCGCAAAGACTGAGAAAAGTCTAACTTAGACCAAACCTACTAGGGCTGACGAGGAACAACTGACCAGCAGTTAACTACGATCAGTGCATACATGACGGCCATGTGCAGCACTGTGCAAATGTTTCAGGCACTTCATATTCTTATGCATCATGCAGAACCATCAGGGATGTGTCTGTTCAGTCCTAAATTCATTTGGCAGCATGACAGCAACCCCAAACAAACAAACAGCCACAGTCCTAAAGAAAGTATATTCAGCTACATGAAAAACAAGGAGTCCTACACAAGATGGCGTGGTCTTGAGCTACTTGTGGTCATATTACTCTATTAGACTACGAACAACAAACACAGTTGTAAAAACATAATGAATGTCACGTATAATGCAATAAACAACATGGACAGCATGAGAATTTGAAGTGAGCAAACAAAGTGAAAACAGTCAAGGTGAGAACTGGTGTTGACTAGAGTCAGATTGCTAGCGTAGATATGGGTAAGCTGGGGAGAAGGTGTGAAAACAAAGTGAGCGATGACAGAGAGAGCCAGAGCAAGCAAGAGTGACAGCAAGGAAAGAGAAAGGTGGGAGAATAATTGAGAGACCCGGAGAGGTGGAGATTGAACATGGCGATAAGTGCTACCTTTGACTTGGAGTGAGCTCTTGGTGGACCACAAGTGCAACTCAGCCAGGCAGAACGCCATCTGACCAAGGAGTGAAACCCGAGTCTGCAGAGGGGGACACAGGAGAGAAAGAACAAATGAAAGACGGAGAAAGAGAACGGGCAGGCGAAATACAAGCACAGATGCATATCATGGCAAGATGACATAACAGATCGACATAAACGGGTGTAAGGGTCAAACAAAGCATGCATGTAGCCTCACACGCTCACTAAGGTGTAGGAGTGACTGCCAGGTACGTCCTGACCATATACATAGATCAGCAAAACATTTTTAATTTTCCACATTCAGTAGTAGCAGTAGACTAGCATTAGTAATGGGGTTTGTGACGATACTTGAGGATGCACTTAAAAAAACTAAACAACTAGCATTAGTAATGGGGTTTGTGACGGTACTTGAGGGTGCACTTAAAAAAACAAAACAAAAAACAATCGTGCTGAAACACAACACTCTTGTAGCACCACTGACTGTACCTGTTATACCTGTACTACTAGAACACAAATGTAATAATATTTGTGGGAACTCTACAGCTACGAATGCACAATTTGACCAATTAACTTTAAAAACGCTGACAGAAAGACAGACGTGCACGTGAACTCAGAGTGACACTCGGAGAAAGTCCCGGTTCATTCACACATCACAGACGAGCCATGATGGACACACACTTTGCAGCTGACAGCTCAGACAAAGCAGACAACATTCCACCCGTCCACAAACAAACACAGAACAGGTCTATGAGACGCACCGACTATTCCTTGTTCTCTCTTAATTCCCTGAGCAGTTAAACTGTTGCCTTGTACGAGTCGTCTCTGTGGGGTTTCCTCCGTTGTATTCATGGTTTACTGTTGTACGATTCTAGTATATTTTGTTCCATCTGTGTGAGCAGGGCCCCCGACTGTGCTTTGTCAAACTGTGTATTGAACAGCTTATGAGGTTTTTGTGATAAAGGAATTTCCTACTGTGGGATCAATAAAATACTACAACTGCCTGTACTACTTTCTAGTTTTACTACCACTGCCCTTAGTGTTGTGAGTGCAGCAACTCGCAAGTAAGTAAGTAAGTAAGGTTTATTTATATAGCACCTTTCACAGATAAAATCACAAAGTGCTTCACAAAGTCAGCAATGCAGAACACAAAACAAACAAAACAACAATATGCCAACAACACCAACAGATAATAGATAAAACTATATTAAAAATAAAATAAAACCTAACTATCAAATCAGCTAAAAGCCTGACTAAACAAATGTGTCTTCAGCTGCTTCTTAAACCCACCAACAGATTCGGCCATACGCAGTGACAGGGCAACGCATTCCACAGTCTAGGAGCCACAGCCTGGAAAGACAGGTCCCCCCTAGTCTTCAAACGGGTTTTGGGGACCACCAAAATGGCTTCGGGAAATATGGGGTCAATAGGTCAGCTAGTGGTACAGCTCGACACTACCTTTT
The DNA here is from genome assembly GCF_001952655.1 of Monopterus albus. Lineage (NCBI taxonomy): Eukaryota > Metazoa > Chordata > Actinopteri > Synbranchiformes > Synbranchidae > Monopterus > Monopterus albus. Next base: position 3,224,762 of record NW_018127932.1, on the reverse strand, counting down.
GAGACACTACTACTGTTGAACTACTATTACTACTAATAATGATGTTACTAATATTTAGGGTACTAGCACCAAAAAACGGCTAGTCTATGTATTTTAGTGGCTTGGGGGGCAGTGTGTTCTGTGTTATCACTGGTATTTGACTAGGACCACTGTTTTAATATTCCTTCATGCTTTGTGTGTGTGTGTGTGTGTGTGTGTGTGTGTGTGTGTGTAGCGCTGTGTTGGCCATTCATTTCTCTATCTGTGCAGCTAATGCTCTCGGTCTGTCCATCCTCTCACTCTCTTATTTTCTCTCGTTAACGCCAAGAAGGTTCTCTCTTATCTTTCCCTTCTTGCTCCTCCTGGTGTGGGGGGGGGGGCAGCAAAAATCTCATTTTGCCACTCAACCCCCCCAAAACTACAAGTCCCAACAAAAATACATACAGATAACACTGGGTGTCATGGAAACGCAGCGGCTAGCATGGCAGCGTAACGAGTTTACTGACATAAGAGGATTCTTTCATCCTCTCCTAAACAGCTTTTTTAAAGGAAGTCAGCCCTTTTGGAGGGGAAACCTCATTTCAGGCAGCTTTCATTTAGTTATTGCCAGTCTGGCTGGCCTAAAGTTCTTGAGACCTTGTTCTGTGGAGCCGTCATGTCTCAGGAAATATATGGCCAAAGTGAAGAAACAAAAGGGCAGAGATACAGAAAACTGGTGAGTGTGTGTTGTGCGAGTGTGACACATGTAGCCACAAACGTACCTGAGTGACAGAGATAGACGGCATCATCCTGCTCGTCTAACAGCTTCCCACTCCTGTCACTTTACACATGCTGTCCATGCAACGCCAAATGCATTACTTCTCTGATGCAGTACAGAAATAATGTCAAAGCTCATATATTTGGCTTTCCTGTACATTTCTGACCTGCTCACCAGCTACAATCCTCACAGGCCTCTCAGATCATCATCACAGTCCAGACCTGGAGAGGCTGCTTTTTGTTCTGTGGCACAAACAGCCTGATAACCTGTGTCGCAACTTTGTCCACGTTTAAAAGGAAACAGGAAAACTTCATGCATGTGTTTGTTGAGTGAGTGCACGGAGTGGATCTAGGCTTGTCACTGGTTTTTAGTGGGTGGGCGTTTTGCATTTTTTGTATTTAAATTCCTCTATTCGTGCTGCTTTGCTGTACATGTTGAAAATAAGACAGTTAACTTGCAACAGAATGTGCTTTATTAATAAAATGGCCTTTACACACAAAGTCCTCAGTCACATCCTTCATCAAACACACACACACACACACAGACTGTACAGGTCCTGGGCAGCTGCCACACACTGATCTGTGCCTGGAGTTGCTGTGGGTTACCCGCCTCCCTGCAGAGCTTTGTGGGGGTGCACAGCCAGTGTACACAGGGCCTGTGTGAGGGGTCTAGGTTATTGTATCCTCTCTTTACATTAGTAAAGAGGTTGCTTTAACATCAAAGGGAGGTGGAGGGAAAACATATGACTCCTCTTTCAAAGACGATCCACAGGATCTATGACCTTGTCTGCTCTCTGCATCTCTTGTCTGCTCTTCTGTCACTGTCCCCTCTGGGTGGCTGCTGAGTAGGAGCGCATGTGCGTGTACTGTATGTGTGCACAAAGAGGAACGCAACATAAAGTGTCTTTTTATCAATAGGCTCGGACGCTTATGTGTATGTTACAGAAAGAAACAGAACTTTAAGTAATTTTCTCTCCAAGTGGAAAAGAAACAGCAGCAGCCTTGCTAAGATATATGGATTGCAATCCTGTCACGTCTCTGTTTCTCGCTCTCAAAAGCCACAACTCAGACACTGATTAAGCTAACAATCTAACACTGAACTACGGTTTAATCCAGGTATACATAGTCAGAACATCAAGTGTAGTATAATAACACTAGAAAGCTCTCAGCAGGCGAGTCCCTCTGCAAAGGCTGCATATTTCACTGAATTTGTACTTGCATCTTTGTGAGGACACTCAATGACTTACCCTGTTCTGAATCATCACAACTAAATGCCTACCCCAACGCAAACCCGATTCTAACTGTAGCCCTAAAACCAAGTCCTAACCCTCAAACAGCCCCTCGAAGGTGTGCAGAAAGTCAACACTGGTCAAAATGTCCTCACTTTCCAAACATACCCTCACTCCCAAGGTATAAAATTCAAAGTGCACACAGAGAACTCACATGCCAGAGGCAGTGGCTCCATCACTGCAAGAAGAGTGATGTGGTAAATTATAGGGTTAAAGAGCTGCCATGGCATGACTGACACAAGGCCATCACAGCCTTGCCTCATTCCCCCGCCCCAATACACACACAAACCTTTGTTACACATCTCTCTCTCTCTCTCACACACACACACACACACACACACCCTGTCATTCCCCTCTCACCGACCTGGCTCTGCATAACTTCCCTTTACCTTTTTCTCCTCTTTCCCCGTTATGTACCTTCACTTATCCCTCTGCCTACATGTCTCTCGCCTTATATCTTTTTTTATTTCTTCCTTGTCTGCTGTGTTTTTCTGAGGCACCTCCTTCTATTAGAAGAGCAATAATCTTTCTGACCCAGTCTGCTAGTATTCCCTGTCTTTCTGGCAGTTTTTACTCTCCCCATTCTATCACATCTCTCTCAAAGAACAGTATTTCAGTGTCTGATTTTCTCTTTACTGTCTCATCTCTCTCAAAAGGACAGGGATTCAAATTTTCTGACATTTTTCCACAACCTTTATCTTTCACAGACACTCTCTGAGCTACTGCCTGGTCTTGTTTTGGCTCTTGGAGAGAAACTTGGCAAACATAGAAAACATACAAAGGGGGACCACAAAGTGCATCCACAGGCAGAGATAGCTAGAGTAACAGGGTGTAATTGTGAGTGTATGAGCAAATATTTTCAATCTGAGGTGCCTCGGAATTCCTGCCAAGTCTCGATCACAGACTTTGTGAACACGCACATTAATGTATTCAGTAAACACACTCAGGCACTCGTGTCAGTCCTACACCACATTCCCTCAAATCGCTCAAACATCTGATATGTGAACTCATACGGGACACAAGCACATACGTATGCATGGAAAGGCACATACAGGTCGATGCATACTCTCCTATCTTTTAACTTTGTGGTACCTGAGGAAATGTACACATGCTCGCATTTACATACATATGAAATCATGCACACAGACTCACACGAGCTCTTATCGACAATACATCCTTGAGGGAGAAGTCCTTCAGCTTCCAGGGTCATATCAGAGCCAAAAAAATAAAAAAAGTGGACAAAATCTGACAACACAAGCTGTGGCTCTGAAGAAAGGGTGAGATAATGAGAAATGGCTAAAACAATGGAGGAGTCTACAGGAGTCAAAACCATCCATCCAATTAAAAGTCCCATAAAATGCAGTTAATCAGTGAATAGCTTTGTGATTTCTAACACTGTCCTGTTCCTTTTCTTTGCATTTCAGGGGGGTCCAGTGGTCTAATTGTTATGGCACAAACCACAAGGTCTGAGCCACAGCCCCTTTACTGCATGTCGTAATGACCAAAGGAACATGAAGGTTTCAGAACTGTTTCTGTACTTAGAGTTACAACAACTCAAACAGCTGGTAGCAGTGCGTACATTTAACCATGCACAAACACACACAACCACAGGAAAGTACACTGTATCTTCTCAACTGTCTCATTAATAGACAGCGGGTTTGGTAAATGAGAAGGCAAAGTGGCGCCAGGCAGCAGGCCAAAGAAAACTTTCATGCGTCCACGCACACACACACACACACGCAACCACACCCACCCACACACACTTAACAGATTCTCACAGGCGCCCATTCAGCTGTCGGCAGAATAAGGTAGAGGTAATACTATTGAAGAGAGGAGACAGGTAGAGTCTGTCTGCATGAATGTGC
>NW_018127932.1:3209545-3220777 GCF_001952655.1 Monopterus albus | reverse complement strand
ATCGGGCAAGTCTCACTGCCAAGTGATGCACATGTGTGAAGCATATGTGTCTGTATGCCTCATAATGAATCATCAAAAAGAAAAACTGCATCAAACTAAAATTTGCTAATTTATTTCAGCACTGCAACTTTGTTTGTGAAGATCTTATTTTTTCTAACTAAGGACTTATTTATCTGCTTAAAAAGCAGATTACATAGAGTAGCAGGTTAGGTCTGCACACTGCAGACAATATACATTCACCAACCATTTATCAGGTACACCTGTACGCACTTCAATGATGCACTGACCTCTTTTTTTGTCTTCTTTATGAACCTCAATCTCAAACACATCCATCTCTTTTGTAAATAAATGAATATCTTTATTTTTTTTTACTCAGAAGTCTTTGAATTAGCACGTTAAGCTTTGTTATGTCGGTCAATTACGGAGGGGGTGTGAAAACTGTATTAGTATTTTGAAATTAGGACGTCAACTCAGTAGCTAAATAAAGAGTGTAATTCACAATCTTGCAGCTTCAGTGAGTCCATGTGCACGTAACTAAGTAAGGGAGAAGAGGACAGATGCAGGGAGACAAAGATGAGTGGAGCCTCTTCTAAGAAGATGTGTAAACGTTATTAGAGGAGATAATGGAGGGGAAAAGGTGGGAAGTGGAGGGAGGAACCCTACTCCAGCAGAGGTATTTACCCACCGCCTGGAGCAGAAACACAAACAGCACCAGAACTGAGAGAAAGAGAAAAACAGATAGCTGGTGGAGAATGTGCAATCACATCTTGATTACACAGACAATGTGTTGGAAACGACAGCAGGAGAGAGGGAGGCCTATGGCTTGATTTAGCCTAGAAAATGTTTTAGCAATTCCATCCATTAAATGGAAACCAAATTTCTACAATCAGACAAGGGTCCACTAAACCAGTGGTGGTTGTCTTTCACCCCTGTTCAGCTAATAGGCCTAACCCTGGCAAGTGTTTCACTAAAAGCCGAGTGCATCTGCCCTACTGCTACGCCCAAGGGCAGGAAAGGCAATACTTCAAGCCAGCGGACACTTTCTGGCTCACTTCAAAGACATTCTCAGGGAGTCTGTGCCTCTCCGGTGTCTGTCCTGTCACAGAGAGGTGACGCGTGTCACACTGGCTGTTGTTGTGTTTGTGCTGTTGGATTTTCTTCTTTTAAAGCTGTTTGGTGTCCTTTTATTTGCCCCTCACCTGACCACAAACACACTAATAAACTTTAATTACACATAAAGTCACACACACAAATGATGAAATATGTCCATTTGTGTGCAGGAACATGCATAAAACTGAGGAACATATGGCTCAAATGCACAAAACCCAACACGTATACAAATGCTTACTCAGTGCATACACACCACATTCATACACAAACAGCTCATTTAAACTCTATGTTTTCATATTTTTAACTGTTTTTTCCACTAAGGACAGCAAGTCTGAGAAAGTTTGAAATGAAACACACAGATTGTCAGAAGAGTAGTGCAGAACTTTACCTGCACTGGACATTAGTTAAAGCTTTCCACAGCTGGTATACACAACAATGTATGCACTTTCAAGTACACAAAAACGCACACAGACCTGTCAAGGGCTCAGGAAGACAAGGTCCTTTAAAGTTGTCAGATGCACAGAGTGAGATGGACCCTGGCAAAACGAAAGGTCACGAAGAACGTCCCCTAGACTTCTCAGCAGTCTTATTCCCCTGTCTCTCACGCACACACACAGTGTCTGTCACCTCACAGACGAGGCCATGACACCTTGGACACCTCTCAGCAGGCAGTCTGTCTCTGACAGGTTGACATGGCACAGAGTGGTCAGACGTCGATGGCACTCGGACCAAAGGGGTTTGTTCTTTTTGCTGTGACCTCTGAGATGGAGCTGGTGACATATCTCCCTTCTCCCCCTGCTGCAGTACGTTCGTGTCCAGAAGGAGAAATAAAATCCTATCCTTTACTCTCAGCTCTTCTTCCCTTTGTCTGGCAGTCGTCTATCACACTCCATCACTCTATTATGATTGGGGTAGCGGGGTTTTCAAACTCATTGTTTTCTATTTGGGGATGAACTTAAGGTATTCACACAAATTCTACAACAGCAGAAACAAAGGTCTTTAAATTGCTTTTTTTTTACTGACCTAAAGTCATTTATTTCAGTGAATTCATCATCAACCAATTATACTTGTTTGTTCTGGATAAACCATTCAGTTCAATGTCATCTTTGCCAAAATTGCAGTCACTGGTTAACTGGAGACTTTTTTAGAAAACCATCAACCAATCAATGATGACAAATCAGCAGTTTAACGTTCACAGGTTTAGACGGGGTGTTTGATCACCTTATACCAAGGTACACAACAGAAACACAACATAGAACAATTTTTAAACCAGCAGGAAAAGATTGTTCTTACTGCTGTTAAGGGACAAGATTTTGATTTGACTCAACAACTGGAAATCCAGCCAGCTGCTTAATTAGAGCTCTTCACACACAGAGATTCAAAGTGGCTGGCTGTATCTGGCCTTCAGTGAATCTATTGCTCTAGAGAGTATAAATGAGCATGTAAATTACATTCTCCGCTTCAACTGGACAGTGGTTTTTGTGGCATTTCTGCTGTGGTTTGTTTTCACACGTCATTCTTCTTTTTTGTCCTTGTAACTCGATAGACACTTTGTAGAAGTGGGAAGCTGGAGGCCGTGAAGCTTTTCCTCCATTTTGTTTAAAATTCCTTCCCGTAGCGGAGTGGAGCAGTGAACACGTTTGTGCTTCGGTTTCTGCTGGAATCAAGATGATTGTGATTGAATTAAATGTGCTAGCAGGAGGAGTGCTAGCTGGTCAGTGGGAATAGCTGATCTGACATCAAATCCATGCACAGTAATTACATATAGCTACCTAAGAGCCATCTTTTTCTTTTTTAAGTTGCACATAGCTATAGAAATTTAAAAAGCAATAAGTCCAAGTCTGGCCTTTATATCTCTACAATTTTGTGACACATTTTGAGCTTTAGGGAAAGTTCTTCCTGTCAGCATGGAGCCTGGTAATTTGTCGCCTGCAGTTAGAAGTCAGTCAAACTGCTGCTGAGGTCTGAAATCATCAAAAAGGATGTACGAAATAAGACTATAGCGCACATGTACACACACTCACACACACACACATCTGGCTATTCTGTTCTGTCAGAAAACCCAAACATCCAGCCATGCGTGGAAACAGCCATGCCCTGCCCAACACTCGTCCTTAGAGAGTACAGTCATTATGGAACTGAACGGCATGGCCTGCACCCCGACACACACACGCACACACAAACGCACCCATCCACTGGCTTAGACATACTTACGCCGACATACTGCTTATGTCAGTGATGTGCTCTGTTTGCCTCTAAGAAGTTCAATGTTCACTTCATTTTGTCAGACAAACACAAAAAACTCTCTCTCTCCCCTCTCTCACACATACACACACAGAAGATGTGAAAATCCTACAACTTGGACTTCTGCTATTTATTCAGGACAAATACCAGGGCCCTGTACTGCACTACGACTGGGTCAAGTCATGTCTTGTCAGACTGTGTATCTTCTTTCCACTGAGCCAGATGCTTACAGGTACCACCAGGGTCTGTGCTGGGCCCCATGTTCAACACATTCACCCTGCAGTTAGGCTCGTCTGACATAAAGAGAACAGGTTCATCTTTCACATCAAACAACCACGCAACCATACCCTCAGTTCAAACACAGTTCACAGTGTTTGGTTAAATGGTTATGGATGGCTGTTGGAAACAAGAAAAACAAGACAGTGGCTAGAAATTACATTTTGAAATTAACCTACCAACTCATCTGTCCAACTTATTTCTCTTACTTTCCTGTATTTAGACATTCTAGCCCATTATTGTACATCTGTATTAGCAAAATATCAAACATCAATATTCACTGGGCCAAAAAGAACATGTTGCTGTAACTACTGCCCAGCAATCAGATTTCTCACTAGTTTCTTGTGATGCTGCCCATTTTACTGATGCATTTACAGTAAAAACAAAACTTGAAATACTACAGAACTGTGCCCATAGAGTAGATTTGTACCATACTGACAATATCCCATGTTTTTCCTTTCACTGGTAATGCCATCTGTACATTTATTCATCTTCTTTACAGGCTCAGTGTGACAAGCACTTGAGAGCTTAGCAGTTAAAACAACACAACACATTAAAACACCATCCAGGAGGATAAAAACCAGTGCTTACACAGGGGAACTGATTTTGACAGGTGACGTGCCACTGTTGGTGTAAAAGCTTTCATGACTTGCTATTTTGAAATTCTGCGCTGAAGCTAATGTAGTTTACATGACTGAATGTCACTGAACAAGGCTAAATCAGAAATCAATGTAAGTAATACTGTCCACCCACAAAAGAGACAGTGGACATCCAGCCCTGATGCCGTATAATCTCAATCTGTACCACAAGTGTGTGAAACCATTCAAGCACAAACCAGCTTTCTATTTGTGTGGCCGTGTGTGATGATGGTCAGAGACAGTGTAGATAAATTAGTGCATGACCACTGTGACACATTTCCCACAGCCATCCTTTTTAACATGTGATAGGCCCTGCACCTCCCCCTCTTCTCTCTCATAAATGCACATCGGCTTAACATTGCCTGGGCGGGCCGACCCTGGCGGCTCACTGTCGGCACGGCAACAAGCACTATCCTGGCTAACATCTGCTGCACGACCCGGGGCCGCTCAGAATGGGCCTTAATCCCCACACAAACATGTTGTGGGGGGAAAACATTCTTTCCTTTTGGAGACTGCAGACAAACAGCGACAAGGGGTGTTGCTAGTAACCTACAGGCAACCAGCCTCTTGGAAGGACAGGGAATGTTGTCGGTTATGTGGCCCCCAATTGAGCCATGGCCCATTATGGCTGTGCAGAGGGGTGTGACCGCCAGCATCAGCAGCGAGTTACCATCACTGGTCCAGTTGGATGGATTTGGGTTTTGGGGTTAGAGAAAGGTGGTGCGATTGGGCTAGGTGGGGTGGGTCAGCCAGCCTTGTTGTGCTAAAAAAAAAACAAAAAAAAAAAACAGTCGCATTGATAAAAAACCTGAACCACTTTCCATCCTCTCATGTGTGAGTTTCCTGCCACATGAACTGGCTGAGGATCCAGGAAACTGTTGCTGCTGCATTTTTTGTCATCCTTCAATGAGTTTTAAAAAATTGTCTGTTGCTGTAGACAGCAGAGGGAATCAGTTAGGACAGATGCAGAATGTCAACATGTGGCAGTGTGGTGCCCCCTTGTGGCTGCTGTAAAGAGAGCAGGTGCTGCAGGAGCATGAACATTTTCACACACAAAACACTATTTCCAGCAGAAGTCACTCAGGTACTCATTCCAAGAATAATTTAAATTCATAACACAAGTGAACAGCTCCTCTCCTCTTTGAACCAAGCAGAGCCATGATCCTCACATTACCATTTCTGATAAAGATCTTCAGTGGTGACACACAGAGAAAATGAAGACACAGCCCCATCAAATCAGTCCATCAACTGCTATGAAATATGTATTTGTCTTAATATGGAGTTTGATTCCATCAAACCCATTTCACAGACCATTTCCCTAAGCAAACACCTCAGGCAGGAAGATGGGAGAGAGAGCAGCACAGTTTGGTTGAGGCTCACTCAGAGGACGAAACACACCTCTGAGGATGGCTCTGTGTGTGTGTGTGTGTGTGTATTATTAGATTTAATTGAACAGTTCTGTGTCAGTGCCAAGAAGTTACTTTGGTGTGTTTGCAGAAGTGTGTGGCTCTTTCTGACTGAGGGCTTGGGTGCCTATTACCCCCCCCCCCACACACACACACACACACACCGAGAGCAAGCAAACACTTGGACAGAAACAGTCCTTCTCAAATTTCAATCACAGAGACTGAGAGACAGGTAGTAGGTACTGTACATCAGAGCACACCAGAATCATCCGTATGCCGACAGGCCTTGTTTGAAAAGCCACACGACAACAAAAACATCATCACAAACTGATCTGTACAGTTTTTCTGGAAGCAAACAATTCATGATCTCTTAGCTCAGGAAAGATCATTTCTGCTAAAAAATCTTCTCTCTATGTCAGCCTTCATGGTAATCATCATACAAATACCTTTAAAGGAAGACAAAAGTTTCCACGTGCCAGGTGATTTCTTATGATTTTAACAGCACAAACACACACAGGCCTTGGACAAAATATACATATTTTTAGGATTTTAACTGTTGCTAGCCACATCCCATATCAGAGGAAAACAGGCTTCAGGGTTCAAAACAGTGTAAAGAAGTGTGTTTAGGATCGCGGAAAGCTTTATATTCATGAACTCCAGTTACAGTCTATGTGAAAGTGATATCCAAGAACAACCATGTTTAATTCCAGGCATATACTGACACCTACTGTTTTATTACAGTTGCTGCAAATAAAAGCAAATGTCAGGACAGGGTCGTGTAGCTTCAACAGCACAGCTACTGTGTGTTACTAAAAGAAGCAACACAAATCTGCTTCACCTGGTCTAAAGCTTCATCCACTAACCTCTGACAGGACCATGACAATGCTAAGACACAGATATGCCACAGCATAACCAGGATGATGGCACAGGGATATAGGAGTTCAATATGGTTGGAGATAAGTCCTGATGGTGATGTAATTATCCACTGTCTTTGTGTTATTTATGTTCGTGTGTGCGCTCATGTGAATGCAACCTGCTATCTCACTGAGTCTCCTGGTATAGTGCAAGGTCTATTTGGTCTAGCAAGGGAGATAAGAGGGCAATACTGAGACCAGGGGGTGTGCTGGCTATCTGCCTCCCAGCTGCCAATGTAACAGGGTCACTCAGGTGCTCTCTGCAGGGTTAAGTGGCTAAGCAAAATAGGAGGAGATAAAGTAGGAGAGGACAGAAAGGGTTGAGAAGAGGGAGGTGAAATGATGAGGGAACAAAGGAGGAGTAGACAAATGACAAAGGGGTCAGCAGAGGAGAGAGAGCCGTGTGACTGTTCATGCCATCATGAACTTATAAAGACATTTACAGGTCAGAGCATGACAGCGTATGGACACGTGAGTGTGTTCACACTGTGTGTATGCATGTGTGTAGAATTTGCGTTGGTGTGACCTTTCCTATTTCCCCTCACTTCCATCGAGCTAAAGGTTTTGCCCGGTGGGTGGAACACCTACTGTACAATGCTGATGTTTTCACACTGCACACACAGCAGATCTGGTACCAGATGTCATCATGTGCGTCTGTGCTGTTTTTGGTTTTTAGAGGTTTGCCTCATTTCCTCATGTTAACCCGACTGTGGAGACTGCCAGATAAAAAAATAAACAGGAGTTCAACTTGTCAAACAAGAAGTATAGCAACAACACACATTACAACTATGCCAGACAACAGACAGATGTGAGCACCTGTTTGTCCCATACCAACGCCCATGAAAGCCACAAGCGAATGCCACCCAAAAGGGTGAAACTCTAACCGGAGCAGAGAGGAACACTGCCAGGCTGTGGCAGCTGCTTCAAACAGCTTTGAATTTGTCCATTACACACAGAACCTTAAAAATAGTCAGATAAAGCCTACAAAATTTTGACCTCATAAAGGGGTTTTCAGACAATGCATCTTCAAAGTAAATACATCTGACAACTCTGAATGTGAGTATTTAGTAGGTCAATCTGACTACACAGCCTTGCTGTCTAAAAATAGCCCATATATATTACTACAGTTTAGCCACAATAACTAATACTTAAAAGAATATGTTTCAACAACAATAACATTTGGCACAGTGTTGTAATAATGCAGACAGGCAGCCAAGCTAGAGAGCAAAGCAACCACAGTCAGCCAGGTGTCACACCTTCTTTCTCCCCCCACTCAGTCATGTGATGAGCCTGTAAGGAGGCCATGAAATATTGATGACCACACTCACCTCCCAGTGGTAGGTGAGTGTGGTGGTGAGAGGACTCTACGGGAGTCCTCTCAACTCAGAACAATGACGGTATATTTTGAATTCACTATAATTTAACCAAGAAAACAATGAACTTTCACATCTGAGAACCTACAACAATCAAAGGTTTGGTATTTCTGCTTGAAAAGGGATATACTAAATAACGTATCGCTATCAGATTGTCTTTTTTTTTAAGTCAACTAATAAATTTGCAGTTCTAACCTGAACAATAAACATTTCACTTACCCATGTCTTTGGTTGATTTGTACTGTGACATTATTAAAAGTTATCACTTTAAAAAGTTCAAAGAGTCAAGCATCTGTCAAGCCCGTGTTTGGCAGCTAAACGTCAATCACCACCAAACAGACTGGGAGGTCAACAGGTTACCATCAATGGCTTCATTAACTTACCTCGATAATCTAGATGACCAAGCTCTAAAGTCTTCCTGTGCTTTAGGGTGTTCAGCTTTTGCTTTTTAACTTACGGTCACTACAGAATTTAACACATGCTTTTCATTGTAAATATTTATAGCTATCCCTTTGTTTAATAAGGGTGACGTGATATGACAATGATGTGATTTTAGTTAGCATTACGCGTTTTCACGGAAAACGGTTATATTTAACTCATTTCGTTTCAGATGGAGAGCGTATATTAACGTTGTCGGTCGCTATCGCTCCATCTATTACACATGTTTATGTTCTAACGTTAGAAAAGTAGCTAAGCTAAATCAACCAAAGAGGAGTGCTGCACTCTGTGTGCTAACTCACTCCCTGCTGATACTGGGTACCATGCTTAGAAGCTAAGGTTGCTAAGCAACTTCTTCTTGTGTTCTATGGCGAATTGTAAACAACGTAAAGGTGCATTACCGCCACCAAGTGGAATGGAGTGGAGATAGGTCGCTGAGCACCCAGCTTCAGCAGCACTATGCTAGCCAGTTAGCTCATTAGCCGCCCAGTTTATATACCAACCAGCTGGTTCATTATATATCTGTCTTGTAGAAGGCTGTTTGTGATAGCAGTATATCCGATAATAACGTTTTCTGTAGCGGTCCACTTTATAACTTGTTCATATTTGTTTTCTCTTTTTGATATATTACTACAAAAAGCTAATTTAAAAAACTACAATTACCTGGATCCTCGGTCTGCCGCCTGACAGTTACAAGTGTCGTGATCATCTGAGGACTTTTAAATAGGAGCGACCTCGGAGTTGAGCGACAAATGCAGGGGAACAGTTGTTCGAGTTTTATTGTGAAAATGGTGAGTAACGTTAGATACAGCAAATATAGCTGTTATTCTTTTTGTCCAACAATGGTTGTAACGCACCTAAAACCGCTGGTCTGGTAGGCAGTTCCTGAAGCTGCAAAGTTCGTTAACCTAAAGTATGCAGATTGATTTTAACGGTACTCAGTCCGCGTCGCCGCACGACATAACCATGTCTAAAGGACTCATCTGATTATTTAAAAATTCAGTCAGTTATGAATATCGTATTCATATTGAACTATTATTAGTTATTAGTAAAGATGGCGATTGAGCTCTTATGTCGGGGTGTTGTAAAGTGTCATGTATGGAAGGCACAGACTCTATTTTTGAAGTGACCTCCTGCTTTAGAAAATCTTGTAGACAAGAATAGATACACAGTCCACGTGCACCGGACATTTAAACTGTCACCTTCATGTCCCCTTAGTGAAATCAATGCTAATAGTACTAACATCAGTGCTCTTTGCCTTGTGTCTTGCAGTCTGAGCCTATTAGAGTTCTGGTGACTGGAGCTGCTGGGCAGATTGCCTATTCCCTGTTGTTCAGCATTGCCAAAGGAGATGTCTTTGGCAAAGATCAGGTAAGGAAGGCCTTTGTCTTGCTCATGTAACACACTCAATTGTTTTATCTCATTAGGCAATGTAAGGGTAGTGTCACAAGGCACACAAGATTCAGATAGCCTTCTGTAAGTAGTTGTGAATGGCACAAGTTTTCAGGGCTTTTTTTTTTGTCCCTGTGGTAATTGATCAGATTGCCCTTGTTCATCCATGTCTTGGGACAAGCTAGGATTGTCCTTAATGTTGATGAAATGGATCTTAATCCATTTGGCACACATCATATTTAGTGAGACACGTGGCTTTCACACTCTACTCCAGAGATGGCAGAGTTCCTCAGTGGCATTTCATTGTACATGGGAATTATGATTAAAGTGCATTTAATTAATCTCATTGTCTTTTCATCCCCTACTATTCACCCCACCACCTTCTTCCTACTTTGCTCCTGTCAGCCAGTCATCTTGCTCCTTTTGGACATTACACCCATGTTGACAGTCTTGAATGGAGTTGTCATGGAGTTGCAGGACTGTGCCCTTCCACTTCTGAGAGGTAACATTCAACAGTGGGGCAAATGATTAACATATAAACGTAACATGACACATTGTGTTATAAATCATTGATGCACTGGCATGTAACAGTTTTCCTTAAACATCTAAACTATGGATTTAAATTGACAGCTTTCTGTTTCTGAGGCAGATGCTAAATTATGTTTAGGGGAATTGATTTAATATCAATTGTTAATATCAAAGGTTTTGCTTATTGGCACTGTTGATGGTCCACCTAATACAGTATCTCCATGGGGGTAACTGAGCATCATGCACACCTGGGCCATTTGGCCAAAACTTGTTGATGTTAGAAATGTAATAAAAAGCTTTATTCTAAAGGGCAAATATGTGTCACTGTAAGAATCGCAGGACAATTGAGATTTAACTCCTTTTCTTAAGGATAAATATGGTTTTTGGTCTCCATCAAGATTTATTTGGTATCATCACTGTAGCTGCTGTCATGAGGCGCCATTATGCACCATCTCCATTGTGACCTGGAATTTTTCTTTTGAAATGGTGCCATCCATTGCTTTGTTTGAGCAGCGGCTGTGAGAGGCCCCTGTATTAACCAATTGTTCTACAAAGACAACACTTTGTGCACTGAGATGGGCCCAGGCATACAGTACAATGTTGATCACATGTGGAATAAGTTCAAAATGCATTTCTCAAAATTGTATGCATGTATAATGATGGGAAAACATTTTAAGTTTGATTTAAAATTCTTTAAGATGGGAAGTTTCATACTGCTTCACTATACTGCTTGATTCCAGTCAAATGGCAAATTTACAACAAGTGTGCAGAATCCTGTCAGTTCAGGGGAAAGTCAGTAAAATTACAACCCCGCAGCAAAAAGTTCAAAAAGTTTAAAGAATCATCCTGAAGTTTCTTAGTAAGATGCAAATGATGACCAAAAATCTGTTAATGTGGGATAAAGCACAGTTTT
>NW_018127932.1:3192549-3209417 GCF_001952655.1 Monopterus albus | reverse complement strand
CCCACTGACAAGTTGGAGGTGGGCTTCAGGGACGTGGATGCTGCCATCCTGGTGGGCTCCATGCCCAGGAAGGAGGGCATGGAGAGGAAGGACCTGCTCAAAGCCAACGTAGCCATATTCAAGAGCCAAGGAGCTGCTTTGGAGAAGTACGCCAAGAAGAGTGTCAAGGTAATGCCACAGCACACAGTTCATTCTCATGCACTGACAGGTAAATTCAATTAGACATCCACTCCTCTCCTTTTCTACTGAAAGCTGAGTGGCTCCTCTTTGGTAAGAATAAGATGTAAAATCTACAGCAACATTGCTTTTAAATGGAGCAAATCTTTCCCAAGGACAAGCACTGGACTGTTAGTGAGCTGTTACAATAATGTGTTTAGTTTGAATTGGGTCAGCTGAGTTACTCAGGTTGTATTTTAAAGTGTTTGTGTTTTCAGGTGCTAGTTGTGGGGAACCCTGCCAATACCAACTGTCTGATTGCAGCCAAGTCTGCTCCCTCCATCCCCAAAGAGAACTTCTCCTGTCTCACTCGTCTGGATCATAACAGGGCTCGCTCTCAGGTGCGTTCTTTAAAGGCTCCTGTTTGTACTTCAAGTTGTATTCACACTTTCTTTTACCAATTTGACTCATAGCTTTTTAGCTGCCGCTTTGTCAGTTCTTTGCCTGAGCTGACACTGAAACCTGACATTTCTGTCTGCCCTATAGGTGGCAATACGCTGTGGCGTTCCTGCCACACATGTGAGGAATGTGATCATATGGGGTAACCACTCATCCACCCAGTACCCAGATGTGCACCATTGCTTGGTCAACATGTCTGGTAGTGACCTCGCCTGCTTCGATGTAGTCAAGGATGATGCCTGGCTCAAAGGAGATTTCATCACTGTGAGTTAATGATAATCAGAATCAGCTTTATTGGCCAGGTGTGACAGACACACGAGGAATTTGACTCTGGTACATCGGCTCTCAATGTGCAAACAGTAAACCAGCATAAGGCTGTGTAATATAATAAGCAGTATTAACAGCAACAAACGGTGCAAACAATGCAAAATAAATAGTATAAACAGACAGTAAACAATGCAGACAAACAAAGGAATGTTCACTGAAATGAGATAAATATGGATAAAACAGAGTATTTAAGAACTAGACACCTGTACGAGTCTCTATAATCTGTACGAGGTATATTTACAGGTATTGCTCTGAGGGTTATTGTCCAATCATACTGTCGTGGGTTAAGTGTTCATCAGAGTGACAGCCTGGGGGCAGAAACTGTCCCTGTGCCTGGTTGTCTTAGTGCACAGTGACCTGTAACACCGTCAAGAGGGGAGGAGTTCAAACAGATTGTGTCCAGGGTGTGAGGGGTCAGCAGTGATCCTCTCCACCCTCCTTTTGACCTGTGAGGTATACAGGTCCTCCATGGAGGGCAGGTTCACACCAATGATCTTTTCTGCAGTCCTGACTGTCTGCTGAAGTCTGTACTTGTCCTGTTTGGTTGCTGAGCCAAACCAGTGATGGAGGTGCAGATTATAATTTACTATAATGTATGTGATATATTTTACAATTACACACAACTTATGTAGGGCATATTTAATAAGAGGAGTAACTAAAATGGAAAAACTTCCTGCTTACACTATATTAAACCTGCATGGTCAACATATGCACACTGATCCAAATAGTTGTCACAGATCTGCACTGTTCATCAATATGAGCAGTTGAATCAGACTCTTGCTACTGTGTTTACAAACTTGGGTAATTGTCATAGAAGTAAAAAAAAAAAAAAAACTACAAAAGGTAATTATAATTTTTGACAGATAAGACAGATCCGAGCTGGACAAGTCATTACCATGAGGGTTACAGCAGATAAGGGGTGAACTGACCCTTTAATCCATACGCTCAGTTCTGTTCACATTGCCACTGGATTTTAATAGTCCACAGTCCTGTGTTGCAGACAGTGCAGCAGAGAGGCGCTGCAGTCATCAAGGCCAGGAAGCTGTCTAGTGCCATGTCTGCAGCCAAGGCTATCTGTGACCACATGAGAGACATTTGGTCAGGCACCCCTGAGGTAAACCCCATATTTATGGCTGCTGTAATTATGATGTGAGAATGTCTGCCTGTCGCCACATACTGTCAAGTAGTGGTTATGTCTTTGCCAACAACAATAACAGCCTGTTGTAAAACTACTGATCCTCATTTAATATGCAGCACTATTTTTCTAGTCGCCTTCAGTGAGTGCATACCTCCTAACAGATTCAAATTGTAACTATCAAAAATGTATTTCAGTGGTTGCTAATGCCTGTTGCACTGTTGGGATCCCTTGATAATGTGGTGAATTAGGTGAAATTTGGCTTCTTTTACACATTCATGTCTAAAGAGCTGATTAAGGGTAATGAATCTGTTTTTTCTTCTTTTTTTGCTAACTGTGGAAGTTAAAATCAGGCTTATACTCACAATTTCACAACCCATGGGTAATCATGGCTTCATTAGTCTGACAGCAGTTTGTCATCAACATTCATACAGTTAATTTTTGGTCCATCCTTGTACTTTTCAATAAGCAGCATTATATTTCAGTACTTGAACCAGTTTCTCTGCCTTTTTCAGGGTGAGTTCACCTCAATGGGTGTTTTCTCCTCTGGTAACTCCTATGGAGTCCCAGATGACCTCATCTACTCATTCCCTGTTCAGATCAAGGTGAGACTGATCTGTCCTTTTGTTTGGAACACAGCTAAAGGTGTTTCTTGCATGTCATGTAATTTTTCAGAACTACTGTTTTACATTCTTTGTCTTTAAAATGTGAAACAATGAACAGCTATGGAAAAGATACTTTCATCAATGGAAATTAGTAACACCAGACTAAAATAAGTTTTCTGAGCTTCTCTGGTTAGTATCAAGACTGTTTTCATCTCTGACCACACCAAATATCACAGAGTGTGGTTTGGTGTAGCCAGAATTGACATTGTTACACTTGTAACCCAGCAGCAGTATCACAGAGTCTTGCACTGTAGAAAGGTGAGAAGTTAAACATCTGCAGGTCCACGTTTTTCCATTGGATGAATTCAAAAAATAAATATAGAGGGTTTTCTTGCATATGTCCCAAAATACAAAACTTATGAAATTATGCTGTTTCCTCAGGACAAAACCTGGAAGATTGTGGAAGGTCTAGCCATCAATGACTTTTCTCGAACAAAGATGGATGCCACAGCAGCAGAGTTGATAGAGGAGAGAGACACAGCTGTGGCTTTCCTGGGAGTATGACTAGACCCTCCAGAGCCATCTGACCAGCTTTTAGACAGTCCTAAAACCCCAGATGCACGCCTGTGATAAAGCACTCCACCAGCCCCTGCATTACTGTGTGCACATATGTGAGACAGAGAGAGAACGAGTGTAAAGTTGGAATAATACGTGTGTGTTGGGAGGCTATGTTTCTAAAAAAAAAAAGGAGTCTCTGCACATTGCCACCAAATTTATTACAAGCTATTTTCCTGTAGTTTTTCTCTGGGATAAGTAAATGGATGGGTGTTGCATATACTCGGTGATGCACTAAGTCTTCAAACACTGAATAGGACATCTGTTAAGTTGACCCAATAAAAACTCAATAATATTGTTGTGGTTATTGATTGTCTGAAATTAGTTGGAGTGTGTGAAAAATAGCAAATCATAATTCAATTTATCTTTTTTGCCTAAATTACTTCAAAGAATAAATTATAAAAATTGCTATCAATTAATATTCTGTCAGTCAGCTAAACATTTACTCATGTTTGCTGTATGATAGTGCTTGATTTTGGGTGCCTGAGGAAAATACTGAAAATGCCACATAAAGTACAACAGTCAGTGGGGGTCCTCCTGAGGCTTCTAGGAGGTTAATCTGGCCTTTAGTGCAGTGTCATATTTTTTCCAAGCAGGGACAGCCGTTCCAATTGCTTCACATCTGCATGAGGCATGATTATGAAACATCTGTTGCTAGTCAAATTCACAATAGAGTTTATAACCACTGTTAGTTAAGACGTAAATCAACAATATAAACGAACTATTCCCACATTAATGAAGTAAACCTAGTGTATAGGCATTAGTGGAATGTTGAATGCTGCAAAGCCAATTTGATTACAACTAATTGTAACATATCAGTGTACTTTAAAAAATTGACTGATACTTAACTCCTTTGTGATATCAGTATGAATATGCGGGCATTTCATTTTTGTTTTATTTCTAATATACCCGGAATTGTCAGAAAATATGTCACACGTAGCAGAAATGTATTGGTGGGTAAATTTGCGTCACAGGAATGCAGCCTTTTCATTGGCTGCGGTCCTGCAGCGCTTCGATTCGCCCCTTGTTCGTATAGCACTGTAGCGTAAAATATCCTTGAAACTGTTATCTTTTTTAAAATTTCTTCAGTTTTACCCAGTTTTGAATTTTATTCATCGATATCAAAGGGAAACAGCAAGCCAGTGTTTTAAGGTGAAACCCTGTTAAACAACATCATATATTTGTGAACCCCGCTGTCTGTGTCCTCTGCTGGATTATAGAGGTCCTTCACACTCGCCGGACCAGGCCGAACCCATCGACCTTCCTCCAACATCCTTCAGCGTAGAGTGTAAGAAAAATGGTTCTTAATCTAACAGTGTCTTCTCACTTTGTCTCTTTACTGTATTCCTCGACATCGCTTCACTTGTGACTACTGGATCGTATCATCAGTTTAGCTATCGCATAGCTCTTCTATTAGACATTTATCGAAAAAAGGTCGTTTTATCCGTGCGGTGTTCATGGTACCCCCGGTGATTTGAGTTATCTTTATATGTGTTATGGATGTACCCTGCAGGCAGCGTTTACGTGCAATCATTGTGGAGTAAATACATCCATAGTCTCTCATTTCCGCAGCCTGTGCAGGCACGCAGGCAGTGCTGGTGAAGAGACTAGTTAGGTGCTGGTTGACTGGATGTTTGTTAGCGGTGTTAAGTAAGTGGTCTGAAAATCGCCGATAAGGTTTTGGAAAAAAATGCGTAGGCGAGGGAAAAAAAAAAAAACAACTATCCGGAAGTTGGAATCACAACCAAGACTTGTGACGTAGATTACAACATAGGGCTGGAGAATGAGAGGCAGGCACTGGCAGCAATAAAGATCGTGCTAGATCAGAGCCAGCTCACGTTCGTTTGGTTGCTGCCCAGAGAGATATCTGTGATCCTATCAATGTGTTGTTCTTGGTTTACTTTTTATATGGGGTAGTCAGGATGTCGTATCCTCCAGAGTGGACTTAAGGGTTTTACGCCTCTGAATGAAAGACTGGTCTTAGGATACTTCCAGGAAGCTTTTTTTATGTTCATTTACGGGATGTAGGCTCAATGACATATCGATTTTTACAGTGAATACTTTCTGGAATACTTAACTCGAAGTGATTTTATTACTTAATCATATGTGTAACAGAACTCGAGCTCAAACATGACACTTTATTTAGAAGGTAAGTGATGTTGTGGAGGGTATTTTAACCTTTGAATGTGCTTCAAAAGTCTACCTTAACCCCCCCCCCTTCAAAAAATCTGTGAAATTGAGATGGGTAAACTGGCACCTAGTATTTGTTTGCCCTTGATAACATGGAGTCAAGATAATATATAAAAGAATGATGTCTACATTAAACAAGATACTGAAAAGATTGTGAAATCTATGGAATGTGGTTCACTGTGGATTTCTCCTGTCTGGCGATGTGCCATTGTCACTTTATATCAGAATGGTGAAGGCATGGCTGCTTCCTGGTGTCATTTCTGGCTTTAGGCCAGAAACAGTGAATTATTCTGATGTAAGGTTACTCTGGTTAATCCCTCTACTACACAATACCATGCAGAGTTATGGTGTGATTCACAAGGTCTCTCACAGTGTTTTTACTCAGATCCATATGATATGCCCCAGTATGTCGTAACTACAATTACATTACTACTTTACTTTCATGTGACTCATTACTTTTCTAAGTGAGCAACACAGAAGGCCTTTAGTTCTGCTGGCACGTCTGTTGTAACTGCATTATATATATTTTTTTGGTTTTAACAACATTAATCTCATACAGCAAAGTAAAGTGTTTGTAGCGGGGGGGGCCCTGTTTGACCAAAGACCAAACAGTGCTAGTTGTTAAGTCAAGTCTCTAGGCTTAGAAGTGCTTGTGCTGTTTTTACAGATATGTTGGCTTTAAGTCGTGTCAGTTGTGACCTACTGTATATAAGGATGTCAAATATTGTCCGAGACAAAGTGTGTGTGTATATATATGTATGTATATACTGTATATACACACACACACACATTATATATTTAAATAACTGTGTTCATAAGCATTTTGAGGATCCAGAGTAACTCAGTAAGTTGCAGCTGTATAAAACCTTGTCTTGTCCTCTTCCTCTATCCTGCTTGTCCAGGTCTGAGTAAAGGTGAGCTCAACAAAGGGATGGCTCATTTCCAGGAAATGATGCGGCAGCAGCTGGAGAACTCCATGTACACTGAGCTGCAGAAAATGTTGGACACCACCACAGGGCCAGAGAGAGAGGTACACTATCACTGGGTCTCTGTGTCTTTGACCAGCTGGTTGTAATTTTGAGGGTGTGGGGGTCACACACAAATACTGTGAATACACAGAAGTGACACATCCTATAATGCAGTGCCATGAGGGATCCACCTACATGCTTAAAGACACATGTAACTAAGTCATATTTTTATCAATTTTTCGGATTGAGAACCACAGTGTGAATCACTAATGGAAAAATGTGTGTTCATTTATCCTACTTAAAAACCTGGTAGGTAATTGGTACACTTTGAGAAAGAATTCATACATTTTTCATCTTCCTAGAGAAGCAAATTAAAATTGTGGTTGAGCAAAACTGTATTAGTGTTTTGGCAAACCTTTCTGAAATGAATTAAAGTTAAAATAGTGTAAAATACTTGTATTTTTCAGGTGGCCAAGAAAGACTTTGAGGGCTTCAAGAATCTTTTCCACAGATTTCTGCAGGTGAAGGGGCCCTCGGTTGAGTGGATCAAGATACAAAGACCCCCTGAAGACTCAGTAAGTGTGTGTCTGTGCATGTTGTTGTGACTTTCAGCATTTTATATGTTCAATCTAGCTCACATCTGGCTGCAAGCACAGCAATATACATATGATTTGGTCATCAGTTTATGTAGACTGACTTCTTCCTACTCCATTCAAACATGTGCGGGTATAAGCAAACTGATTATTGATTAGCAGTGGTTGGCTTGTGTAATTATGGCTTGTGTAATTATAATTATGTGTGTGTTGATGTCATTGTTCTGCATGTTTGAAAGAATAAATCAAATCAAATCAAATCAGATTGTGGGGAACAGGATTGGAGCATGTACAGTATATGAAACAAAAACTGATGTCATTGTAACATATGAAAATACAATTTTAACTAGGCACAGATTCCACAGATGGCAAGTGTGCACCAATAATTGTGTAAATGGAAAATGCAAATCCCTTTATGACATTATATGAAGGTGGAAAGATGTCCCACTGATAAGATTGTCTGACATCAAAGTCAGCAGTGTGGTAGTATCAGATTCACTGTGCCTGTGGGCCTGTTGGCACTCCTCCTTTTAACCTTCTCAACGTGTTGAGTTCCTTTCACTTGTTGGACAGCTACTTATGATTAGCTCACCCAAAAGGACTGAATTTCATTGAATTTCAATAGAGTCTCATGAGGTATCGGTTGTTTGTGTAGGTTGTAAATAATAGTGGACCAAATACAGAACCCTGTGGCACTCCCTTAATGTTTTAAAGGCAGGTTCATGTTAGCGTTAGGGTTGCATTTGTAAATTTAACTTGAATTATTTGAATTATATTTCCCAGTTGTCTTCTTGTATGTTTTGTGTCCCTGTAAGAGCCAGATTCTGAAATAGGGAAGTTCCAGTGTGTACTCATACAGGATATAAAGACAAGGCAAACAGGATAAGTTTTGAGCCATCACATGATGGAAACTTTAAACCCTTCATAGCTAAGTCGGCAACAAATTGAATATTTAGTATGCAATTCTCCAAGTTATAATACCATGTCTTTCAACAGCACATGTGATAACAGTGCAGTTTTGTCTCCAGTCATGCATGATGTCGCACCTTCCTCCACTGATTCTGATTAACAAATTGTGCAATCCATATTTTGGTTGTATAACCTTTCAAATCCTCCTGGCATGTACCTGAGTCAGTCCAAATTCCTAAGCCATCACTGGACTCTCTCTGTTCTAGATACAACATCCTGTGGATTTCTTTCAGGGGCCCACTCCTACAGCTCACAGCAGCTCATCAGTCAAAGGGAATAACAAAAACAGCAGTTTGCACTAGAACCGACAGCTTTAAAAATAAAAATAACACAGCAGTGTCTTATGACCGAAGAGGTGTTTTCTGCAGGCCCACTGAATTCTGTTAACATGGCTGGAGTAGCTGGGAACGCAAATTTAACACAGACACAGGAGGAAAGAAAAAAGCAGTCCCCATCTACATCGTGTTCAGAATGGAAAATGAACATCTGGTAGTGGAAACATTAATCCTCCAGGGGTTTAGAGATGGGATAGACATCCTAGCTGAAAAATATTTCACCACCCCCACACCCACCCCCACAGCCCTTCTTTTCCCCTGTATCTTTTTTTTTTTTTTACTCTTGTATCAATAGTTTTACCGGCTCTCTGCATTCCTTTTATGCAAGTCAGTTAATGCATTTCCCAACTTTTGACCAAGAAACATTTTTTTGTCCTCCACTGCAAACATTTTGTGTCTCTGTGAAGGACAGAGAGTGAGCAGCAGCTGTGTCGAGATTGTCTGTTGTATTTGTAACCTCATCTCCATGTGGAGTGAGGGAAGGTGAACACCACAGGAGAGGGCATTTGTTTCCACTAGGTCTGTTGTGTGTCCGCTGTCACTGATTAGTAACTGTGCTTTTACCAGGAAAGGACACAGGATGACTCTCTGACTTTTCATGTCCTCGCCCACGTATACGCTCCAGTCAGAAATCACTGAGAGCGCCGGCACATTTCTTGTAGAATTATGCAGGCAGACTCACACAGAACTGGACAAACACTGAAACATTCACTCACATGCTACTGTAACAGGAAAAAGGCTGTTAAAACATCTGGTTAGAATTTAACATCCCTGGATGCTCCTGTGCTATGTTGCATTTTTTAAAATACTTGGTTTTTAAAGAAGAAATTCATTCGACCTGGATGAAACAACAATAGTGGAAAATCAGTGAGTCTCTGGTGAAAACAGATCTTGCTGCTATCTCACTGCATGAATATGCTAATGTGAGAGCTGGTTAATGACCCAGTAATATGGCAACACACACTCACACAGGCCATACGCCTGTGATTTTTACTGCCTTGCCATTGTGCATTAAGCCACCATAATACTATTATCTGCACCATTCACACAAAAAAATGCCACCAAACATGTCTTATATCTTTTGTGTTTTATACATGTACAGTTGCATTTCCTTTCTAGTTTCAAGACAGCACTTTGTAGCAGACATTTTCACAATTCCACATCTATTCAGCCCATTACATTGCTCAGCTGGTAATTAATCAGCCCACACAGCTGGTAAAGTCTCTGCTCCGCATGTCTAAAGACTGTTAGTTACTAGTTTGTTTGCAAAAAGCAAACAATTCCAAGAAAAGAAGAAATCAAATTCCCATAAATACTGAGCTGATCTCTTCGAGGAGATGCAGAAACACAACACTTAGAAACACTTTTCTGTGCACCAAAAGTCCAATTATTGTCAAAATTACAAGAAGAGTAAAGTTATTTAAACAGTAGGTAGGTATACCTGCTGGTTCTCTGACCCTTCTGCCTGCTCTCTCCCTCCTCCAGATCCAGCCCTACGATAAAGTCGCTGCACGAGGCCTGCCAGACAGCGTGGCCAACAGCCTGAACAAACTGGTGGTGGTGAAGCTGAACGGAGGCCTGGGCACTAGCATGGGATGCAAGGGCCCCAAGAGCCTGATCAGCGTTCGCAACGAGAACACCTTCCTGGATCTCACTGTGCAGCAAATAGAGGTACAGAAACCTAGTAATACACCACTTAGGGCTGCTCGATTATGGAAAAAATCATAATCACGATTATTTTGGTCATGATTGAAATCACGATTATTTTACACGATTACTCATTGACTTTGGAAATATGTTGTATTTATTGAACAGAACAGTGAAAAACAGATTAAGACAGATAAAACAGATAAAGGCAAACAAGACCAACAATGTAGTGCACTTCCACAACTTTTTTAAAAAACAAGTAATAAATAAAATAATAAATAAATTAGAACAAAATAAGTTTGCTCATGTATGTGCCTTAACAAACTGAAAAATTCTAAACATTTTACAACATTTCTACATTACATAATTAACAATAAAATTCCAGTCAGTAACTAAGTCCAATAATATTTTAAGGCTGGCACACCATGGCTTAGAACTAACAGAAACTAAGTTTCACTTCAACTTTAGCCTAAGTAAACATGTTTCAACATGGCCAAAATGTCCTTCTTTCTGTTTGTTTATTAGTTGGTCACATGTCGGTTTGTGTTTGAATTTTAAATGGTTGAAAAGATTTGTGGTGTTACCAGCCGGTGCCGACACAACCGCGTAGCAAATCTTGCATGTACTATGTTTTTGATCCACGCCCACTTCTTCGAATGCAAAATGTTCCCAGACAACAGAATTCCTTCTACCTTTTTTGTTGACCAAAGACTTCTGTGGCTGCTCTTTTTCTGCCATCTTCCCTCACGCTGATTTTTAAATGCGATCAGATACGACAAGCGAAAGTGAAAGTGTGGATGCGTGAACGCAGGCCAAAATAACTTTAAAAAACGGAATAATCGATTACACCATTTTTGTGATCGTTGAGCCTCGAAATCGAAAATTTGATTAATTACACAGCCCTAACACCACTTTACTTCAATTCAATTTTATTTGCATAGTGCCATATTACAGCAAAAGTGGTCTCCCCCCGGCTCCTGGTGGGCGGCCAAGGAGTCAGAGAGATGGGATTACCATGAAGGTTCACTGTTCACTACTGTAGCTCTAAAATAGAGAGGTAGAGATCTGTCAAGTGCTGTTAAAGATTTCAAAGACTAGTGTACCTGCTACCATTGCAATTCAGAATACATGACATAAATGTTGCTCTTCCACTAAGGTGTTCCAGATATTTTAATGATTTGGATGTGGATCAATTCCTGATATTTTAATGATTTGGATGTGGATCAACCAGTCAGAAGAATCCCATCTTACCACACACTTTAACTTGAAAATTACACAGTCAGCATCTCAAATCTCTTGTACACCGTGATGCCTCAAACTGCGTGCTAATAATTGTTGCAGTACAGCAGGTTCTGTTTTGTTTGGTCTGTGGGTCATTCTAAATTTAGTCAAAGAATACTAGGTTTGACAAATCTTAAAGGACTGTTGTGATGTATACTCCCACTCAGTGGACTTCAGGCCTGGTCTTGCTTATGAAAGCATATCGAGACCCTCTGTATGGAGTCAATTTCCTTGTGTGTTTAAATGTACTTGGCCAATAAAGGTGATTGTGATCGTTTGCGTTTTACATCACCCAGACGTCTCTCCTGTGCTGGCACAGTATGAACGTAGTGTACAGATATAGCAGGGCCGGCAGTCTCAGACTAACTTAGGAATAACTCAGAGAGAGTGGAAAGTCTACTCTCACTCCGCAGTGAGGAAAGAGCAGGACAGACGCATGATTTTAATCACAGACAGACAGAATCACATATTCCTCCCAAAACCTTTTACCCAACCAGCAAACCTAGTCATTTCAGTTTGGCAGAAAAGCCAAATAAACTGTCTGTGGAGCTTCATTTTAGAAAAAATTATGGATCTGATCAGGCAGCTCTGACACTTCAACTAAATCTCACTTTGTCTTGGGAGTTTTTTTTCATATCGCATCTTGTAAATCCATCACTGGACATTAGCTTTATGGGTTTTTTTTTTTTAAACAACTCCTCACAAGCTTTACATTGTTCTTCTCTCACAGAGTAGCTGACAGCTCTCCTTTAAAGATGCTGCTGTGGCCCAGGCTTGGCAGGAGGATCAGCCGCTCGGTATTGCGTGACTCGGTGATCAGAGTACCAAACAAAATTACCACACCAGAATGATGTCATTGATGTCAGGATGGGAGGAGTAGAGGACTAGGATGTGATGTTATGCAAAACATCTGTGTGCCTTAGGCGTGTTTGAATAGTGCTTTATTATGCTTTCAGACTGAGACTTTTGACTAATAGATGAACTGAGACTTTTCTGTTTTACCTCAGGTAAAAAGTACAGGATTTAAGTTAAAGGAATAAAGGGGAAAGTTACAAGCACCTGTGTTTCCCTCTGCTTCTCTCCATAATGCTGCATACATGTCATCCTCCATCATGAGCCGCTGGGTGAGAGACGTGTTCAAGGTGATATCTGGTGCGAGCTGTAGTGAAAGAGGATCTGCTGGTGTGCAGGCAGGCGTTGGCAGGGAAACAGAGCAGGTTGTGTGCTGAAGGAGAGGAAAGTGTGCTTATTTGTACCCGTCACCATGTAGGCCTATCAAGATGTTTCATGGACTATATGCAAATCTTTTTACTATGTTGACTCAAACATCACTGGTGGACAAATACATTTTGAATTTTAGATTTCGAAACACTTGAGCATTAATATGCTGTAGAGAAAACTTGTCAGTCTGGTCAGTGATGCTGGTTTGCACAGAACGGTGTTGTGTAATTGAGTTTATTTTGGGTGTTCATAGCTGCCCTGAGGGACAGTTCTCTCCAGCCAGCACACTGCTCTCTGTGTCCGAGTCGCTGCTCAGGTCTGGTTCCATTACATCCTGACTCAATCAGCCTATTTAGCAAGAGAGAAAATGGGTGCCATGCACATACCGGCCCCCTAACTGTGTCTCCTGTGAGAGAACACCACTCTCAGCCATCACACTTCCTCATGCACGTTTATTTTTGACCATTTCAGTGCAGAGACCTGTGCGCTCTCACTGAGAACCGACTGGGGAAGATTGGACCAAACTCAGGGTCACTGGAACGTTGCCACCTGGCTGCAGAAAATGCACTACTTTCACCTGAGTGACTGTCTTATTATTAGATCTGCCAGCTTAAACAAGTTGAGTTAAGTAGTTATAAAAGAGTGCAGTTCGGGGGTGGCCTTTGCTCAGAATAGCTTAAAGATCCAGGGCAGTTTTTAAGATCAGAGATCTCCAGACTTGTTGGGAGTAACCAGTAACAAATGCAGTCCTCATTACACTTTACCTACAACACAAGTTACAAAAGCAGGCTGGTTTTGGTAGTTTTAGACGACATATTACAGAGCTGTTGACATGAATTTTGATAATCTAGCAAGTGTTTTAGCCATTTCTTAAGCAAAAGGGCCAGAACTTCTCAAGCTGTGGTACCACAGATGTGAACATGTGATGGTTTTCTCAGTTCTCTATAATAGTACTGGACTGTTTACTGTTGTCAGACTAAATTAGATGTGTCACACTGGTTCTGGTTAAATTGACATTTTTCAGAATTTTATATTTTAAAGGCCAAAATGATGGTGTGAAAAAAGTTCTGAAACGACATTTAGGCTCTGCGGGGTATTAACAATTACAGAAGATATAACTGAAGTATTACTGTAACTGCATGAATCCAATGTGAAAAATCCCATATTTATACAGTTTTAGATTTCATCTTTAGCATCTAGAGAAAACATCTGATGATTCTTGGACACCTCTAATAATATCTGCTATCTAGTGTGCATCTGCATACACTCAAACACCTACTTACCTCCACATGCACATACACAAGTCTGTACTGTCTTGTTTTCCATAAATCCCTGTAATGTTTTCTCCCATTGTCCCACAGCACCTGAACAAGACTTACAACACAGATGTGCCCCTGGTCCTCATGAACTCTTTCAACACAGATGAAGACACAAAGAAGATCCTGCAGAAGTACACGCACCACCGCGTCAAGATACACACCTTTAACCAGAGCAGGTGAGCCAGTAACAGTGGGCCTGGTGCAGACACTCTGGACAGGCTCAATGCTGATACACGGTTGCATCAACCAGCGATAAGAGGATGCTGAGGTTCCTGTCATACAAGAAATGAAACTGGACAGAAGACTTGGAACTGAAATAATTAGTTTCAGTGCTGGCAGATGTGTCTGACACTTTTCCTACTGATTAGCACTTCTGAACCTAAACCTACTGAATGAGCTGAGCTTCCTCTATTAAAGAACTGGTTTGTATTAAGTATTGGACAATACCCAGCTCTGTGCTGCTCATGTACTAAATCTGCCAAGAACAGCAGCTCCCAGACAGGAAGTGCCATGTATGGAGAAAGCCATTCATACTTAATTCCTTGGCGTCTCCAATTTGTCAGTCAAACAGAATTTGTTTTTTAAGCTTTCATTTGAATTATTTAAAGCACTTGTATGTTCTGTGTGGTACAAAGCAGTTTGGGACAATAGCATGGTAGCACTAGAAAGTAATGTCAGAGAGAAAGCAGCTGACTAATCGAAATGTCAGTGAATAGGAGAACAAAGAGACGTCTGTGCTCAAGGTCATGAGAGTAATTCATAAAAGGCCGGTTCAATTCAGCTGCTACCTGGTGTTCCAGCTGGTGAGAGCAAAACAATTTCTTTTATCCACCACACAAAATGTACCCAGCAGTTTAAGTGATACCACCCCCTGCCAATTAGAGGATACATTGGAAGACTACCCTAAGACGTAGCAGTGCACCAGTATAATTGGAGAAGAGGAAGAACATAAGTTAATGTCAACAATGCAGGTTTCAGAACACAATTTATTTTTAATGCTTTTATGATGCAGAGAATCCGTTTCCCCACATGAACTCGACTGGTTAGAGATGGTTAGAGCTGCTGCAGTGGTTTGTGCTCAGGACTGATTAAAACACATTCTAACCCTGATTGAGAATAAGAAATGGCCACTTCACTGGTGTCATCAATTAACAGCTCAGCTGTTACTATACTGATGTAAAAGAAGATAATTAATCCAAATCACTGTTTGAGAAAACATACAGTGCCTTGCGAAAGTATTCGGCCCCCTTGAACTTTGCGACCTTTTGCCACATTTCAGGCTTCAAACATAAAGATATAAAACTGTAATTTTTTGTGAAGAATCAACAACAAGTGGGACACAATCATGAAGTGGAACGAAATTTATTGGATATTTCAAACGTTTTTAACAAATAAAAAACTGAAAAATTGGCCGTGCAAAATTATTCAGCCCCCTTAAGTTAATACTTTGTAGCGCCACCTTTTGCTGCGATTACAGCTGTAAGTCACTTGGGGTATGTCTCTATCAGTTTTGCACATCAAGAGACTGAAATTTTTGCCCATTCCGCCTTGCAAAACAGCTCGAGCTCAGTGAGGTTGGATAGAGAGCGTTTGTGAACAGCAGTTTTCAGTTCTTTCCACAGATTCTCGATTGGATTCAGGTCTGGACTTTGACTTGGCCATTCTAACACCTGGATATGTTTATTTGTGAACCATTCCATTGTAGATTTTGCTTTATGTTTTGGATCATTGTCTTGTTGGAAGACAAATCTCCGTCCCAGTCTCAGGTCTTTTGCAGACTCCATCAGGTTTCCTTCCAGAATGGTCCTGTATTTGGCTCCATCCATCTTCCCATCAATTTTAACCATCTTCCCGGTCCCTGCTGAAGAAAAGCAGGCCCAAACCAGGATGCTGCCACCACCATGTTTGACAGTGGGGATGGTGTGTTCAGGGTGATCAGCTGTGTTTCTTTTACGCCAAACATAACGTTTTGCATTGTTGCCAAAAAGTTCGATTTTGGTTTCATCTGACCAGAGCACCTTCTTCCACATGTTTGGTGTGTCTCCCAGGTGGCTTGTGGCAAACTTTAAACGACACTTTTTATGGATATCTTTAAGAAATGGCTTTCTTCTTGCCACTCTTCCATAAAGGCCAGATTTGTGCAGTATACGACTGATTGTTGTCCTATGGACAGAGTCTCCCACCTCAGCTGTAGATCTCTGCAGTTCATCCAGAGTGATCATGGGCCTCTTGGCTGCATCTCTGATCAGTCTTCTCCTTGTATGAGCTGAAAGTTTAGAGGGACGGCCAGGTCTTGGTAGAGACCTGCCTGGTGTGTTCTTTGTTCTTCATGATGCTCTCTGCGCTTTAAACGGAGCTCTGAGACTATCACAGTGCAGGTGCATTTATATGGAGACTTGATTACACACAGGTGGATTCTATTTATCATCATTAGTCATTTAGGTCAACATTGGATCATTCAGAGATCCTCACTGAACTTCTGGAGTGAGTTTGCTGCACTGAAAGTAAAGGGGCTGAATAATTTTGCACGCCCAATTTTTCAGTTTTTTATTTGTTAAAAAAGTTTGAAATATCCAATAAATTTCGTTCCACTTCATGATTGTGTCCCACTTGTTGTTGATTCTTCACAAAAAATTACAGTTTTATATCTTTATGTTTGAAGCCTGAAATGTGGCAAAAGGTCGCAAAGTTAAAGGGGGCCGAATACTTTCGCAAGGCACTGTATGTTCATGATTTTGTGTACCCTGGAAGGAATAGCTGTTCCTTCTAAAGAAGCAATACTGGATCCACAACAGGGAAACTGTTGTCGGGTGTGACTCAGTAATGATTTAAATCCTGTTTGAAGTCTGAGTAAACACTCATCTGAAACATCTTCCCAGGGCAGTCCGTTCAATACACCCTGCATTAAAAAAACTGGGGAAATACATACAAAAGCTCACTTCAACCATTGTATATATTACAAAAAAGAGCGATAAGAATTGTGCATAAGATGGGGTACAGGGATCACACCAATGGAGCTTTCATACAGTCTAAATTGTTAAAATTTTT
>NW_018127932.1:3171528-3192191 GCF_001952655.1 Monopterus albus | reverse complement strand
ATAATTCTTTAGTATATTACTTGTGTGGTGTAGAAGAGAATAGAAGTGAATCATTTATTGCTTGCAAACCAATGATGGTAAGATGATGTCATGGGGTAGGACTGGATAAGTCTGACTTCTTCCTACTCCATTCAAGCATGTACTAGGTATAAGCAAATTGATAATGGATTAGCATTTGTTGGATATGTGTAAAATTATGTGTGTTGTCATATCAACTGTTTTTACATGCTTGAAAGAATAAATCAAATCAAATCAAATCAAATCAAATCAAAAAGCTTCCGTGCCTGCGCTGTGCATTCCCGCTCACCTGCATGTAGCTGTTTGTCACAGTGCAGTTTGGTAACTCAAACTGTTGTGGAGCCTTCTTAGAAACCCTTTCATAAGTCCAGTGCACATAGGAATGTTGACTCAGACTCTCTGGATTATTGCATCATCTGCCTTCCTGGAAAGGCTTAAAAAAAGTTAACCTCAAGGTGTTTGAAGTCTTGCACTGTACAAAGAAGCTCACATGACACTCGGTGTGTCACTGTGGTACAGAGTTTCCGTGCCTTTACCTCAGACGTGGGGCAAAACGTTTTCACACCTTTCCCTTTGTTTCATGCAGTTGTTTTCAATTAAAAATCTCCTGTGTTTACTACCTGTCCAGCACCAAATGACACAGGAGCCACTAGCTGGGGAATACAATCTCAAATCACAAAATGATATCTGATGTTACTGAGGACTTCCTCTGTCTAGGTACCCTCGCATCAACAAAGAGTCCCTCCTTCCTGTGGCCACAAGCTTGATGATGACCGGGCAAAACGCAGAA
Source organism: Monopterus albus (assembly GCF_001952655.1). Classification (NCBI taxonomy): domain Eukaryota; kingdom Metazoa; phylum Chordata; class Actinopteri; order Synbranchiformes; family Synbranchidae; genus Monopterus; species Monopterus albus. The sequence goes on along the minus strand of NW_018127932.1, from coordinate 3,191,383 downwards.
GGCTGGTACCCTCCAGGCCACGGTGACATCTACGCCAGCTTCTACAACTCAGGCTTGCTGGACCAGCTGATTGCTCAGGGCAAGGAGTACATCTTTGTGTCCAATATCGACAACCTGGGAGCCACTGTAGACCTCCACATCCTGCACCACCTGGTCAGCCAGCCCAACGGCAAGCGCTGCGAGTTCATCATGGAGGTGACTGACAAGACACGTGCTGACGTTAAGGTATGTGTGTTACATAATAATTGCACAGTGTATTTACATAAGGTGTGTTGTCCTGTCACTTCATACATTGTTACGTCTTTGTTCTTACTGTATTGCTAAAACTAACATCTTATCCGGTTAACAAAGTTACTGAGAATTTAACGAAAGTGGTCTTTTGTGTGGAATAAATGAGAGATTAATCCCAGTATAACATTGATCACTTATTTTTTCTCACTCTCTTATACTGTAAGTATTTAACTATGCAGCCCATTTTTTAGAGTTCGGATTCTGAAAAAAGTAACATTTCTTAGGAAGGACAGGACGTCTGTGTGAAGTTTCAAAGTTAGTCACTCAAAGACTGTGTTGTAAAAAAACGCCGACTGGTCTTCAGGGTGGCACACTGATCCAGTATGAAGGAAAACTGCGTCTGCTGGAGATTGCCCAGGTGCCCAAGCCCAATGTGGATGAATTCAAATCGGTTTCCAAGTTCAAGATCTTCAACACAAACAACCTGTGGATCTCTCTGGCTGCCATCAAGAGACTGCAGGAACAGAAGGCAATGGACATGGAGATCATAGTCAACCCCAAGGTGAGTGAAGAGGGGAATACACTTTAGTCTAGGCTGACTAACACAGACGGTACGCGCTCACACAAGAAGAATTTACTGAGTCGTTTGTGTCACATACAGATAATTATTCAGTTGTTAAAGAATTAAAGCACCAAAGGATGTAATTTGAAAATATCTGTTGACAGTGAAAGTCAAAAACAAAAGGGTAAAAACGGCAAAACAAGGAAAATAAGTAAATAAAATAAAAACGAACCAGGCCACAGTAGTGCTACACTAAACCCTGGCCTGATAGAGCCTTACAGCTAGGAGCAGTTATGGTGGCGTTTTAAAAACATCAGGAAATTCATGGTTCATGGTTATGGTCTCGTGATTTAACTAAGGATGCTCAGATGAAACAAATCACTCACTAACCAACCTCCCATAACAATAGCATCCATGTTATTTTACAGTTTCCATCCTGTCAGATTAGAAACAGCAGCATGTGCAGCAGAGCAGAGATAAATCTGCTGCACCCCCTTCCTCTGCAGAGACCACCACTTCCTCTGCTCTGTGTTTCTGCCATCCTGCACAACTTTCTGATAATGATACTGTAGGTTACAGATCTGTCTTCTGCATTTGGAAAAGTGAAAATGCAGCATAGATGAATTGGCCAAGTATGTTACACACACAAGGAGTTTGTCTCTGGTACAGAATCGAGGCAGCCATCTGTGGGACCAACTAACACATACAACGATGGCAGCGCTGTCCCTGCAAGGTGCTGTCCTTGCAAGGCACTGACCTGGCTGTCAACTTGGGGTTCAGTGTCTTGCCCAAGGATACTTAGACATGTGGACTGGGGAGAACAGGAATCAAACCGCTGACCTTCCGGTGAAGGGACGACCGCTCTACCTCCTGAGTGACAGCTGCTTGTTGTTGTGAGTTTATTGCATACAGAGCACAGGAAATTCAGTTTTCTGGTCACCTCTCTGGTCATTCATCTGTCCTACTTTGACTCCAGTTTAGGCTCCCTGTGTGTCTGTGTTTATAGTGTGTATACAAATGGAGTGGCATAAGACAAACAGGTTCCCTCAAACATTTTCCTTCCAAATTACAGCTGCTTCTCATTCTGCTGTTCTCATTAGACACTTGATGGCGGGCAGAATGTCATCCAGCTGGAAACAGCAGTTGGTGCAGCCATCAAATGTTTTGACAACGCCCTGGGAATAAACGTGCCTCGTAGCCGCTTCCTACCCGTCAAGACCACATCCGACCTGCTGCTGGTCATGTCCAACCTGTACAGCCTGGAGGCCGGCTGTCTCACCATGAGCCCCAAGAGAGAGTTCCCAACAACTCCACACGTCAAACTGGGAAGCTCCTTCACCAAGGTAATGATGAACACAGTGAAAATGTAAAAACATGCTGGTGACTGAGCAAGCTCTCTTATTGTATCTATAGTCTGTTATCATTTTGGATTATATGGGAAATTCTGTGATTTAAGGTGCCACATGTTCCAAAACTGTCACTGCCTGAAATGTAAAACCAAAAGCAACCATTAAACCGTCCTAAAGTTCAGTGGCTTCAATTTTTTTAGGACCGAACAGATCCTGGTTCCAAAATGACTCGCACTTACAGAAGGTTGTATCTGTGTCCAGGTTCAGGAGTACCTGACCCGCTTTGAGAGTATCCCCGACATGCTGGAGCTCGACCACCTGACAGTGTCCGGAGACGTCACCTTTGGAAAAAATGTTTCAGTCAAGGTAAGCCTCTGCACCCAAATTAGTTTCTGCTGAAAATATGATGAGAGAAATGAAACCCTCTAATGAATCCTGATCAAATCTCAACATCACTGAACCTTTATGTGAAATAAAATTGAGCTGAACAGGTCTGAAGGACATAAAATGCACTTGACCCACAGAATTTGTTTTTATTAGCTCTAAATGTGCAGATGAGATTAAGTTGAGCCTGGTATCGCAGAAAGACACCACTGCATTATTTGCTCTAGTACACTGATACAGTGTGGAGCTTGAAAAAGCCACAGACCACAGCTGATGTCAGACGTTCAGGTGTTAGAGCAGCTGTGGGTGAAAAGTTTCAATCTTAAATTTCACTGACCTTTAAGACTAATCGGGGTTCAACTCTCAGGTTGTGACATAACGTAACAAGGATTTAACAGAAGTGTTCATTGCTGAAGCGACGGGCCCTGGTGGATGTGGTTGTCCTTTAATTATTGCTTTCCTTAAGTCCTAGTTTGAAAATATGACCCTGCCCCAGCTGACGTGTACTGTCAGTTTTCAAATGTTTGTGCTCGAGTACTTCCCCTCTATGCCACTCTGTCCTTCACTACATTTATTGGACAGTTTCAGTTACTTTACAGATTGTAAAAAAAACAAAACAAATCCATTGTTAAAGAGCAAACCAGTGGTTCCAGCATTTCTGGTTTGTGTCTCTTACAAAGAAGCAGTTTCAGGCATCTCAGTGAACTCATTAAACTGTTTTATTGTCTTCTTTCTTCTCCCATTAATCATCTCACACCCCTTCAGATTTATCCTGTGACCCTTTGGAGGGGCCCGACCCCTATATTGGACTAGCACTGGACTAAAGTAGCCAACTGAACATAAAGTAGTTATTAATTGTTAATTCCACATATAATATCAGTAATAGTGGCTGCAGAACGAGTACTTTTACTTAAGTTGAATTTTGAATGCAGGACTTTTACTTGTAATGGAGTAGGTTTACAGTCAGAATAAAGATCTGAGTACTACTTCTACAATTGCTCTTCCCCCTTACAGGGCACCGTCATCATCATCGCCAACCACGGAGATCGCATCGATATCCCAGCCGGCTCCATGCTGGAAAACAAAATAGTATCTGGTAACCTCCGGATCCTGGACCACTGAAGCCTTTGTTGCCCTCCTCTCCCCTCCTGCCCTTATCATGTGACCCATTTGGCTTTATCCCAGTTATGTGACCTGTTTGTCATGTTTAGCTGACACCAACAGACTGTGAGAAGGGCTTTTCCCAGCAGGCTGTGTGTGATTGTGTGTGCAGTGCAGGCTCTGCGTTCTCACCATTAGGAAGCCGTGGACATGGCTTACAGTGAGTTGGACACACCGCCCTCTACAGACTTACTAAAATATAAACCTTAAATAGTTTTAGTCACAGCTTCATATTCTACAACAGGCCAGTCTGATTATATTTTTATTCTTTTATCTCTTTCTTGGCCAGAAAAATAGAGAAAGAATCAAATAGATACTATGGGACTCTACAAATCTGATTTGATCATCTTCATCCTCACTGTGCACTTACAGCACTGCTAATGCAATCACATAGTGTAATGTACTTGAATAGAAAGTCATGGTTTCTGCAGTTATGGGGGAGGTTTAACCATTTATTTCAAGCACAATGGGACTCAACATGGTTTCACAGTTCAGCTATGACCAGATTTGTTTAACTGAAAGAAATAATCGTTATATTTCAGTAATTGTAGCTGTTATCTGGACTTGGAGCTGGAGCCACTCTGTCACTCATAGGACTACAACACACAACCTCCCACACTTACAAGTAACTAAAAACTAGTACAGTATTCACTCGCCATTTTTACCTCAATATCTTGCTCTTTAGCTGTAAGAGGTTTATGAGAAAAAAAACTTTATGCTTTGCTCAAGTGGAAATGTTGGTGTATAGATGAAAGCAACAAGGTGACATGGAAACAGACTGGGAGGAGATTGTGAGTACACGACCTCCAAGAGAGTAAACTAGTAGCATATATAGACATCAGATCTGTGGGGAGGATGAGGAGACTGTTTGGTTCCTCAAACAAACATCAGGTTTGACTGGTGTCGTTTTTATTATGTCGTCTCATTGCAACCTGCTCTTCTGCAGTGGTTTAATGGTGCCCAGCTGGAGAATTAGTGCCGACAGTGGATGAAAATGTTGATTAATTGGCCAGAATTGGTGCCTGGCAGGTACTGTAGCCTTCAGTGGACTGCTGCCTCTAAAGGTTAGGCTGAGGAGAGCGGTGCGAGTGAAGCAAATCAGTAACGTTTAAATAAAGACACTAGTCCACTGTTAAGGTTGCTCCAGTTAATAGGTTTAAATTAAGATAAAACCTCAAAATGATGAACCAGGACAGCAGAAACAAAGCCTGAAGTGGTGTTTGTGCTAGAAAATAAAATGGTACTGAGCTTCCAGATGTAGAGACTAGTGTGTAGATTAGACCTCCAGTGTCCAGACTAACCTGGTCTGGGCTGAAAAGCATGTTGGAATTGGTGCCATAGAGGAGAACTGTCCCTTGTTACCATGTGATGCCTGAACAAGCTGGACTGCTGTGATCCATGTCCAAGTACAGGAACAATCATTGCAGTCAAAATACAGTATACTGTATGTATAATTTGAAAGTGAAGGCTTTTATTTCCCTGTATCACATTATGGATTAGTTTTGTGGTTGTCCACATTCAGATCATCATGTCGTGTGAAACCTCATGTGTCTGTTAAGGTGTCACATGTCTCCTATTTCCATCCCGTCATTCAGCACACATTCTTCACACAAAGTAACAGGGGTGCAATATTTTCTGTAGTGTCACACACACATTTGTCCTTCTGTAGTCGTGAGGACACTCATGATAAATGTAATTCAACCCTTAACCCCAAAACCAAGTCTTAACTCTTAGCATATTGAAGTTGTTGCAGAAATGTCCTCACAGCAGTGAAGAACTAAAATTTGTGCACACCGCCATGTAAAAACATACACACACGCATTTAACACGTGTACAAGGTTTGGAAGAATACTTGAGATGTATCTGACTTGTGCAGATGAGGAACCTGAAAGCAATAAGTGTTGATCTGTGACAGTGACGAGGTCTCAGCCTCCTCAGAGCTGAATAAAGTGCAATATGAAATACTGAACGTGTCACTTCTCATGTCTGCACACCCACTGTTACTTCATTCATCCTCACTAACCTTATGTCAAGGGTGTCACGCTGGACATCTCCAAGAACTTGAATATTGTACAGGACTACAATATAAGAAAGATGAAACGACTCCAATACAAAACCACCAGAAAGAGACCTAACACATCTACAAAGAAATGCAAAGGATGCAAAAGGTGACAAACAAGATGCAAAGTGAACAACAAGAGACAAGGGAAGTAAAACATACTATACAGATGCAAAACCACAAGACATGCATCCTCAAAGAAAGCAATTTCAAATGACACGACACAATGCTGAGTCACTGTAACTTCGCTAAAACAATGTTGTCATTTTCACCGCCCCCACCGGACCAGTGAGGACATGTTTAGCCACAGGTCTTTATTCAGCCTCTGGTTGTTTAGGTGGTGTCCAGAAAACAATGTGGGGTTCATAAACTATTTGAAAACATTTTGGGGAAAACTTAGTCTAATTAGCAGAGGGGGCATCCACCCCACTTTAGATGGTGTGCTCTCATAGCTAGAAATCTGGACAAGTTTATTTTACAACTTAAATGATCACAACCCAGAGACCAAGGTCACACTCTTACACGCCTTTCTGCGCCCCCCAAAATCCCAGCGCCCACAGACTGTGTCTGACCCCCGAACCACCTAAATTATACAGCTCGCAGCTCCACTCCTTAAAGCAGGCATCATGAAAACTGGACAGGAGGTGGCGCTCCACTAAGTCAGAAGAGTGTTTCCTGGGCTGAAAAGATAGTTTAATAACATATTAAAAAGCGCTTCATAGTGCCAGAACTGCATATATGCACAATGAGGGGCAAATGCTGAGGCCTATCATAAAACTTCACTGAACTTTTTTTTTTTTTTGAGGAAAAACTGTTAGACTAAATATTGTTTATAGTATTTTTTATATGCAAATATATTAAAATGGTTCTGGAGTGGAACTTGTGAATGAGCCAATCCTTAGAAAACCTACTGCAAAAAGCAACCAATCGGTGCGACCACTACTCTGCCTAAACTAAAGCATTTGTTAGTTAATTTGTATAAAACAATAATCGGCTTATTGTCAAAAATACAGAAATATGATCATGAGGAAATAGGCCCATCAACACAACTGGTTCTGTGTTGCTTTGTGGCCATTTTGGGTCTCTGATGGTCTCATCTTAATGTAATTATTTCATGTTTTTGTCTTTTAACTGAGCTCAGTGACTTTCAGACAAAAAGTACACAGTCACTTCAAACACAGGATCTGGCTCAGGGGCCCCAACTCTCGGGCTGTGGGTCTGTGCCTGACGCGCCCCGCTAATCTAGCCATGATTATAAGCTTCACAAATACAGTAGTGTTCATAGTGCACCATTTGTGTTAAAGCACTTGTCACTATTGTACAATATCCACCTCTGTGTTTACTATTTCTAAGCTGCAAAGCAAATTGTGTTCACTTTTGTACCAATATCACACTGGACATTCAGATCAAAACCTGGGACACAGCAAAAATTGTCACTTTTACACTTTATTGTTGAAAGTTGTTACAAAAAAGTGTTTGCTGAAAACATTCTTTGCCTTTAGAAGCACAAGTGGACTTCAGACAGCAGAAGAAGAGCGAGTAGAGAGCTGTGAAGGGACTGACAGACGTGTGGTGTAAAAACAGGTTTGAGACAACAGCAGAGAGACAGAGGAAGCCCTTACTCATATACTTTAGCCATAGAGAGAGACACGGAGACCCAGAGCCTGTGAAACAAAACCAACACAAGACTGTGAAAGAGGGGAAGACACAAAACTTCAGAATGGATGTTTTACTTATGAGGTATTCTCAGAAGGCCTTAGCAGTGTGTGTGTGTGTGTGTGTGTGTGTGTGTGTGTGAGAGAGAGAAACAGGTCACTGTTTATCTCCCATGGGTGAGTTAGTGTGCTGCAGCCCAAGTGCTGGGGGATACTGATGAAAATGATCTGTGTGCAGAGAAGGACTAGGGCGTGGACAGATGAATGTTCACAAACTGAAAAACTGCACACATACAATCAACATGAACCATGGGCAGATCATGAGACAATGGGCCCCCTGGGCAAAGATATGAGAGGGGCCCCTACCTCTCCTACACTTCTAGGAGCAAGACAGGCTGAGCAAGCACGTCATTGGTAGTTAGTTTGTCTTGTGGTTGGTTGTTCTGCATGGATGTAGTTGTTTTGTCTCTGTTTTGATGTTTTGCATGTTTTTGCAGTTCCTTTACTGTCTTTTAGATAATTTCTCTCTTTTTAGTCATTTTGTGACTCTTTAATGGTTCTGTGTCTCTTTGCAGCTGTTTTGCATCAACCTTTTCCTGTTTTGTGCCTTTTAGTACTCACTGTCATTAGATTGAGTTTCCAGCAGAAACCTTCACTATTCTCGGGTCTAGGAGCCTCCTGACCTCCTGACCCCTTGGGCCCTTGTACCTGTACCCGGTGGGCCCATGTAGTAATCAATCCATATCACAAACACATAAATTACAGTCTTTCTCACTCACGGTGGGCCCATGTAGTAATCAATCCATTTCACAAACACATAAATTACAATCTTTCTCACTCACACACACAGGTACTACTGACACCTGCAGGAGCTCTGTGTGTTGTAGACAGTTTGGAAGTGATCGTAAAGCTGCTTCACCCGTGGAAGGTTTCTACAGTGTGTGTCTCTCTGGAGCTGCATGAGCGACGTGGACGAACCACAGTGATGTTGACGCATGTGTTGTGAGTGCACAGCGGGGTTGGGAAGGATTTGTGTTTTTATTTAAAGTGCAGACTTTCAGGACCGTCTCCTCAGTCTGTGCTGTGTGGTAGAGCTGCTGAGAAGGGTCATACTCTATATTTTTTGTTAATAAGCAAAGCTCTATACATCCTGCCTGACTGAAGTAGTTCCTGACTTTAGAAATTGTAAATGACATGGATTTAGTAGCTGTTGTTAGGCTTTCAGTCATATCCCATGATCTTCCTCAGTAGATGGAGGTTTCTCTGCTTGTCATGAGATGTACAGTAGATGGATTGGGTTGCACCAGCTGTCACTAAGGTCTTAGCAGCTATTAGCTAGCTTCAAACTAGCTTACTAAGAATGTAATCATTCAATTTGCACTGCTAATTCCTTAGCTTGTAAAGCAAACAGGAAGTCACTACAGCTTCACAGGTTGTAATATAATTTCCAAAAATAGCAGTTCAGGGGCCCGAACAAGATTTTAAACCTACTGTCAACACAGTAGTTTATTCAGAGCTAGCAGCATTGATGTGGTTTAGAGCTGTTGACTGTCTATATAATGAGTCTATTTCAAGTTGTCTTAAAAACCAATACTGAATTTCTAAAATTAGTCTTTAAATTGAAATATTTTTAAACATTTGTTTCCATCTTACGTTAATTTTAACAGGTCAAGTCTAGTATTTATTGTGCATTCAAACATTGTTGTATGACTGAAATAGTTCAACCATTGCATCACTATGAAATTCATAATACTGATGTAAGTACACAGTCTATTAGCTGCTTTTTGTAAATCAAGTTTAATAAAAACTTGATATTCTTCATAATATGTGGGAGAACTGTGATTAATGCTGGTAAAATCAGTTTTCATTCAAATCAGATGCACTCACATGGCCTAGGGGTTAAAGTATATGAACTGGACATCACTGTGGTTCTCCACCTCTCTCCTTTCTAATTCCATTTGAATATTTAAACCTTGCTGTTTTCAGCAACCCTGATATTTTGGACTCACAATGTGGAGCTCATTACATCTAAAATGCTCCTTGGGGATGGTACTGTATTGATATGATGCACACATACTGTACGAGCACACACATACAGCCATAATGAGAATTTTGCAGGTTGGATTAAAGAACTGAAACCATGCATGTGAATCAAACCTGAGTCAAACAGCTACAGTTGTGTTTTGTTGTGTGATGTATCAGATGGATGGGGCTTCCTGCATTGTGACAATTCAGATTTCAGTTTCTACGCAACACTGGCAAGAGTCAGTCCGTCGTAGTTAAAACAATAGGGATGTTGTTGTAGGATGGCAGAACAATTGAGGATCAATAACTATTTCTCAGCTTAATGCTAAGATTAACACTGGTCTGAACACTGAGCTGTGTCTGTCAAGATAGAAATGATTATTGTTGCTGTAACGTTGCAGGTAAACACTGTCAGCGCTGGTCTGCTGCAGCAGCTTCTGTGATTTTAAAAACACCAGTATTAAACTTTGGTAATAAAAAGTATTTGACCAGGTCTGGTTATGGAGTGTGTGAGTGAGTGTCTGTGTGTGACATTAGCTACACAGCCACAGTATCATGGCAAAACTGGAAAATAAACACTCACCCACAGAAATGTTTCACTCTGACTTTAAAAGGAGCAATCAGTCAGGCTGCGCCTAGAAGACTCACTTTTCCATAATGCTTTAGGACATCGCCATTCCAAATTTATTGCTTTGAAGCTGAAAAGGCCAAACTGATGGCTAATGACAGAGGGGTTACCACACAAAGTGAGAGGCGTATAAATACACAGATACACAGACCATGGGGAAACAAATCCTTCAGAACACATGTAGAACTTTTTATCGGAATAACAATATACTGTATTTTCAAATTAAAATGCTAAATAGGCCTGAAGTTAGTCATACAGTATCTGACAAAGGATGAAGCGATGGTTCCTGGATCATAAATACCTTTTGTTTAAATTAGATCTAAGAGATGTACACAGGCGTTGCAACAATAACCATTAATGTCTGCACTAGGGTATGTTAGATAAATTTAGATAAATACTGTTTTTCAAAGTTCTTTTTGAGAAACAAACACAAAACCTTTATCCAGCAATGTTCTCTGTTTGGTTTTTGTGTCTCTGGTTTCACATGAAAATATAGAAATCTATGTTGTCATTTATGAAAAAGCAATACAAAGGTCACTTAAAAATGAGGAGGAGACAAAAGTCCAGAAAAAGTTATCATAACTGCAGAGGAAGGAAAAACAGCTGTGGGCAGCTCCTGGTTTTCAGTGCAGGGTCGGTATCCAAACAAAAAAAACTCCCCACTCTGTCTCACCCAGAGGATGCTGAGAAGTGGCCCCTGCTAGTCGAGGGGCCCCTGAAAAATGAGTCTGACATAGCCCTGTTCGCCACTCAGCTGTTGGGCACAGAAGGGGCAGGCGGCGTGGAAGGTGTGTGTGCCATGGGGCAGCGGGATCTGACTCCAGAACGCCGCCGTCTTCTCTGAACTAACATGACCACAGGGGTTAAAAGCATGAGTGGGCGGGGCGGCGGCCACATAAAACCCCAGCCCAGCCACAGCGGCACGTAGGGCCCTTTAGCTCGGCACATGGGACACTCCCTGTGCCGGCCCTCGCGGCCCTCCCTCTCTTCGTGATGGTTGCCCCAGTTGTGGTAGCCGTGCACGTGGCCGCACTGGAGGTAGACCCATGGCTGCTTCTCATCTGGCGTGTCCTTGCGACGCATGGAGGGGAAGGCCAGCGTGTTGAAGCCCACGGGACATTGTGGGCGTGCTGCATTGATCTCCTGCCGCAGTGCCTCCAGGTGTTTAAGGGTGGGAGTGTGTGACAGACCTTCAGCAGTGCGCCACAGCAGGGTCGCACCGCAAAGGTCAATGAGAGAACCATCGACGAGCTCCTGAGTCTCAGTCTCCACCTACAGCAGAAAGAGACACAGAGGGGTTACTGAAATGGGCTGCTACAACATCAGTGTATAAACTGTAGTGTCACCAGGCACGGAGCCACCCTGGAAGACTTATTTTAATGTTTTTAGATTCAAAAGAATGTGCTTTCCTCTAATCCCGATTTCCAGTAAGGGGGCTGTCAATCCATAAAAAAGTCTGCAAAAGATGTTCTAGTGTATCCTTGCTCAAGGCTCGTCCAGGCAGCCTCCTTGCTCTTGATTCCTGCTCCACAGCTTTGGGACATCCCTCAACAATTTCTGAGTCAAGCAAGGATTGAGGCAAGAGGAACAATAAAATAAGTGAACTGGGATTCACCGAGTGGGTGGATACACAACAAGCAGTGAGGCTTGTAGTACTCATGTGAGCACAGCAGGTGGCAGTGTCACACGTCCATTACCACCTCAACCTAAGTCAGCTGTGTGTTTCGGTGAGGAGGGAAGGACACATACAGCTGGAATAAAGATGACATGAGGAAACTGAAAGATAAGTGCAGGACAAACTAATCTGGACAATTCAGTAAACTACCGTCTCGAGGAAGCACTCGGTCTGGCTCGGGTCAGATGAGACACAGTGGGAAATTCCACTTTTAGATGACCGGGGGACAAAACCAGAAGACGAAGGGAGGAAATCAGAAAAGAATAACAGAGAAATGGGAAAAATCTAAACAACAAACTATTTTTAAAAAGTCATACACAGATGAGAGGAGGGCCCACGCCCCGGGTTTTGGTGAGATCACGCAAGTCTAGCGCTGGTGTTGAGTCACTGCCACTAATGGGAGACGTGTCTCTCCTGGGGACGGATTTCAACCTTCACTAATCCCGGGAAGGTCAGCTGAGCGCATGTGCCCTTTGTATCACACCGATACATTATTCACATCTGGCCAGTAAAACCACTGTCATTCTGCTTTTGGTCGTCAACTTGCTCAACTGCCAGGTCACAAGGCTGCTCCTGTCTTCATTAATCCACCGCCACGTTCCAAAAACAAAAGAGTTGACAACACCAGAAGCTGCCTGAGGCTCTGGGTCGACTCAATCCATGTAAACATCCACACACTCTCACACATCAGTGCACAGTTATAATTTAATTACATTGAAGTGGATCATTTATCAGCACAAAAGCTGGTATTAAGCACAGCAGGAGCTCAGACACTGTGCTCTGCTTTTTTATTATACTTCATAATGGCCCCCAAAGCAGACACACTAAAAACCCTGTGTAAGATATTCCTCATTATGCTGGCTTCAGCCTTGTGTCACACTGCAGAAGGGCAACCTGCTGCCCTGCTGGCAAAGCAGAGTGAGTCTGTCCAAACACTGAAACAAACCTGCGCACAGTTCATCTTTCCCTCACAATAACATTCACATATCTTTACAGCTTTATATTAAAACAACACATCCTCTTAAACAGAAGGTTTTTTTAGCCTAAGTCATTTCTCTCAGTAAGCATGTTTTTCCAGCGCTGGTTATTTGGCCAGGGACCTGTTATCATGTACCTACGTATTTCCGCACATGCAAAATAGCTTCAAGAGCTTTTTGGCAAACTTGCTGAGATGATGCTTTTCCTCCCATTCAATCAAAGGTCCTTCAGACTTTAACCTTTGCTAGTGCTGGGCAGTTGTTCCATCCCAGGACACCTCGTTGCATTCAGCCTGACAAATAAACCCCATCACGCTCAATCATTGTATATGATGAAAATACTGTAGGTGCTTTCCCATGACTGTCAATATCAATCAGCTGTGGACTAATGAGTGCCTTCTGTAGTGCTGGGTAATGCACACATGGTAACTCTGTGGATGTTGAAGGGCAGCCACAGATAAGAGCGCTGTTAATTTATGCTGCCTTGAAACGACTTGGAAACAGCTGGGACTGCAGATAAATGGACATGCTGACTGTGTGCTTGTGGCTGATGATGGCCATGGGAGGAAAGATCCCATCCACCCATCCATCCATTATCTATGCTACTTATCCTAACGAGGGTTGTGGGGGGGGGGACCCTGTATGGGTCACCAGTCTAGAGTCACCAGTCAACCTAACCTGCACGCCTTTGGACTGTGGCAAGAAACCAGAGTACCCGGAGAGAACCCACGCAGGCACAGGGAGAACATGCAAACTCCACAAAGAAAGGCACCGGGTCAGCGCTAATCACCGTGCCATCATGCTGCTGGGAGGAAAGATGAAGAGCAGAAAACACAAAGACCTAATTCAACACACCACCTAAATCCAATCAGCCAAATGCCACAGGTGGCCATGCTGACGAGACAGCAGGAGTCCTGTGATAGGCCAAGAAGAGTCTAGTGTCAGCTGGAGGATCCCCTGACAAGGTCCTGTTACACACAGCTTTGACAGCCGGACCTGTTGCCATGGAGATAGCATCCCAATAACCTCCTGCTGGTGCTACGCTCCGAATGACCTACTGCTGCCTGAATGACTGTGTTGGTACGTGAGGATGAGGATGAAGGAATGGGACAGAAAGAAATGCGGAAAAAAGAAAGAAGCTTTTTTTAATAAAGGAAAAACATGTTTTGCAATAATTGGAAAAATCAGGTCACTGAATCAGCAGACTATAATGACAAACCCCCGCTTCTATCAGTGGTGTTTACTGACGTCCTCAGGTCGCAAAACAAGGCTGATTTCATGTGTCACTGCCCTCCTGAGTGAGTGACATAAAAAAAAAAAGGCACATTGGAAAAACTATGCCACAAGCATGAGCGACAGTGATCGTTGCAGCTTAGGTAGGGACCCAAGCATGGTTGCTTCCACTCAAAACAATCACTGTGTCAGCTCTTCATTTAAACAGGAATTCTCCATCCTTCCTCCATGAGAGATTTGTGCCAGCTGGGCCAGGTGTTATCATTTGCTATCCACTCACCCCGGCCAGTCCAGGCCGATGGCCACCCACCAAGAGGGAGTTTTTCCTTCCCACTGTCGCCAAGTGCTTGCTCAAGGGGGATTTGTCAAGTTTTTCTCAACAGTTATTATAATAATAATAATAATAAAGTCTAGACTTTACCATGCAAACTCCCCTGTGATGAATTTTGCTGTGATTTAGTACTATACAAATAAAACTGAATTGACCTGAATTCAAATAACTGACCATGTTTGGAGCCTTATAGTAACAGCCAGCTTGCTTTGTTAATTTTAAAGCAGCTATAGTCAATATTTTAGAATGACAATGTGCAAACAATGTGAAAGAGGTCTCTTGTAGTCACAAACCCACAGAGCTTTATAATGAGCTTTACTGTTTACCTTTCACTATTCACATGGCGTTATTTTCAGACATAGCAGGCAGCTGTTTTTCAGCAAAAAGCAGCTAAGCAGGCACTGGCAGGGACATAAACAGAGCTAAGAGAGACTGAATACTGGACTTAAATTCATCAACTGGTCACAGAAACAACTCCACATGGCAGTGTTGTTTCTTTAAATGCTGGATGGGTAAATGAGGAACAGTTTGGTAAGGAGTTTGGTTCACTGCTTGTTTCATAGGCTCCCAACTGTACAAAATATCTCTCCAGTTGCAGGTTTCCTGGTGAGAGCTGCCCGCATGCCAAAACACCCCACCTCATTTTGTCTTTATTGTGATTAGTGAGGACATCATCATAAGCATGGTCTTCTAAAAAAGCCACACCCCGACCGTGAAAGACAAAACGTTTCAGTAGTCTCTGTTCATGTTCAGAGACTGTGCCGTAATGTTCTGTGTCATCTCTCACCATCTTTCCTCGCTGCTGCGCTGAGCGGGTCTCTCGCAGGGTGAAGACATTGCCGCAGACTGAGATCTCCCTCCAGACGCCCGGTTTGGAGTCTTGCGTGAAGCCGTTTCGAGGGTGCATCACCAGCACGCCGTTGGTGGTGAGACCGTCCATTTGGCCGTCAGATGTCTTCCATTTAGCAGCTTTCTCCTGAGGAAAGACATGGGGAGCCATGAGCAGGTGGGGACAATTCAAACATCCATTTTGAAGCCCTACATGAAACATCTGTAACACCTGCAGTATATCATCTGTATATTGCTATTTATACTGGGAATTGTTGACACTGAAAACTGATGACAAAATGTCTGTGTAGCATGCATCAGCTTGAAGAAACACAAAGTAAATTCTCAAGAGTCAGCTCCTTTTAGTTACTGCAAGCTCAGTGTTGTAACCACAGACAATTTGACATTAGCTGTTGTCCTTCTCTTGTTATGGCATTCAAGAATGATGTTTGCTTCTGACAGTAAATGAAATAGATAACAAAGCAAAAGCAATCCTGGTTGGGCAAAAAACAGAGGGCTTTATCTTTCATACAATCAGAACACAAGCTGCCTCTTATTTCATCTTATTTTCAGTTACATGTGATTGTGGTTCTCTGGTGTTTTCTCCATCTTTCTGCTGTTGACTTTCTCACACTCGCCTACATGCGTCTAAAGCACCAGATGAAACACAGCTCACCCCTAGAAAGATGTTCTTGGAGGAATCGAAGCCTGCAGCATAAATGCGTGCAGTATAAGGCGGCGTGCGCTGGCACATGATGCGGCAGGCGAAGCGAGAGATGGTGCTCTGAACCGTCTGGGTGTCGGCGTTACTCTGGCTGCCTGCCACCGTGTCCGTCACTACAAAGTCTATGGGGCTCTCTGTTGATCGACCGATCTGGTGGAGAGAGGTGAAGATGCGCTCTAACAAGCTTCAGACAAGATATCAAGATTAAATCGTGAATGCATTCCAGCTATGAGATAATATAATAAACAATTCTCTGTGGGGAAAGACAACACAAACATAGAATCAAATGGATTTGTTTCTTTATGTTGTCAGTGCATTTAATGTGCTCACTGGCGTCAGGATGAAAAGAGAAATTCAAGATGTGTAACAAAAATGCTTCTAAAAAGAATCACCAACCCTACCTTTAATTGCCATGAGCTACTGTATGTGTCACAGTCTCTGCTGTAGCTCCAACTGTAGTTTTTAAACTTGTCCATTTCACCCCCTAACTTTCCCTCATCCCCCCCGCACAGCTTGAAAACCTCTGCTCTAAAATATTCATTAGCCCCCCTGGATTACCAACCACCATTTTGCCATACAGGCAGTAAAGCAGTGAAACTGTAGAATGGTTGTAAATCTCCCGGTTATAAAAGCTGTGGCCTGTTACCTGGAACATGTCTGTATTGCTGTCATGAGTGTACTCCACCACCACCGTCTGTGCTCGAGACAGAGTGTAAGAGATGCTATGCTGGTCTTTGTTGCTTATGGCCTGTTGAGACAAAAGGAAGAAGGAAGGACATAAGAACAGAGAACAAATTAGGACCTTTAGATGCTCTAAAACTCAACCCTTTGACTTACTGTAATGTGTACACAAGGATGAACCTGAACATGCTTTATAACAAAAACACTGCTGACATTTTTCTCAATGAGCCTTACAGACATCAACAGAAGAAGAAGAGAACGGTAGGGTGGGTGAAGAGTTCAGTTATGTAGTCACTAGCTGGACCTAACGCAGCCTCAGCATCTCTACAGTCAGTCAGGGCCACCCACAGAGAAGGATGATCACTCTGAGAGATTCTATAGATTACTGCAGCTAAAAGCCTGACCCACTGTACGTGTGTGTGTGTGTGTGTGTGTGTGTGTGTGTGAGAGAGAGAGAGAGAGAATGAGACAGAGCACAAAACTGCATGTCCACAGAGAACTGATTACATACAGATGTTACACCAAAAAAGCAAAGGTTCTCTCTTTCTCTCACAAACACATACCACTTACAATCCCCTGGTCACAGGTTTGGTGGATTTCTGGGCAGCCGGGAAAGTGATGATGGAAACATGCTAACATGTGCTTCCCAGGACTTTGCAATAAAATGCTGAGTTATCTTCCACTGTCCTCATTTGTTTCCCTTACAAACCACACAGGTGTTGTTCAAATACCTCTTAAAGTCTTGACAGTTTTTCTGCTAACACAAGGAAGGAACGCTGAACCCTTTCCCTTTTCTCTTTTGCTCATGGTGTGTGTGTGTGTGTGTGTGTGTGTGTGTGGTACTCTAATATGACAGAACAAGCTAACAGATTTTTACAAAAGACCTGGTACAGCAACACAGGCCAGATCTGCTGAACTGGATGTGTTTTCTTTTAGGTTGTCAGACAAACAAAATCACACACCTACAAAGACGATTTATTTCAAGAGTAGAAGAAAAAGTTGTTTTAACTAGTAGATATGTATTTCCTTTACTATTCAGGATGTTTGTAATATGTTTAACGAACACAAAAGCTATAAAAGTCACTTGAAACCTTATCACTATGTAAACATTCAGCTTGAGGAGAAGAAAAGGACCAAAATTGCTGATGTATACAGTTCCAGTGACTGCAGTTTTGTGACCCTGGCATGACTACATGTATTGTGTGTCTGTCTCTGTGTGTGTGTTTCACCTTGGCTGCCTGTGGGGAGCAGGCGACATGAACTGTGCTGGGCTTCACCCCGTTTGCCTTTGGTCTCTTACAAAGTGCAAACCGGCTTTTACGTCGGCCTCGGTCCCCGTTGGGCAGAGAGCCATTGTACCTGCACATACACACACACAGTCATACACAAAACAATAGGGCACTATTGTCTGAGCAGCTGTATAATACACAGGCAGAACAGTGGAAAATGCTTGAGGGAGTTTGGTGCATTCTCTCCATGCCCCTACACACTACATGCAAACACACACAAATAGCAGCCTATACTTTTCATACGTTTTACGAAAAGCACATCGTGTCCCTACAAACAACAAAGCCCTCCAAACATAAACCCAGAAAGGCTGAGAAAATAAGCACACGGAGAGACTCATTTAGCCTGATACGTGGCTGGGGAATGGAGAATAAACAGAGGCGTTCCCTCCGGCAGAATGGAGTCTCTGTTACTCCCAACAAAACCGGGACTGTTGTGAGTGTGTGTGCATGCGTGTATTTTGCTTGTCTTCCGTTTTATTAACAGTGTGTTTGTGTGCTTCTGAGAAGTGACTTAAAATGCCCCGCCTGCAGTAAATCCATTACAGTTCTTAGATACAGCAGCATTCATAAAAATCAAGATATCTCATTCAGTATACCAGAAGATACTCAGTCACAAAGGTAATATTAGTAGATGGGTGCATGAGGGATGGTTAAAGAAAGCTTCCTCTGCTTGTAGCTGGTTTCCAATAATGAATGTACTGAACATCAGTTGAATATGCAGAGGTTCAAAAATGTTATTCTTTTATTGTACACTGGTTTTAGATAAGCCATCACCACTTTAATAGACAACTTTATAAGCACGACCACAGACAGAAACACTGCTCACTAGTTATTGTTATGACATCCAGAAAGCACAAACATTATGGACTCCGCTGTATTAAAAACTCAAATCAGACATTAAATTAGTATCTTTTTGCTTTGCTCATTTTCAGCTCATGTTTATCATTATTAATTAGCATTTTTAAAGCCACTTTTTGTGACCTTTAAAGTATAAGGTCTTTTTAAAAGTGCCTAGATACCAGAAATATATAAAATTAAGGCTAAGTCTCTAAAAACAACAATAATAACAGACCAACATTTCTTAACCTCTCCTAAACCTCAGAACATGTATGAATACCCAAAACACTCCAAAGCAAACTTAAGGTTTCACTACAGTGGTGCAGCACAACTAGTCATGCTGTACAGGACCTCAGCACAGCTGGAATGTGCCTCTAACTAATCAGACTCTTGAAATGAGCCCAACCACAGTACTGAGTCCAGTAAAGAGGGCACAAGCACAGTGTGAGGATGCCTAGCCTACTGCTAAGTGTTTCTGTGAGTGAGCAGATCTGCTGGGATCAAACAACGCTGGGAGGGTTTATAAGTAACCATGGTGAAAGAACAGATCCACAGCAACGTTTGGGAAGAGTAACCATGGCACGAGTGTAACCATGGTGAGGTTTGGCCCACATTCGTAAAGAGGGCGGGGCAGTCTGCTGGAGAAAGCTCAAAGTGCTCCTGCAAGTTCAAACCCAGGTTCCCATGGGTCGCAGCAGTGTGTGCATGCACTTACATGCATCCAGATGTTCTCAAAACAATAGTAGAAAGGCCATGGGTTAGCAGTGAATTAGTGTCTGTGCATGTGTGTGTGTGCACAGTGAGGAAAGAAGGACCAGCGTTAGGAAAAAGTCTGTGCATGTGCAGATACACAGTATTCTTTACTTCCCACAGTTAGCAACAAGCGTGTCTCTTTGTGAGTGTGTTCCCTCCAAATGCTAGGAAAGTGAAGCTCGGTGTGCAGCAACAAGCTACAAGTTAGAAAGTAAACCCATAACAACAGGTTGTGTAGGTTGTGAGTCACTCTCTAAGTTAACGTTTCAAGGCTCCCAAATACATCCATCCATTTTCCTCTGCTTATCCGGGACCGGGTCGCGGGGGCAGCAGTCTAAGCAAAGGTGCCCAGACTTCCCTCTCTCCAGACACTTCCTCCAGCTCCTCTGGGGGAATGCTGAGGCATTCCCAGGCCAGCTGAGAGACATAGTCCCTCCAGCGTGTCCTGGGTCTTCCCCGGGGCCTCCTCTCGG
>NW_018127932.1:3161041-3170588 GCF_001952655.1 Monopterus albus | reverse complement strand
CCTCTGGACTGGCAGACCGGGGTGGTGGTCCCTCTTTTCAAGAAGGGGGACCGGAGGGTGTGTTCCAACTATAGGGGGATCACACTCCTCAGCCTCCCCAGGAAAGTCTATGCCAGGGTACTGGAGAGGAGAATTCGACCGATAGTCGAACCTCGGATTCAGGAGGAACAATGCTCCCAAATACATAGATGTTCAAAAATAGGCATTATAAGACAATATAGATGCATTAATATATACTTTTTAACAAATTAATATTCTGACAATCCAACACAGCTGCACTCCTGTAAAGTTTAAGACACTGCAATTGATGCCATATGTGAGGATTCAATGCATCAACCTACACGTAGACACAATTACTATGCTAATTCAGACATGTATAGACGGACAGATTTGGATTGGATGAGGAGGGCCTGCTGTGCATGTGATGTAACAGTTGTTCAAAAAGCCACATGGATGTCCAGTGTGCCTGTTATCAGATCGTCCCCAGAGACGCTGCAGCATTCCTCAGGATTAGGCCATTA
This sequence comes from Monopterus albus, assembly GCF_001952655.1. Lineage (NCBI taxonomy): Eukaryota > Metazoa > Chordata > Actinopteri > Synbranchiformes > Synbranchidae > Monopterus > Monopterus albus. Next base: position 3,170,067 of record NW_018127932.1, on the reverse strand, counting down.
GCATCGCTGGGCTTCAAACCTGGTCGTGTTGAACTGGGGTTAGAGACCAGGTCAGACACCCCTGTGCAATGTGGTGATGGGCTTCTCCATTAGTATGGTTATTTGAGCCTGTTCTTAGTTACACAGAAGTCACAATTAAATCAAAGCAATTGCTTCAGCCTGCACAAAATAAGCTTTGCTACTGTGTCATGAGCAGGGTAATGAGCACCAAGTGTTTGCCAGGCCACAATGTTTGTAGCCTTTTAAGGGTGTTTTAGCATCCTAAATTTCCATGGCAACGTATGGGTGTCTTTAATTTAGCAGAAATCACAGGTTAGTAAGTGACTTTCTGCCCTGCCCCAGAGTGTGACAGTAATAGATTCACTTCCCTAAGGGCAGGCGACAGTACAGTGAAGGGTTAGGGGCTCAACACCCACGGAGGCTGCACACAAAGCAAATGCATTTCCAGCAGAGTACTTGAGATGCTGCCATACTTGCAGCACAGTGTGTGACTGTCATCCAGCAAAATGTGCCCCTGTCACTCTTTTAAAAATGGTGGCCTGACCTAGAAACAAAAAGCAGGAGTGGAAAAAGCAGAGCACATCAGAAAACCGGGATTCTTCACTGTAAAGGCATGGAACTGCGTTTACTGCACACTGTGTTTTTCCACTTGGTTATTTCTCTAACAATACCACTCCAGCACAACCCAGAACAACAAACTATGAGTCAGCTGTGAGACCAGGGCACAAAAAATAGTGCATGTGTTTGTGTGTGCATGTATGGAGTCTTTCCGACATCTGTATTCCTCTGTGGAGTGGGCTGAGAGGGAGAGCGGCGTGCAATAGCCCTTTGGGGAATAGACAGGAGATAGGGATAGAGGAAGTCCTTCACTGTCAGTTGTTATAGGAGAAAGCGTACAGTATGTGAGCATGTGGGTTGTTATATGTCTATGTTGAAGACATAGGGTGGGGTTGAGGGTTTTTCCTACAGCTGAGTATGTGGATGTGAGTCAAAGCAAATCTCTGGAGGAAGGGAAAGCCAAGGCGTTTAAGAAGAGTATCCGGTGCTGCTTCTGGCCAAACTCGATCTCATTTTGCAATATATCAAGCAACGTGGTTAACCACAGCTTCCAAAAACACTCAACTCTGGCTGGACAGTCCTACTGTATCTGTGTGTACTCTCAGTGCATGGTCCTGAGCGACTCTGTTTATGTCGGTTTCTTGAAAAGCATTTCCGTTTGATTTCCTGGATCTCTGCCTTTGCTCACATTAACTCTTCAAATGAATCATTCAGAAGCTTAGTATGACATCTGCAAGTTAACTGACCAATCAAAGTGCCTTTTACAATCAGAGTTTCTCACCAAAATGTATTATGTGTATTCTTAAGGCACAACAAAGTGCCAAATTTTTTAAACATATAGTAAACCATACACCGTTCCATCTGCTTTTACTTGCTGGCCGGTTTCTTCTTCACACAGAAAGGCCCCAGTTGGCTGCAAGGTTCAAACCCGGAACCTTCTTGCTGTGAGGCAACAGTGCTAACCACTGCATCATTGTGCCACCCAACCTTTTTAACATGTTCTTTAATGGAAGTGAATGGATCTAAAACCTTAAGCTTAGAACCTTTACATATCACACACTATATGATTTTATCTACTGACTGTCAACACCAACTGACCCAGACTGGACCAGACCTGGTCCAATGTGGCTTCATCAGTCATCACACCCAAATCAACAACTGTGATGGCTGTCCCCACCTTATTTTGTTAAAAATTGTCCAAGTGCATAATGTCAAAACTACACAGTGAAGCTGAATGTGGCTTTATAAATGCATGCTTCAGTAAGTGTTTTTTTTTTTTAGTTTACACACACCACAAGAACTCAAAGCTCAAAGCGAAGGTGTAACATCTGTAATATGTTGGTGCTTACCCCAGCACAATGAGCTCTCCATACTTCACTGGCACTTTGGTGGAGGCGGTGGTGGAGATGTTTTCCTGCTCCGGGGAGTACATTGGGCAGGAGGTGGGGAGACAAGATGGGTGAGATCCAACAGGGTGACAGGAGACAGGAAGGGGAAAAGCAGGGGAAGGAAGGGGAGGGAAGTGCTGATCGAATGGAGCAAGGGGGAAAGGAGGAGAAGGAAGGGGAAGGGTCAGCTGAGCCTCAACTCCACCCTCTCATGCTTCATGTGTCCGGCTCTTGCAGCGCTGGTACTGCCCTGCAGAGTGACAAAGAAAGGATCAAGACAAAGATTAATGTGTTTATGTTGAGCAGGAACAGGAGGAAGCAGGATTCATATGGAACCTGAAACATCCATGTTTTCTATATACAGACTTTTGCACAGTAGATTACAGTTCAGGTTTGTAAAGTGCTCCTTTCAGTTCAAGCCGTACACATGTTATGATGAAGGCCCTTGTTCATTTCTAACTGACTCAGCACTGAGCCTGGATGAGCCTTCTGCATTCTCTGACCACAACACAGTGCAACGTCATCATCCGGGCAGATTACTTCATAGCATGAACACTGTATTTCTAATGTTAACCTCACGGCTGTCGTGGCGAAAGTTAGAGGATGCCACCGTGATAACTTCTCCTCACTGTAAAATCATTTAGATATGGAGTTGTTACTCAAACTGGACCTCCTGGATCACATTTATTCATCCCACCAGTATTGGGGAAAAAAGGCGCCCCCATTAGAAGTCAATGCAATTTTTAACACAGGGTTGACATCGGCCTGAACGCCGCCCTATGGGAGGGAATGTTTAACCAGCTTGCTGTTCCGATGTCTCTGTCCAAGACTGGAAAAACTTGCAAGGGATCAATTTTTTTGTCACCTGTATGGTGAGGGATGAAATCTATAGGGCATCACAGACTAGACAGTGACAACAAGTACAAAGAAAGAGGTGGGACATGTCTGTCAACAGTGGCGTTCACAGTAACTAGGACCACAGTGCTAAGGGGGAAACCATTCTAAACTTCGTACAACAGGAAACAGGACAAACAGGAACAAAACTATCCCTTTAAGCACAGTGGAATGTAATCCAAGATATTTAGGGCCAGTTAAAAGGCTGAAGTTGGTCAGTCCAGTACAAATGCAAAACACACCCCCACACACTTCAAACCTCCAAAAATCTTCCTGAAAAGTTTCAAAGAAAAGGCCTTCATCAGAACAGGGACACGAATGAGGGCGGGCATACATGTGACTTATTCTTCTTGCTGAGTGAGGTGGGCGTCTGTAAATGCTGACTTCAGAGAATGACTCAAACACACACACAAACATACACACAGCTACTTAATACACAGGAAGTCAGAGCAGAGAAAAACAGCATGTGTGAGGAAAAAAAGGCATGAGAAAGAGGAGAGGGTGGGCTTCCTGTTACAAAAAGCTAAGGGACATCTCATGAAGTTTCATCATCGTGGGTTCAAGATCAACTCGTGACCTTGCTTGTATGTAGCTCCAAATTCATTTCTGGGTTTCTATGCATTGCAGCACACTCAAAGCACTTTCATACTCTTTGCCCATTGGTGATATCACCCGGAGCAGTTTTGGGGTTCAGTGTCTTACTCAAGGGCACTTCGACATGTAGACCAGAGAAGCTGGGAATCAAACCACTAACTTTCTGGTTAAGAGATGACCCACACTACCTCCTGAGCCACAGCTGCCCCAGTTACTAGACAAAGGGGCAGAATATCTGAACATATGATAAGCTATCTTTCCAACCAATGACATAATCACATCATCGTCTTATCAAGCAGAATACCGTATTTCTCCTACAATCCCCAGAGTGCCTTTCAGCTAAGACAATGCAGAACCACAGATGAATAAAGCACAGGAAGTGTTTTGAAGATGGGAGGAACAGCGGGGAGGATGACACAGTCCCATTAGGCTGAGTGGGAGAAGTTCACACTGAGGCCTTCCAAGCACATATTCTTTTCAGACACAGACATTATTAAGTATGGATTAAAGAAAATGTTTGTAATACTCTAAAGGATCAAAAGTGTTAATATTACCTGTATTTCACAATAAGAGATGAATGTATTTCATAAAAATATAGCTGATCATTGGTTACTTTAATGGGGGTGGTCTCAGTTTAAGGAAGTGAGTGGAAACACCATTAAAATTATTCAAATGTATCAAAATTACTCATAAAAGAGATCATCTCTGAGGAATGCGGTTTTCTTTATATAAATGGTCTAGAGATAGTTCTAAATTTAATAAACCAAAGAGTCAGACTTTGGAAATGGGTGTCTACTGCATGTTTAAGGCAGGAAGGAAGTCTGCATCCAACATTTTAGTAAAATTACAAAAGCATTAGCAGCCAAAGTTCCCATTATGCAGAACTGCACATTTCAGATTAAATGTATATCATGTTGGATTATAATTACTGATGCTTTCTTGTGTTCATTTCTTTACTGTTGCAGCCGGTAAAGGTGGCGTTAATGTTATTTACCTTACATACTTTAAATACTGCTGGGTAGCTTGTGAATTTCCCACCAAGGATCAGTGAAGTCTGACGATGCTGTGTTTTGTTTTATTAATCTGACTCTGAAAAGTAACTAAAGTTATCAAATAAATGTAGTGCAGTAAAAGTACAAGATTTGAATCTTAAGTCGAGGTATGAAGTAGCAGAAAATGAAAATGCTCAAATAAAGTACTAATGGACCTTTTTCAGTTTCAGTAACCACGAAAAAAAGTCAAAGTAGTCTACCATAACAAAGTTTTAATGGAGTCTTGCATTACGTTATCTGTTGGAAAAAGAATGCAGAGCTTCCCAGTTTGATCTTGTGTAGCAAAACTATCTTACTTAAAAAATTATCTGATGAAAGCTGAAGAAAGACTCGACTAACTGGTGAAATGTTGGGTAACATGACCAGCACTCTGAGCAACACCAGTACTGTGACAGAAAGAAAACATCACATATGAAAGTGAGGAAATAAGGGTAACACATTTATCCACCACCCAAAAGGAATGATGCACCTGCAATTACAGGATGCTCTAAAATTACAAATTAGCCAGCTATAAAAAAAAATATGGCAGTGAATCCTGTGACAGAAATCTTACAGATGAGAGGTCACATGTTCACACTCCAGTTTAGTCTTTTCTACCTGCTAATTAAAAGCCTATCTGCTCATACATCCTTACAATTAAACAAGATGTTTCATAGCCTCACACTTGAAGATGTAACACTTTGAGTTTTAACCCACATCCTGACATCTCGCTCCCAAGGTGTTAACGGTGTGTTAATAATAGATCTAGTATATTAAGTGCATCACACCACAACATCAGTATGGTTGTGAACTATTAACAATGCTGAATTATCAGTTTATTTCTGTCTCAACTCTTCTATGTATTTTCAAGAGCTCAACAAAAAAAAACAAACAGCTGCCTTTCTACAACATCTCACTCAGTCTTCGCAGGAACTTTTCTGAGCGGCAGCTTTATTTTCTTTAACTTAACCCTTGATTTCTCTTCTTCATTCTCTAGGAATTAAATGGTGGCAGTTGTTAAAATTAAGCAAACCATGCATTTTCTAATGTGAATTCTGTATTTTGAACCGTTGTAATAACTGAGGACTGAGTGAAGGAACTGTTTATAATTGGCATGTTTAGTACATGTATTAAACTAAAGGGTGTGCATATAATACTTTAGGTGTGTGAGTGCCTGACTAAGCACTTGGCCTTTGCAGCTCTGTATGACACAGAACACGGTGTGGCTGCGTGCCAGCTGCTGCTTAGCTACCGAGACACACAGTCATACAACAAAAGACCCAGAGCTGGCTGAGTCTGACTTTGCTGCCTGGGGTCACCGACAGTAAGTGTTCTGCTGACAGCAGGAACAACAGCACTCACACTTACAAAGGTCCTCGTGAAACTCTAGTCTTCATGTTAACACGGAAGCGGGTCTAACAGCCGCACTTCTCTTTTTAAATGTCAAACTGTCCTATGCCAAAGAGCAACACCTAGCCATACCATAGGAAAGCCTGCATCAATCCACCATGTCACACCCAGAGTTCTCTGCAGGGGCCGAACTCTGCACATGTTGAGTTAAAAGGTGTGTAATCCTTGAAAAGGCTAGTACCATGATAAGTCAAAGGATGACACGCTTTCATGATCACAAAGAATGGCTCTCCGGAAACAATTTAACCAGAGGCAGTTTTTCAGGGTATGAAGAACTAACATAAACAAAGATGAAATCAGAGAAGGAACTATTCCATAATAACAGCCAGACTCTTAACTGCAAAAGCATTTCGCTCCAAAAGTGTGACAATGATAGTGGGTGAATGTGAATAATTTTTTTAGTTGCACTGGTGACTGACTCTTTTCTGGCATGTGGGCTGGCAAAAAACAGATTCGCTAAGTTCCGACTGTATAAAATCTGTTAACTCTCTTCTGTTATTAGTAAAGACATACAAAACAAAACATTCAGCTGGGTGCCTTCTCATTTTCATTTTCTCTGGTTAAAATAACAAATGCCTCTGGCAGCAGGTCATACATCGCTTGTCACAAATCAACGTTCATTCCATGAGTAACCTGACGGCAGACCAGTGTTAAACTTGGCTGTCGTCGCTTCTTTGTTCTCTGCAAGCCACCGCCTGTACTCTGCCGCAGGCTGTTTATGAGGTAAACAAATCATCACTATGTAACATCACAATACAACTCCAAGCAGACACAGTGTTTCTGTTGTTCAATACCGTATGCAGAGTAATATGTCGTTTCTTTGTACCATATCAATTTCAGGAGCAGCATTTTTCCCACGAAACCTTCAGTATCGTCAATAATTTAGGCTTATGAGGAGCTTCAGTATTTGAACCAGTGCACTCATCACCACAGCTACACCTGTTATTTAGATGTGTCAGATACATAATTAACCAACATTTAGGTAAATATAATCGTTTCTTTGTACCAAGTATCTACCAAAAATTAAAAGGTTTGGATTTGAATCAAAGCCAAAAAAACTTAAAGTAATAAGGATATTCTAATACTGTGTAAGGCAGTTACTATTCATTGCAGTAAAGGTACTTAGACACGTTGGTTGCAAGCTTTTGATATAAACTTAATTACAATAGATTAACATTTTATGCAGAGAACAGATGCTAAATGAAATAAATAACAACAAAAACAGGAGACACAAATATGTAGAAATAAAAACGTCATCAAATTCTGCACAAGAAGACAACTCGTATCAGACACCAGATAAGGAATGAACACAACAGAAAAGAAAACCACGGCCTCCTGGTGTAACATCTTCATTACTGGAAAGTGGTAACGGTATCCTCCTGGTAAAGTGGGCCATCAGATCAATAAATAATAACAGATGCCTGGAATAAACTCAGTGAGGACAACATGCGTCTGGGTTTCTGGACATGTGCAGCTATTTAAGAAGCACAACTGCTGCAAACTGGGCTGAAATTTTTGTGTGAAATGTTATATAATAACTATTAAAGAGCGATTCCTTCCTGTGTGCTCTCGTGCCAAGATTTTAACAAATTACCTACTGAAAACAAACCTTGCTTGAGTTTGAGTTTTCTCATACTGAAAAGAATAATGTCAGCACATGTCAGGAAAACTGACTGACGTTCAGAATGTGTTCAGAAACCTGCAGGTAATGCATTCACTTTTTCCTCTGTTTTGTTATGACGCTCAAACAGCTACTGATATTCTGCCTGCTGGGGTGAAACTAGGTGTCAGTGCAGGCTAAATGTCATTTATGTTAGTGCTGCTACGCGAATGTAAATGATAAATCTAAGGGAGGGAGGAAAACAAGCTCATTTTGTTACTTGTGGCCACTGTGATCTTTGTCAAAGCCCTTCATCAAGAAGGTCATCAAATCACACACCTTATCATGCTCATATTACTGGCTCTCACCACATCCTCAGACACAGACTTTTAGGCGCCTCACACCTTTCATGTTGGCTGAGCTGCTTGCGAGCAAGAGGCTTTGAACTACCCAGCTGCTCCCCGCTGAGCAACAGAACCATGCAACACGTGGCCTTCAAAAACTCACAGCACCAATTTTCCAAAAGCAGAAAGCCTCTCTCTGCTTTTCCCCCTTCCTCATTTCACCTTTGCACCTCTCGTAGTGTAATTAACAGTTTATTCCCTTTATCACAAATATGGTGGTGCACCCTGGACAGGTCGCCAAGTGCCGATGATTATAACTGTCACTTGTGAAGATCCTGAACTGATTAGCATTCTTTCCATCAAATCACTGCCTTCTTTTGGTACAAGGAATAAAAGCATTGCAGGTTGTAAACATTTGCCAAGTCCTGTCTCACAGTTACCAAACTACAAAACCAATGGAGATAAGTGTGAACACAGAGAGCTACAAAGCAGCACGACTGGTCTGAGTTATCAAAATGTCATGAGTTCTTATTTTAACATGTTGGGCGGTGGATATTTAAACAAAGGACCATTTGTTCCCCCGCTGTCATGAGTACCCTCCTGAAATTATTGCATTTTGTTGTTCATAAAAGTGCTGCAAAGTGACTGTAACTGGGACAAAAGCAAAGCAGGAACCACAAGCATGCACCAAATACCACAATCAGGAGATTCCTACGCCAATGCAGAGAGAGTGGGTGTTAGCCTACTTTCCAGCAGAATTTACAAAGAAACTTTAAGGGTAAAGGTAGTGGTTTATGGTAACGTCACACGTCAGGCACACACCTGCTCCCACCCGCCCTCACTAATTTTCAGGATTAATGTCAACCATCGCCGTGTTATCTGTAGTTTTAACTTCTTATCTTATTCGTTTTTTTTTTTTAAAACATCACACTGTACCTGCAGTATGGGTCTTTGTTTTATTTGATTTGTTTGTTTGTTTGTTTGTTTTTTACCTGGACTAAAACTTAATGCAGCTACACAGTGCACTTCAAACCTAAAGCTGGCCCACATTAAAATTATTACAGCTATCAAAGTGCACCTGTGAACTGTTGTAGAAAAATGGTATAAGGGTGAATTGAATATAACTATTTTGTTTATGTTAGGGGCAGCACGGTGGCGCAGTGGTTAGCACCGTTGCCTCACAGCGAGAAGGTTCTGGGGTTGGGCC